>NW_026555331.1:27856238-28321139 GCF_014898055.3 Talpa occidentalis | reverse complement strand
ATTTTGATTTCCCAGTTACATATTTTAAATGTATTTTTGGCAGAGTGAAAAAGCAAGAAGAGAAATAACAATTATGATGAAAATGAAGGCTGAAAGCTCCTTTCCCTTATTATCAGTAATAAGGGAATTGTGTACATATTATCAGTAATAAGAAAACATGGCATTGAAAAACTGAATGACAAGAGATCATTTCAGCTTTCGAAATGATTAAGAATAAATGTATATTGTGGTCTCAGTTCTTAAGAAATTCCCTATAGATGTCATAATTGTATATATTGAACAAATATTTATACTTATGTAGTTGCATAACGTGAAATAAAAATTTAGTATAAAAAGAATAAACCTGTATTTACCATTTTTGCCACCAGGTGGCAAAGGTGCATATCAAAAGCAAAACACTGTTATTCTGTGATTGTTCCACCTGAACTTGTTGCCTAGACCCTAATAGACTAATAAGTAGAATAAGTTAACATTTGAGATTGAAAAAAACAGAACTTCTTGTGTATCATTGCCTTTTATATTTTAATATTTTCAATGTTTGTTTCTAATTCTGAGATCTATAACACCAGACTTGTATTTACAACTGCAAACTATCCAATCTTACCTTTTGTTCCATAAATGCATTAAAATCGGAATGCTCTAAATCTAAATGTCTGGTCCCTTCCATGGCAGCAGCTTCTTGTAATTCCCTCTCAATCCTTGGTATTATTGCACCATCAATCATCCTGCTCTCTAGGTACTTCGGTATTATTTTCTAATCTTCCTCTTGTTTCATAGTTAGTGACTAAGTTTTTGATCAATTCCATCTCTATTATATCTCTCGTATTCAACCTTACCTTGCTAATACAGATATTGTCAACTCCCTGTTGAGGCATTGTGTCCTACTTTCTTTTTGTCTTTCTGCGTCTCAGTTTATTTGTCTCTTTTCACATTATGCTTTGTTTACAGAATTATGATTTTAAAGTACAGTTCTAATGAAGTCGTTCATTTGCCCATTTTTCATACTTTCACATTTTGCACTTAATGTCCAAGTCCTTAATTTTCTAAGGGAAGCTGACATTTATTGAGTACTATCAAAATCTCACAAATAGCAGAAGTAAACCTTATGATTCATCGAAGCAATAATTTATGAAAGATTATTGTGCACACACCAAAAATGACAGAAGCACTGAACATGGAATGAGACTCAAGGAATATTGTTATAAAGCTGCTCTTGTATGTAAGGCAGTGATGGGTTTTCAAGTGATTGGTTTGCAATATTAGCCTTTTCTTAAATGATAGGGAATTGCTCAGATCAACTTGGGAGACAGTTAAATTCTACTTATGGCACAAGCAAGAAATGACCTCAGTCAAGTTAGTCTCACTCGTCTTACAAACTAACGTAAATTAAATTTTGCTTAAATGGTTTTGTTTGTTCAGGGAATTTTCCAGTCTGATCTCTGTATTTGATTTTAATGGTACCTACTATGTTCTAGATTCAGTAAGAAAACATTTAAGACACTTTAATTGCTATAATGATATTGTAAATGGGTTTTAAGGTAACTTTCATACTGAAATGATTTCTCAAAATTCAAAAATTAGAGGTGGTTTTAATTGAAATAGATTTTTCCAAATCAAAATCCTATCATTATACATTTAGAGGCTTATTATTTTCTGTCCTTTCTTACATCATCACTCATAGCTTTGCCCTTCATGCAAGCTGTAATCTAGCCACAGAAGATGACTGTTGAATTAAAAACATCTTTCATTCTTAACATTTCAAGAATGTGCTCACCCTATTCTTAACTAGAATTAGTTGCATGTGCTAATTCAGCATATGTTTAATTGTTGATTGTGTGCCAGATAAATTTCTAGGTGCTAAGGGTATAGCAGATAATAAGGCAGACATAACGTCCTCACAGAGATTGCTTTTTAGTTGGGAAGATGAAGAAACAAGAAATAACAAGTGTATTGGATCAAACTTGAGGCCAGGGCCAGGGTTTTCCACTGTATAGGCTGTGCAGAGGGAACCTTCAGGGGATATCATTCACTTTAATGATTCCCTCTAAATTTTGAACAACTTGAGCTCATACTGTTTTACATACATACTTTGTCCATACATACCTGTTTAGGTTCTAGAAATAGGAGTCACTCATTGAATATTAATTGAACTGTAATGAATGGAAATAAATGGAATCATTGACAAGATTATAGATAACCATTTATCTTTTCCATACCTTTACCAGTTGTAATTATCTTGTTTTAAAAAATTGAATTTATTTACGGAATCCAGTACTGAATTTTTCTCTGCAACTTAGGCCAATTTTTTTCATAATGTCTTTGTAAAAACATGTTAACTTGCCCAACAGAACTAAACTGCTAGCTGCTTCTTACAAGATTGATCCCTAGAATATTGTTGTTTCTGTGCTGATGAAGCAGCATTTTATTTATTTTTTTAAAAGTGTTTATTTAATTTATTTATTTATACAAGTACTGGGCACAGTCAGAAGCATGGGAGGGTGAGAGAATTCACCAGAGCCAGAGCGGGGAACAGAACAGGCAGACTGACGAAGTACACTGCTGAGGGGAGCAGCGGGCTGCAGGAGAGGTCTGCGTGCCATGTGGGACCCTCGCCCAGCGGTCAGGGAACGAACTGGTGCTGCAGAGGCTGCGGGCAGCTTCGCAAACCAGAGCTCAACCGCTGTGCCACCAGGGAGGCCCTGAAGCAGCATTTTAAATGCTTTAACATATTTTTAAAGAAATTCTTTTGCCTGTTTGCTTGGAACCACCGTATTTTACATCTTTGTCCATTTTAAAGAATTTGATTAATATATTGCTCTTTTAATATTCTTTCATCTATTTTTGGGTAGGGTGACCTATGTCCCAGTTTGTCAGGACAAGTCCTGGCTTATCCTTGTTGCCCAGTGCAATTATTAAGAGCAATGATTTCACTCTCAGAAGTATCCTGGTGTGAACAATAAATTACATGATATCTCTATTCATCTTGGAGTCTTTGTATGTGATATCTAGTGAAGATACAGCACAGTTCTTAGATTTACAGAAAGTTCCCAGTGGAACTATATTGCAGCAAATACTGATTTCAGGTGCTTCACTTCCAATATTTATTGAGTATATTCCTTACTTACAACATTAGTTTACATGGATTACTATGAAGGCAGTGGAAGATGCTCTATGCCAGAAGAATATTTAATCTGAAAATCAGTCAGGCTACTGATAAATATTTCAAAGTGGTAAAAATAAATGTAACAAAACATAACATAACTATGGAAAAGTCAGAGAATTAAATGACCAAATTTAAATGATAGAACCAAAATGGGCAGTTTGAGGGTGGTTTTGTAGATTTGTTAAAACTTTTAACAAATTTTAATAAAGGAATTTTAAAGATGGAAAGGCATAAAAAAATAGGAAATTGAGTTTGTGTAGTGTAGATATTAGTTCCTAGATCATCAGTGTCTCTTTTGCAACTATATTTTATTTTTGCTCTCAGAGGTGGTGAGTTCTGCTAGTTTTATTTGTCATATGGCACTGCAGTGATTTGTGTAGGATTCCTCTATTGTGTATTTTTCTACCTAAATATATACATTTGAATAATATATGCTGTGTTGTGTATGTTTTAAATTACATAAATGATACAGTACTTTAGATATTATATATTTTAAAATATAATGCTCATGACATTATTCTGAGCCATTATACTCTGTGGTAGACAGAGTGTTAGATTCCAGAGATGTCCATCTCCTGTTGCTCCCTGGAACCTTGCATGGCAAAAGGGACTTTGCAGCTGTGATTCATGTTATAAGCCTGGATTGTCCTGGTGGGTTCAGTCTCATTACACAAGTCTTTAAAAGTGGAGAACCCTGCCTGACTGGGTCAAAGAGATGAGGCAGAAGAAGGAGGAGGTGAGATTCAAAGCATAAGATAGTTACTGTTGAATTTGAAGATAGAGAAAGGAAGCCACAAGTCAATTCACCATCTTCTAGAAACTGGGTACCACTATCATTCTACAGTCAGCAAGATAAAAAGTGGTTGACTTTGATCCTGTGACCACAGGAATTGAATTCTGTCAACCCTCTGAATGAACAGGAAAGGATTCACTGCTACAGCCTCCCAAAAGGAATTCATATAATGCTTTGATTTTAGTCCCTTAAGGCTTCTACCATGATTTAATTCTATAACAATAAACTTGTGCTATTTTAAACCACTAATTTTGGTAATTTGTCATGGCAGTATAGAAAAATAATATTACACATATTTCCTAGTGTGTTTCTACCATATTTTGACATTCCATTGATGATGGACAATGTAGACTATGTCACAACTCCTCATTGCTACAAACAGGGAGTCACTGAACACCTTGTAATGTGTCTCCTATGGACCTATGCCAGACTCTCTCTGTAATCACTGTATCTAGATGGGAAATAATGTGACATAGGGTGTATACATTTTGTTTCACTAGTTCTTTTCTTAAGTATGGCTCAATCCATGCTATCTGAGTGTGTATGACTCTCCATAGCATTGCAAATATTTCATATTATTTAGGCTTTTGGGTTTTTGTTAGTCTTGTAGATACTTTGGGTTATTTTTGTTGATATTTTCATTTTGATATTTAAAGCTCATTGCTTCTTTTACTTTATAGTTTGGGATCTTTTAAATATGATTAAGAAGTCAGCCTTCACTCAAAGACCCTAGAAAAACACTTTTACACTTTTCACTAGTAGCTTTATAGTTCTTTTTCGTGTATATTTTTGATCAACCTGGAGATCACTTGTAGATATGGCAAGTCTTTCTTTTCCACATAAAAAGGCAGTGTTCCCAGCAAACAGTCCATCCTCACATTGGTGATCCCGCCCCCCCCATTAGAGTACACTGTGATTATGTCATTTCTATATATATAGTTGGGTCATTTTGAACTCTTCTTTGTCCTCTATTCTATACTGTGACAGTGCCACCCTGTTATTTTTTTAATCTTTCCTTAAGATTATTTTTTATGTGATTATGTCATCTATGATAAAAACAGCTTTTATTATTTTTCAATTTGTAAGCCTTTTATTATCATTTCTTGTATTGTTTTATAAGCTATTGCCAGTCAGTGTTAAGTAGTAGTGGCAAGAGGGACATTTTGACTTCTTACCAATCTCAGGGTCAATGCTTTGAGTCTATCACAGTCAAATATTGTGTTAGTTGTCTTAATGAGTTTTAGGAAATTAGATGTCTTAATGAGTTTTAGGAAATTCTCTTCTATTTCATTTTGCTGAGAGTTTTTATCATGAATGGCTGTAGAATTTTGTCGATTGCTTTTTTCTGTTTTTGTTGAGATGCTATATGATTTTTCTTCTTTGGTTTGGTTATATAAATCACACAGATTATTTTCAAATGTACCAGCTTTGCATACCTGGGATACTTTGGTCACGATGGTATCATTTATATATTGCTTGTTTTGATTTACTAATTTTTTTATTAGAGAACTTTATTTACATCGATGAGGGGTATTGGTGTGTAGTTTTCTTTCCTTGTAACATGATTGGTTTTTGTCTGGGAAATCTTGGCCTCATGAGTTATGGAATTGATTGTCTGACTTCAATTTTCTGCAAGAGTTTGTGTAGAATGGCTGTTATTTCTTCTTTAAATGAGCCTGATAGAATTTGTTTCTAATGCTAGAGGCTGGAGTTTTTGTATGGAGGTTTTTTTTTTTTTTTTTTTTAAACTATGAATTTCCTTTCTTGAATATAGAACTAATTCAGTGTATTTATTTATTCTTGAGGATAAGGATATTTTTAGTCTAATTTCATAAGCTATGATAACTGTATTTATTTTGGGGATGTCTCACTAAACATTTGAAAATCTTTCTTTTTCCTTTTACAATTCTAGAGACAGATTAAAACATTTTGACGAAATATTTCAATTTTTTAAAAATATTTCTAACTTAACCTTTTCCATGTCCTATTCTGATCTATACCTTAGGGCCATGTTCTATTCCAATTTCAACTCAACTTTGCCTCCATCAGTGTCTTTGGGTAATTTCAGTGACCATTCCTCTATGTCTTTAACTGGAATTGATGGCTTTTCACTTTTCATCCAGAGGTAATAGTTATAGTTATTTTTCTTTACCATATAGAAGTTTTACCTATTAATTCACTGTTTTCTTCTCTTATTCAAAGTCCAAGGAAGTTGTTATCTATTCCCTTTAGTTTATGACTTGACTAGGTTCTTCACTTTAGAGATAGCTGCTTTAAAGTCGTACTTTAAATATTATAAGCCAATACCATTCTCCTAATCAGTGACATTTAATTGATTCTCTACTTGTTATTTCCTGATAGAAACTATATTTTTTTATTTTTTTTTTAATAGAGGCATGTTTTTATTTGTTTGTTTGTTTGTTTGCTTTGTTTATACATACACTGGGTACAGTCAGAAGCGCGGGAGGGTGAGAGAATTCACCAGAGCCAGAGCAGGGAGCAGAGCAGGCAGAAGGACCGAAGTACACTGCTGAGGGGAGCAGCGGGCGGCAGGAGAGATCTGCACGCCATGTGGGACCCTCCTCAGGTGGCCGGGGAGCAGCCGGGGATCGAACCTGCGCCGCGGAGGCTGCAGACAGCTTCGCAACCCAGCGCTCAACCTCTGCGACACCGGGGAGGCCCTATATTTTTATTATTTTAACAATATATTTATTACTGTTTTCTTTTGAGTGCCATATACCTAGTGTTGTAATGATAATAGTATCAAGAAAATGTTTAGCAGTAAAATTAGAAAAGATGGAAAGCAAAGCTGGATTAAGATGACGGTAATTTGTTTGCTAAGGATGCTGGTTTGTTACCAGCAGCACTCTTTATTTAGCTGTTGCTGAGAAAATTGTTGGTTAACATCAAATTGAACATTTTTGAGATTCTCTGTTCATGCCAAAATTAACATGTAACTTTCCATGCCTAAAAATATAAATTTTAGTAAATTGCAACATGTTTGTTAATGAGTGTTACCATGTATGCTCATATAAAAATTTCCCACAGGTTTTTGGCAGTAAAACTGTATTGTAAGCCTGCAGTTGGCTTTTATGCAATATTAATGTTATATACCAACTTCTGGGGATCTCACCCCTCGCTTCCTTTACTATTTGGCTTCCTCATATATACCAGCTGAAATAGTTTTGATATTGGTTAAGACGTTTTCACTGGATATTTTCATATAATTGCTGTTACAAGAGAAGTTGGTTAATAATCAACTCGTAACTGATGTGATAAGAAAAGACTGAGCTGAATTATTTGGCAAGTGCCTTCGAAAAATAAAGGGAAGGAAGAATGAGACCAGGAGCTGACCACTAGATTTACCTTGTATGGTACTGGAGTTTAAGAAGCAAGAATGGACTTCTAAAGGCTCATGCAAGGTCTAGCATACTTCACAAGAGTTTAAAAATAGGAAACTGGAGTCAAGACTTTAACATAAAGATAAAAAATGTATTCTCCTATTTGATACATTTAATTGTTCAAGAATTCAGGCATCTAAATTTATCAGTTCATAATAACATAAATATTAGTAGTCAGCATCATGGTGGAGCCTTTCAATTCTTCTGTACTCATTCACACTGAAGCATCTGTGCTTATCTTCTCTGCCTTCTGCATGTTACTATAGATAAACACCCTCTGCTTCAGCTCTGCTTAGAACCTAACTATTTTTATCTATTCAAGAACATAGCTCCTGCAATTCCCTAAGATTGTCCAGAATGAGATCAGGTGGGGAATATTCAAACATTTAAAAAAATAAAATAAATGATTATAGTACAGATTTTCAATCTAAATGATATAGAAATCTGAATAACATGAGTCGTTTCTAAAATTTAAAAATTTTTTTCATATTGGCAGCTTGACTATGCTAATTTGTTTTAAAATGGACAAACTCTTTGAAAAAGTAAATTTTCTTATCTTTATCATGTGCCAAGTATTAGAGGAAGCAAATATTAATGGCAGCTTAGATAAGAGCAGTGGTTCTCAAGTGTTTTGGTCTTGGGACCTCTTTATAATCTTAAAAATATCAAAAGTCTCAAAGAGCTTTTGTTTATATGGATTATATTCTTTGATATTTATCATATTAGAAATAAAAACTGAGAAAAATTGAAATGTATCTTTATAACTTAGTTTAAAAATAACAATGAGCTCGCTGCGTGTGAACTAGTCATATGGAGAAGATAGAACTTGAGTTTGACCAGCAGTTTTGCTTTTCCCTGGAGTGTGTACAAAAACTGTGACTCACTTCTAGCTAATAGAATGTGGCAAAAATAATGTGATAGTCACTTCTGTGAGTACATTATGAGAAACTGTGTCTTAGATTGAAGTAAGGTGGCTTTGAAGAAGTTAAAATCATCATCTTGGGTAAGGACTGTGAGAGGACCATGTGGCTGTGATCTGTGGGGGGATTTCTAGGAGCTGAGAGCTTCTCTGGCTGACAGCCAGCGAGAAAACAGGACCTCAGTCTTATAGCTGCAAGGAAATGAATTCTGCCAGCAACCACACGATCTTGGAAAAGAGCCCTGAACTCCAAAAGGGGTTGGCCAGGGCAACACTTTGATTATACCTTTGTGAGACCCTATGCAGAAGATCCAGCTTGGACTTTGACCTATAGAAATGCTATAGTGACTAAGTGACGAAGATTGTGGTGATTTGTTTTGCACCCATAGAACATGAACATAGTGCATACATAAAGGAAAGGACAATTTAGTGAGAAAATTGCATTTTTTTCTCCTTTTATATTCAATATCTTGCCATACCACAAATAATGTAACCTCTGGAAAACCATATACTGTCCCCCCATGAGACAGTGAGAGCACAAAAGACAAATAACATTTTAGTATTATTAGAAATCTAGGATTGACACTTCAGGTTTCCTGAATGGGTCTTGGGGATCCTCCAAAAGCTTGCTTTTAAGAACTGCGAGAATTAGCGATTAAGTTTTTAGTAGTCTACTGATCCATCACCACTAGAAGTTTAGTTGTACATTGGCAAGATTATATAATGAAATCTAAGCCATGCTGTGCTCTTAACTTTCTTGTCAAGCTTTCACTTGATTTCTGGTCTTGCCCTTGAGTTTGCCTCTTTGCTCTTCATGCTAAGCAAATGTAAAAGATCTTTGCTCACTCTAGTTTTTAGGAGGTGCAAAGAGGAATATGTTTAATATATAGTGGGTCAGGAGGGTTTTTCTTAAAATGATCCTGGCATCTTTTGACTATAGTCTTCATGTGCAAAGATACTGTAGTATTGAGAGATTTGGTTTAAAACTCAGAAGTTTTTCAAATATATTTTTGATTTGTAAAAAAGTTTATAGAAATTGTCTCATTTTATTTTTAATTTGTGCAGTAGTTCCCCCTCCCTTATCTGCGTGGGATACATTTCAGGACCTCCAGTGAATGCTTAAAACCAGAGCTAGCACCTATTTACAGATTTTTTTTCCCTGTACATATCTATGATAAAGTTTAATTTGTAAATCAGACAGTAATTAACAATAATAATAAAATAAAACAATTATAACACTATAGTCTAATGAAAGTTATGTGCATTGGTCTCACTCCCCAAATATTGTAATATGTGCAATATTTTCATACCATGTTGACTATGGGTATCTCAAACCATGGGAAGTAAAACTGCAAATAAGGAGAGACTAAAGTGTATACATTTGTGTGTGTGTGTGTGCGTGCGCACGTGCTCATTTACTAATAATAATACTAGTGCATATTTCTTTTAAATGTTTTGCTTTAATTTTGTGTGATCTCTCATCTCTAGGAATACTAAAGAGTGAATTAGAGTGATGATGCATCTCAAGATAGCTCAGTACATGATTATTGCTATTCTTTTAATATTTGGGATGCAGTTTGTTGTTAAGAGCATTAATATATAATCATGTGGATTTCTTCTTTAGTAATCTGTGGTTACTCTATTTTTTTTCCCAAATAAATAATGTAGCAAAAAATAGTATACAGATCAAAATTGTAACTTATAATTGACTAATTTTATTTCTGTGATAAGTGCCTGAGAGATGGTTGTATATATTGTTTGACACAATTGGAAGCTTTGAAGTGTGATTGGACCTCTTTGTCTGGAAAGGTCTCTCAAGGTTGGTGTGAAGGTTATTGGTAGAATAGTTCTCACTGTGTTTACTTAATTACACAGCACTTGAACTGGAAAATTAAACTTAAGGGTGATTTCCCCCTTTCCTGATGCAAGCCCCTTCCATTTTTTCTTTTCAGCTTTTTCTTTTATTATATTTCCACCTGAGCATTTTTTTGTCTTTTTCTTAGATGTCAGCTTCAACTTATTTTTCCTCTGTAATATTTTCAAATTCTAATTAGGTTTTCTGTTTACTCATTCTCTTTAACCATTTTAATTATACTTTTCTTTGCATGATACTTGTTTGTATGTTTAGAGCAGGTTGGAGTGATATATTTTAGTTTTATCTCAGAAAAAGTTTATATTTACAACCAAGACTGCAGAATGCATGAACTCAAAAATGTTGTGATGCAAAACAACTCTTTGTTTTCTACTTCTGATATATATCTGAAAATCACTTAATATAAATCATTTGATACGGTTTAAAGTTTTGAGTTATGATTTAAAATTCCTATTTGAAAAGTGGTAAGAAATCTGTTTCTTCTGGTTGACTTTGCTTATTAAGACTATTAGAGTCTTGGGCCTCCCCAGTGGCGCAGCGGTTGAGCGCTGGGTTGCGAAGCTGCCTGCAGCCTCTGCAGCGCCGGTTCGATCCCCGGCTGCTCCCCGGCCACCGGAGGAGGGTCCCACATGGCGCGCAGACCTCTCCTGCCGCCCGCTGCTCCCCTCAGCAGTGTACTTCGGTCCTTCTGCCTGCTCTGCTCCCCGCTCTGGCTCTGGTGAATTCTCTCACCCTCCCGTGCTTCTGACTGTACCCAGTGCATGTATAAACGAAACAAACAAACAAACAAATAAATAAATAAAAAGCATGCCTCTATAAAAAAAATTTTTAAAAAAAAAAAAAAAAGACTATTAGAGTCTTATAATGGGATGATAATGAAAATTTGATTTTTTTCCCATTGTAATATTTTCCCCTGTGATTAATTAAACATGTTTTTGACCAGGGATTTAATACATATTTATGTTTTATTCTGTCAAAGCATTTGAAATTTGAAAGCTATGTTTATGTTCAAAGCCCTGATGGATTTTTGTTTGTAATAGTATACATCTTTTCTTTTTTTAAATTCTGTCAATACTTATAAACTGTAAAATTAGCTTACATTTTTCATGTGAGTATCTGTAAGCAGTTGCTGAGTGACCAGGATATGGAAGCACTATGTAAGGAGCACTGAACTATGAGTCAGAGATGTGGATGCTCAGTCTATCTTTGTCACCAACCATTTGGATAAAAAATTCATCTCACTTCCTTTCTGTAAAATGAGGGAGTTTAGATCTTATTTTAAATGAGATAGGATACCATTGTAGAGTATGATGATATTATTTATGTCTTCATAACGTCATCCTGTTGTGTGAAGAAGGGTGTAGGGGACAAGAATTGATGTAGAGAGAAGCTAGGAGGCTATTGAAATAGTCCAGGAGAGAGGTGTTAGTTGCTTGTACTAGAATCATATAGCAAAATAGAAATATTGATGAATTTGTGTTTCATTTCGGAAGTGGAGTTGACAGAACTTACTGATAGATTGGATATGTGTAGTGGAGTGTGAAAGAGAGATACAAGGATAACGTCTAGATAAATCATGGTATTGTTCAAAGATTTAAAAAAAAATACTAAACTCAGGAGAAATAGATTTGGGTGAGGAAGTTAAGATTTGTGTTTGGCCATGTTGTGTTTAAGATGCTTTTATGGAGTTATTAAGTAGAGAGTTATATGAGTCTGAAATTCTAGGGGAAGGTAAGGGCAAAGCTGTAACATATAGAAGATAGAGGATTTAAGTCACCTAAGGAGAACCTGTAGGTGAAAGAAGAGAAGATGTCTGCAACACAGCTGCAATAGAAACTTGGACTTTCCCAACATTTAGAGATCTGAGAGAGGAATAAGTGGCAGCAAAGAACACTGAGACAGAATTGCTAGTGAGCAAGAGAAAAATCTGGAGAAAATGTCTGAGGAACAAAGAGTTAAAATGGTTTAAAGGCTATGGAGAACATAACGTTAGTGTCAAATACTGGAGGGAAGTATATTAAGAAAAGAACAGAATGGTCTTTGGATTTAGCAATATGGAAGTCATTGATGAGAGCAGATTCAGTGGACTATTAGTGACAGAAACTTGATTGTTACAGATTGATTGAAGAATGTGAATTAGGAGGTAGACATAGCAAATTCCCCTAAAATTTCTTTAAGAAATTTTTCTGTAAAGCTGAACAAAAAATGGGGAAGTATAAAGATGGGATGGAATAAAGGGAGGTTCTTTTAAGATCAGAAATAATACAATAATTAAATTACTGGTGACCTGAGTCATACTAAGTAATTATCATTTATTATTAGAAATATTGTTAGAACCAAGGGATTTCTACAGTAGACTCAATAATAACTACACTATGTATTTCAGGAAGGCACTGGAAATAGGATAAAGTAGATAGAAAGTTGATGGAATTGGTCTTATTTACTTTATACTTTCCTTTGCACTTTCGAATTTGGTGCTTAATCACCTTCACTCATAAGTAGCTGCATTCTCTTATTAATCTCTGTCCTTGTCCATTTGTAAGGACCAGGCATAAAATTTTATTTTTTAGGTTGGTGGGATAGAATCAAAAGCCATGTAGATTCTCATGAGTATATTTATATAAGGCATCCTCTTTTGGCTTAACCAACACTAAAAATTTCATTGACTTACTGTAGGGAGTAATGGAGTTTGATGAAATTTAGAATATGTCTGTTCCCAGTTTCATGATAAATTAAAGATTGAGTGATTTCTGGATGAGAGAGCTGTTTTCGGGAGAATTGTTTTGAAGCACAGGGTCAAAAGCAGCAATGATTCAAATGATAAAATATATGACACAGAACTGATCACCATTCTTCTTAGAACACTGTTTTCGTTAGATTCCATGCCACCACACTCTCCTGATTTTCTTCCTGTCTCTGTTGCTGTTCATCTTTCCCCTTAACTCAATGACTTAATATGGAAATTAGTTCCTTAGACCTCCTTTTATTTTATTTTTTTTATTTTTCTTTTTAAGCTTTTTTCTGGATGATCTCATCTACTTATGTGTTTGAAATCATTGCTAACATGCTGATGTTTCCTGAATTAATGTCTTCAGCCAAGAACTCTCTTTTGAGCTCCAGGGTGACATATCCATTGCTTTCTTATCTATCTGTCTTTCAGCTGTCTTGCATGCACCTTAAATTCAACAACTCATCAACTTCCTTTTCCTTCTCCCTCAACCTGTACCTCTTCAATATTCTCTGTCTCAGCAAATTTTAAGACTATCTGCTTGGTTACTTAAGAGAGAAATCTGAGAGTCATTTTTGACTCCTCTCTTGACCTTCAAAATCCACCTCCCACCCCTTTGGCAAATCAATTATATCCTGTGGTGCAATAACCTTTTTAGTTTGTTCTTTTTTGCCATATTACCGTGATCACTTTAATCCAAGCCAACTAATATCTTGCTCTAATTACTGCATTGGCTTTTTAATTGATCTCCCTGCATCCACATTGAGGGAGGTATTTTGATGTATTTATGATGCTTTCCTCCTATATATTTCTTGTTAACTCCTGATAGCTAGGTCTTGGTGTATCTATTAACTCAAAGGAGGATTGTTATAGCAAATCAAAAAGTTGGTCATGTATTTGATTAAAAATCAAAATGCTCAACAGTTCTCAATGCCCTTCTAGAATGTGAGCCTTATTTCCTCTACTCTCCAACGAATTGATTTCTTCCTACACTGACCTTTTGTGGTTCTTTGATTGTATCGTAATTGTTGTCATCTCTTGTCTTTAGAGATTCTGTACCTCATATCTAGAATACTTGTTTGTCCCATGTTTGGCTTACCTCAGACCATTCCATAGTTCTCATTATAATAGTACTTTCTCAAGGAGAACTCCCACTGAACTTCTGAATCCAAGATTAGTTTGAGACTTCCTATTACAAATTCTTTTCCCATTTCTAATCATAATTTCCAAGAACACATGTGATTGCTTATTTAGCTTCTTTTCCCCACTAAACTATAGGTTTAATATCCTATAAGTACTGGAATGACACTCCTTTCTCTTCTCCAAAACCCCCAATACCCTTGTAGGCTCCCTAGTACTTTGAAAAGCACCTAGGAAACTCTAATCAGTACTTAATAAATACTTGCTGAATGAAAAAAATGGAAGTTGCGGAGAGAGAACTTTAACTGGGAACTGGAATTTAGATTGAGGGCATCAACAAATGAGGAGACTCCATCCTTGAGCAGCTTTATATGAACATATACCATTGAAAATGATGTGAGTAGAGTAGTTATAGAGGACCGTGGAGACAGACATATGTGACAATGCCTGCGTTCTTTCACGTAGTTGGGAGGTTATTTATTAGGAAGCTGAAGCCCTACTAAATATAGGTATGGCAGAGATCTAGGGAAATTTGAGCTATTAGTCTTGAAGTAGTAACCTCTTTTCCCAATCATAGCATAATGGGGGCAGAAAACATTTGGGATTCAGCATAAATTTTTGAAGGAATTTTATAAGCTAATTAATCTTACTTTTAGAATAATTCAGTAGTTCTTTACACATACCCCTAATGTCTTCTGCTTGCATACTTTTAAGGACAGCAGACTAAAACTATAGCAGTTGCTTGATCCTTTTTTGCAGGATGAACCCTAACCATCTCCCTTTTCAGCAAATATCCAGACTGCTGCATACATTGAAATAGAAAAAGGAAAGTTCATTGGAATCATCATTAATGTTGTACTTAAGTTGAGCCTCTTTAAAGAGTTATAATAGTTCTACAGTTGCTGTCCTGGGCTATGGTGACAGACCAAGAAGTTGGGTAGAGAAAGATCAAAAAAAAAAGAAGAGAATTTAGGCAGTGGAAAAGAGTCAAAAAAGTACATTCTGACACACTTGTTTCCCATCAGTGAGTGGCAAGCAACTGGGTATTACTTGCTACCTATTTAATTGAATATATTATGTGTCTGGCAAGGATAGAATATATTCTGGTTTATTGAAAGTATTCTGTATCTGTAAATTTTAGTGAAAAGAAAGTACTTTACCTTTAAACTTTATTGATGCACCTTTATATAGATAATTTTTACTTCTGCACTAAACCTGATTGGTATTCTTAAAGTTTCTCAGGTACTTGTGGTGACAACAGATGTCAAAATTGAAGCAAATATTAGTATTTTTTGGAATAGGTACTATTTGTGGAATAGGTAGCCTTTGGGAGAAAAGACACTACTCCCCCTTTTTTCATGATATTATTAGTAGAAGAAAATTGCATGAAGGAAGGAATTGTGAATGGGCACTCTGGGAGACCAGTATGGTTGCATAGTGTTTTATTTAATCTCATATTTTTCTAAAAACTGTTTATAGCTATGATAATTATTATTTTTAATATTTTCATATAGTAACAATGTGCCACTAGGATTTCTTTTCTGAATAATTTAAGGGCACTGGAAGTTACTAGGTGGCAGAGGTGCCATGAGAATACAGTTTGCAAGCTTAGTGTGAGTGCTTGGAATTCTAAGACTATAAGAATTCCTTATACTGTGGTTCTTGGTGTATGTAACTATTAAAGATGGAGCTGCATCTTTTTAATATTGATATAGCTCCCTGACGGTAATAGTGTTGCTTCCAATTGTTCTCTTGAATAATTATCAAGGGAATATATACTTGGAACTAGCAGTCCTAATTCTGGAGGGTCTTACCAAATTGTGTTTTCAGAGAATGTGATTCTCTTTCCTTTCAGAGAATGTGATTCTCTTTCCTCTAACACAGAATCTTTAGGTGTCAGAGTAGATACAGCTTTTGACATTCTCATTCTGGAGCTTAATGTAAGATTAGGATTCTGCAGCCTGTGTCTTGCACCTAATGGGAAAGATATTTCTGCTGCTGCCAGCTTGTAATTGTTGGAACTTGTTGCTGTGGGAGCTTCTGGTAAAAGCTGCTCTGACCCTTGAACTTTGAAGCAACTCTGTGTTACCTCTCAGAACAATGCAGCTGGAGCCAAAACACAATGGAATTAGCTTTCATATTTCTAGCCTAGACAGAAGAGTCAGAAAAATGACAATGATAATGGGGCTTTCTACATTTGTAGAGGGTTTCACTGTGCTCACTTTTTCCTGCTGGGTTAGGTGTAGGCGGAAACTATTAGGAATCTGCTCTGCAGCATGATCAGATAGAGGTCATAGCCTGGGAAATGCTACCGATTTTTTTAATACATCAGAAAACAATGTAGCATCAACATGTTTTTAAGAAACTTATGAAAAGTCCTATAGGTATTTTGAATTGTTTTCTGATTTTTATTGGAAGTTTTGTGAGTAGATATATAGGTTGCTTATCTAGGTCTAGCTATTCTTCCTTACTTCTTTCCCTGGATATACTATTGTATGGTCCGCCCTAAGTTGAAACATAGACCAACTTACCTTTATTGAATGCTTTTTATTTCCTTCTTTTGTTAGAAATGTCATTATCTATCTTTTATTTCTTTGCTTATTTGTTATGCCTGTGGTGAATTGTTCTATGATCTTGCTTCAGGGAAGTACTTATAGCATAAGAGTTTAATTTGCAAAACATAAGAAGACACCTTGCTCTCTGGATCATCTTTCTTATAATCCTTAGATTTTTATCCATCAGGTGCATTATATAGTGCAGTGAATAATGCACTGTATAATAGTACACTATAAAATGCAATTGATTCAATTATATAGAACTACAGATGCTTATTTTCAGAAAATAAAAAGTTCCTTTAGCATTTCAGGGATTTCTGTTGTGAATATGCATATGATATATCATATGGTTTCAGTATTTGATGAGCTATGTTTAGATGTTTGCACGTGTAGAGCATTTTAACAGAAACACTCTGATGTGTTTAAAAATTAAAAATAAATCACACTCCTAGGGACCCAAAGGACACAAGCACATTGATTCAAAAGAACACCTGTACCCCTGTGTTTATTGCAGCACTATTTACAATAGGTAAAACCTGGAAACAACCCAAATGCCCAAAAATAGATGACTAGATCAAGAAGATGTGGCATCTATATATACAATGGAATATTATTCAGTAATCAAAAAAGATAAACTCATGCCATTCGCAGCAATGTGAATGGAGCTAGAAGGAATTATGCTCAGTGAAATAAGCCAGAAGAAAAAAGAAAAATATCTGATGGTTTCACTTATAACAGGAATATAGGGGAACCAAATATGACATCCGTGTAAAAAATAATAACAGTACAAAACACAACAAAGCAAAAACAGACAATTATAAATCAGAGACATCCTGCAGGGGAGGAGGAGGGAGAGGGATCAGAAGGAGGGAGGGAGGAGCACAGGGGACTGAGGTGATGGTGCACGGGTACATTGTGAAGGAAACTCTATGGGGACTATACTTGAGGGGGTGGAGGGAAGCAAATATTGTTTGAAATGAACAATGATGTAAAAAATAAAAAAAAATTTAAAAAATTAAAAATAAACCCAAAGTATATACCTTTAAAATAAAGTTGTAGTTTAAAATTCTGTATATTCTCAAAGATTATTCTTTCATTTAATTTTTGAGTTTGTGTTAAATTTTTTAAGATTAACATAAAGCCACATAGCATTTATAAACCAAGACTCTTTTAAAATATTTTTTAAAATTTTATTTTATGTATTTTTTACATCATTTTTCATTTTTGTAAAATATATGCATTTTCATCTTGGTTATAGTTCCCGTACAATTCCCACCCCCCCTTGTTTTGATCCTGATCCCTTCTCCCTGCCCCCTCCCTGTAGTGTGCCTCTGGTTTATATTTGCTTGTTGATTTTGATTTTTACTTTATTATAATTAGTCTTTTTCCTGGTCCCTTATTTAGGTTTTCTAGATTCCTGCTATGAGTGAGACGATCTGGTATTTTTCTTTTTCTTTGTGGCTTATTTCACTGAGCATGATCCCTTCCAACTCCATCCATGTTGTTGCAAATTGTATGTGTTTATCTTTTTTGATTGCTGAATAATATTCCATTGTGTATATATACCACATCTTCTTGATCCAGTCATCTGTTTTTGGGCATTTGGGCTGTTTCCAAAGCTTAGCTATTGTAAATCGTGCTGCTGTAAACATAGGGGTGCAAGTGCTCTTTTGAATTAATGTTTCTGTGTCCTTTGGGTATTAAATATTTTAACTTAAGGGATTATACTTCAAATATATTTAAGAATGATGTAAAGGAGTTAAATGTTAAGTTTTGTTTTCTCATCTCACTTTGATATTTCATAGTAGTAATTAAACAACTTAGATATTATAAAAGCTTAGGAACTTATTGATAAAGAAAATTTTAAAAGATACTAAAGATTCTGATAGAACAGCCATGGAGAAACCAACCACCATCTATACCAATTGTGAGTTAATATTGCTCTGTTACACTTATTGTAAATATAGAGCTGAGCTTAGTTGCAGGACATTCTGAGTTTCTCTGATTTTCCTAGGAAAAGGCAGTCCTAAATATTGTATCCCATCTGCATCAACAGGCAGAATAATAGAGCCTTGCACAGAGAAATTCTATAAATATTTGTTGCATGAATAAATTTGATAAATAAAAGCTACCTGAACATAATTATTAGATCCCTGGTCCAAGTAGTTTAATTCCATACATAGCTTACGTTGTGATTACTTCCAAGTGCTATGTATTTTATAATTTCTAAAGAGTACATATATATATGTTTTAATACAATAATAACCCTATGAAATAAGTGATGTAACTTCTTTTACGTTTGAAATTATAGCTCAGATACGTAAAGTGAACACCTGAGGTATTATACCTAGTTATGGTTGAAATCAGTAATAAATCCAGACCATTTATTTCCAAGTACTATGTTTTATCTGTCTCATTGAAAGTACCATTTGTTTTGAAAGCCTGCACTATATAGAGAATTTAAAGCAAACATTGTGTATAATATTCAGGATATTCATAACAAATGACAAAATCCATCCAAAGCACAATGTATGTGATTACAAACATAAACCTTGACCTCTCTTGTACCATGTGATGTGGTAAGCTGAAATAAACAAACTCAGCGACTAAGAGCCAGATCAAGCAGCCCTGAATGATTTCTGATACTCTTTATTGAATGTGACTAAAAATATAATGAACTTTTCAGTGAAATTTAGGCATCCATTCATTCCACAATATTTATTGAGCACCTACTCTGTACTAGACACTATGCTAGATGAATGAAATAAATGAGCCTGAACATCAGAGAACTGAGGGTGAGAGATATTAAAACATTTTCCCCAAGTAAATATATATAGTTATACTTTTATCAAATGCTGTGAACAGCAAAAATACAGGGTACAATGAGAGTGCACAGTTGGTACCTAAAGTAAGTCAGGGTAAGTATTCCTGGGAAAGGGACATTTGAGTCCTTAAGGATGAGTTAGGAGCAAGTAAAAGGTGGTGTAAAGGGGAGGCAAAGTGGAAGAAATCACTTCTGGGATGTTGAGGAAACTAAGAGAAAATTGACTAGTAGAATGTATCCTATAGTGAGAACTGGAAAATAAGGCTTTGAGGAAGAAGTTTCTATTTGTTGACTCTTTCAAAGTAGTCATTTTAAGGCTCATTCTAGTGTAGTTTCCATTGGTTAAACCTTTTGTGAAACTCTTCCTATAACCTTGCCATCAGGTCTTTTTTTTTTTAAACACAAAAGAAACCTTTTAAACAACAAAGAATGTTTTGAACTATAATCCCCTTGTTATTTAGTAGACTGACTTTTGAAAGGCTATTGATCATTTACAAAAATTGAATTTATTCACAAGGGGCAAAACATGCATATATATATATATATTTGTATTTAATTATAGATAGTAAGAGCTTTAAAATTAAGAAATGTTAAATGTGTATGTTTCACTTATACATATAGATGTTTCATAGATGTCAATTTCATAGATGTGAAAACAACTGATGTTCTTGGTGGGGATGTGGACTGGTCTAGCCTTTGTGGAAACAGTATGGAGGTTTCAAATAGGGCCTCCCCTGGTGGCGCAGCAGTTGAGCACTGGGTTGCGAGGCTGCCTCTGCAGCACCAGTTCGATCCCTGGCCACTGATGAGGGTCCCACCAAAAAAAATATTAAAAATAGATCTACCATATGATTCAGTCATTCCACTCCTACGTATCTACCCAAAGAAGCAAAAACACTTTTAAGTCGAAGGGTCGTATGCACTCCTGTGTTCATGGCAGCACTATTTACAATAGTCAAGTTATGAAACAACTGCCCAAAGACAGATTAGTAGATTAGAAAGATGTATATATGCACAATGGAATATTACTTAACTGTAAAAAATGATCAGCTCTTGCCATTTGTGACAACATGGGTGGAACTTGAGGAGATAATGAATGCTAAGTGAAATATTAGAAGGAGAAATATAAATACCAGATGGTTTCAATTATACATGGAATATAGAGAAACAAAATAATGGGTCAGATAGAATCAAATCAATAACAAACTCCAGAAATCTTACTGTAGAATTGAGGCTATCAGAGGGGGTGCTGGAGAGCAGTGTGTGAAAGGGACTGTCGGACTATGGTGGAGGACTATAGTTATTTTGGTGGTGGCTGTGATGTGGTAATATATATCTGAAGAGATGGGATCCTCTGCTTCTGAATAATATATAGTTTTGTAGGTGATGTCACATTAATTAAAATAAATTAATAGATGAAAGTTTAAAGCACATTAGGTTTCTTTTGTTTGAATTAAATGGTGGAAAACCATTTAAAGTTACTTGTGAGGTAAAACTGAGATATTTGCTCTAATTGAAATAGTCTTGATAAGGTTGCTGGCAGTAGCGTTACTTTTAATTTATAGAGACTATTCATAAATGTGCAAATTTGTGCATTTCTATTTTATAGAAAATAGAATGATAAGGAAGTATTTGAAATGGAGTCCAAACCAGGGCCTTGCAATCAAGTATTCTGCTGTTTACTAGCTGTGTGATCTTTAATCCCATAAAACCTGTTTTTTTTAATCTATAAAATGAAGACAATGTTACTCACTATTCATAACATTTTTTGGATATTACAAAAATGAATTTAGATGTCTAAATGAAAAAACTTTGTAATTACTATGTATGTGTATATGTTTCACAAAAAGATTATTATATAGCTATACAAATCTAAAATAATAACTAATAACAAAAAAAGAGTACTCTTAGTTGAGGACAGTCAACAGTTATACATCTTGTTTGTAAAAGAAAGAAATTAGTAGTTAAAATTTCATATTGCATGCTACTTTGTATCATTAAAATTTATATGATTACATGGTTATTTGTGCTGTTTTGTGATACCTATATTCATGTCAAGAGAGAATTCATCAGTGTTTTAAAGACTTACCAGTATAAGTTCCTATTTGTGGAAAGGAACATAGGGAGTTGGACTAAAAGTTGAGGGAAAAAAAAGGCTTAAAGGAATGTACCTTTTAAAGAAAGGTCATGATATAGGACCAGTTAAAGATTAATAAATATATTAAGTATATCTATAAGTGAGTTAAGACTTAAAATTTGGCATTGCTTTTGGAGAATCTTTTGGAGATTATTGGTCCTAGATAGAGAATAACAACACTTTATCTGAAACAGAATTATCCATTGAGAGTGGATGGTGATCTGGGATACTCTAAGACGTGGGTCTTTCAGGAAATATCCTTTTTAGAAAATGCTATGACCGCCATTATTGAAAATAGTTAATAATAGGTTAGAACGTCTTTCTGACCTTATTTATGTGGTTTTTATTTTTTATTTGTGGGAAAGTTCACATCTAATATGAACTGGTTAAATGGATTTTAATTCATAATTTTTTTTCTCCTAAATTTATATAAATAATCATGTAGTTACTATGTGTGGGGCCTTTAGAAAGGGACCAGATTGACTATCATTCAGTATTCTTTAGAAATAAAGACATTTTAAAATTAAATAAGACAAGTACATCTTTTCCAAATCTCTAGAAGTGTGGCATTATAAATGCAGGTAATAAAAGCTGGTTTCTGTCATTTTTATTGCCATGATCCAAAGAGGGATATACCACTTATTTTCAGTGTTCTCGTCCTATGCAGCAACCTGCACATTGAAAAGACCTATATACTCTGCTACTGGAATTATTCATTTTTCAGGGAAAAAGAAAGGGGTTAAGGAAATGCATAATTTCTCTTCCTCTTACCCAGTAGTAATATTGAGAAGATACCTTGTCCCCATTTTTATTACTTCTGAGATTTTATTGCTGGCAGCCAGATGTGCTGAAACTCCTGACGACAGCATCTATTCATTGCGTGTTTTTAATAGGCTTAGAGAAATATGAGTAGAGTACATGAAAGCAGCTCAGCTTCACACTTCAGCTGGGAATGCCCAAAAAGCTTACTGCTATTTAGAATTCTTGCTACAGTCAGGAGAAAGCCGAAAGCCGCACGGGTACTGAATCTTCTACGACTGAATTAGAAGAATAATGACTGTACAATTAACTATCAACCTCTGCTCATTTAAGCACAGTTTTTACAGAGCTCAGGAGAAATATGGAACTTGATTGGCATGTTTTTATTTGATGGTGTCTGCAACTAGATGACTTTAAAGACAGGTGGTAAGGAAAAATAAGAGAAGGGAAAAAAAAAAAAAAGAAAGAAAATGCAATTTGAGACATTGCGCCAGGTCTGCAATTCTGTTTTATCTCATTTTCATGGGGTTTTTTCATCCCCACCCAATATTTTACAAAATGAGCTTTTTGGACAAACACTGAACAATGCAAGGTGAGTAGAACTAAACTACGTTTTCTTTAATATTGATATTTTTAGGATCATAATCTTACATGTCTGTAAAAATTCCTCTGTATTGAAATGTTAGTGTTTTATAAGGCTGTTGTCTTTTTACCATAAAATTTCATGTAGTGTTTTGATTTTAAGAAGGAAAATAAGCTTGCTTCAAAGCACAAAAAGCATCTTAAATTCAACTAACTTGACCTCTGAGACATCATACAGGCTGCTTCATGATTTCATTTTCTAATAAGTAAAATGCCAGATTTTTTTCCCCTTGCGATCATGGCAGTGATTACATTGCATATACAGGGATGGCACTACATAGTCATATGTGATTTGCTGGAAAATGTGAATTAGCAATTATGCATGCTTTTTGTAAAACATGCGGAAGATGTTTTCTAGGTCTGAGGCATTTCTCTATGCAGGGTAGATCAATAATCACTTTTGAACAAGCCATGTTATGGAACTGCTAATAGTGCTTTGTATTAGCTTGGCTAGTTTGGAAAGATGCTTTGTTATAAATTCCTATTGCTTTTTCAACCTGATCATGTTTTTGTGGCGAAGGTTATTAAATTATGAACATATGTTCTAGATGGTTTTCTCTGGCTTACACTAAAAGAGATAGTCTGTGAAAGAATGCTTTTAAAATGCATTTTATCACCCAGTTCTTCCCTCATTTAAGTTGTTTGCCTTTTGAGAATTTCTAATGCATTATTCCTGCTATAGCAAAGACCCCATTTTAGCTAAAAATATGTGAAGAAAGACTGAGAAAAAAAATTCTGTGAACATGATAATGCACTGAAGCCTTCTGGAAATTGAGGGGGAAGTAATAGTGCATAGAATATTCAATGGTTTTGCTGCTTTCTTCCTTTTTGGGTCTCTGAACAACGTGAGGCAGCCTATTTTAGAGAGTAAAAAGAATACCTATTACACAATATATATCTCAATTTAGCAAATGAAAGGAGACTTTTAAAATTTGTCAGCATTTAAAAATTTAGTGATGATAAATATATAAAAATATATTGTTGACCTTTTTGAACATGAAAGAAACATGTCTAATTAAAAAAATTCACTTTTCTCAGTGCAGTTCTGTTCAGTTAACTGATTTGATTATTTTAATTGCTGGACTAATTTAAAATAAATAACTGTATGAAATGTTATGATTTTCTATAATAAGCTATCTATGTTTAAAGTTTTTTTTTAATTTGGCAGTACATTGCTCGAGTGACTGAATTTATGATAAAAATAATGTATATTGCATGTTATGTTTAAATAAAACAGGCAGTATGGTTTTCTTAAAATTTCTATGGCCTGAAGCTGCCAGAGTTTTAGAATTTGTAATCATCCTCTATAAATCATTCCTTGTTTGATTTCCATCTCTCTTGTTTTTAATGCCAAGGATTGATGGGCTCTAAGCATATTAACATTGGGATTGAGTTTATATTCATTTTAGGAATTGTGCTTTAAATAGCATGGAAGGAATCATTTTTAAAGTAAATTTTACTAGTTTTAAGATTTCAGAATATCTGTTTTTGAGGGAATTGTGTGCATCCTTGTCACTATAATTTTGCTTCAAAGTTCTTTTTTTCTTGACATGCTAATAATTGCAATACTCTAATTTAAAATCTGCAACTTTATGCTGCTGCCATTAAATAATAATGAACTTTTTAATGCTTCTATTTAACTTGTTTTGATTTTTATTTAAAATAGTCTGAAACCACCAATTAATCAATAAAGAATTTTATTCTGCTTAGGAAAAGAAATCCTGCCTTTATTCATGGTATTAGTCTTTAACTTCTTACTCTAAATATCTACTTTTTCAGAAGTCTGTTGATCTTCATAAATAACTACTTGATTAACTTTTACAATTAATTAAAAGTAGTTATACAAATAGTTATTGTTTTAGAATTATGAACAGTGAAAATAAGTTTGTATGAACTTTTAATTAATGACCCCACCTATTTTAACTTTTTGATGACTTTCTGCTTCTGTTCAGATTAGATAGAGTGGTTTTTCAAAATTTTTATTCTACTAAGATTCTTTACCAAAAAAATACAAATACCTTGACATCAACATTTCTGTCAGATTGAGTCAGAAAGTAAGATGTAGACTAAAAATCATTCTTGAAAAACAGAATTATGTAATCACAACCTGAGATTGTTTTTAGAAGTTGTAATCTTATAACTTTAAAAATGTTTCTAAATAAAGGGCCTTTCAACTTTGTGCACTGGACATTGATGGTCTTGAGATTTGAAGCATCAATTACATAACTATCACTTCTGGAATGAATAGTTTTACTTGTTATTACATGAATAGTAATCTTTCAATTATTTAGACTAGTTGAAATGGAATATTCAGTATTTATATTATGACATTAACTATAATCGTTAACTGATAGAAAATTGACATAGATGTAGACAATTATATTGTATTCTGAATTGCTTTCTAGGAGAAATTGCTAAACTAATACTATAGATTGACTATCAACAATGTTATTAAAGGGGGACCTTTTCCAGTGCTTTTTTTGAGACTTTTTTTTGATAGCTAATCTTATCCTATATGTTCAACTGAACTTTTCTCAGATTTTCAGATGGTAGTGTAGTTATCAATAACAGTTTTAAAGATGAAAATTTTTCATAAGAATCACTACAAAAATATTTCCAGGTTTAACTTGTCAAAAAAACAAGTACTTTAAGTGTATCAGTGATATTTTGTGAATCATAAGTCATTAAACCAGAGATTAATATAGGTCGTTAAGGTTTTATCTAATGAGTAATTGAAATTTATTTATGACTGGAAATCATTAGAATATTTTAAACTAACCTTCTGTTGGAAACCATATAACGTAACCCTTAATGTTTCAAACTGAAACTTCTTAGCTTATTCTCTTATTATTGTGGGTACCATTTTAGTGCATAAAGGAAAGGGCAGGATATTATCTGTCTTTTGACAATGAAAATGAAACAGCTGAAGGTTCACTGAGGGAAAAAAATCCCAAAAACAAAACAGTATCTGCATCCTACATGAATCCACTTCATACATTTTGATGAGATGCCATTTTAATTTAAATTCTTGTTACCACGTTTTCTTCCTGTAAACTCATTTTCCCCAAATTAAATTATTAAATCAGGATACAGAGATAATTGATTTTGTCACTAGCAAAGAAGTCTTTAAGTACTAAATTTTTTTAAAAAATCCAATTTTGTGATCTTGTCTTAGGAAGTACACATAAATATTGGAATGCTAGAAGATACATTTTTGGTGGCGTTTACTGCATTGAGTAGTCATTTGCTTTAAACAGGATTCAAATGATCATGATTATAATGCCTATGTTTGTGATAAAATTTGAGTAAAAATGTACTGAATATTCTCAGGGTTTTTTCTATTGCTGAGTCGTAGTCACCTTTCTGGTATAGTCCTCCAGATGTAATTATTTCTTTTTCACTAAATAAGTGACAGTGAGTCTTCTCTGCTAACTGGCCACACAGGGGCATAATAGGACTGAAATTTATTCAGAATAGATATTAAAGACAGACTTTCTCCCCCTTTCATACACATATCATGAGATAATGAAATATTCTGACTTTCATATTTAAAAGTAAGATTAAATAAACTTAATGGATCAAGAATATTTGAACTTGTTAGTGTTTTCAATTACCAGTAAGATAACGATAGGATCTCGTTTACACAGACAAGTCCCCGGTCATGCCAGCTGCCCTCCACTAATTATTAGAATCACTTTCTCTCTCTAAAGTGTTGCTATTTGACAATTAAATACAATTATAAAACTGAAATTTAAAACTTGAAATCATCTAGTGTAGATGGATTGCTTTCTATTAAAACATTCCCACAGACTTAAAACAATAGTATTTTAAATAAAATTTGATATTGCAAAATAAATGTTTAATTATTCAGTCTGGGAATGTTTTGGGTCAGAAGTTTTCAGTCCTCTCCATAGCATTTATTGTTGCTTTGGTTTATAATAAAGCCATCAATCTGTGATTAGGATTTTTGACACAGACACCTGTTATTCCTCATGGCATATTAGTGGCTACATTGACATTGAAGGAACAGCATGCTTACTTTTCATAGCTCTGAGAAAATAGTCTGCACAGTGTGTTTTGTTTTGAGTTGGTATGATCACAACACAATTGTTTTTCGAGTTGGGAACATGTTTCTGGAATAACCTGTATTCTGAAGTATAAAGCACTTAATAGAGATGGATACACCCATGTTCACATGGACATGTGTATGTTTATATGCATATATAAACCTTGTTAAGTATATGTAGTAATTATAGTAATTACTGTTAATATGCTATGGTCATGAAAGTTTCTCTTTGCAGTTTTTGTCTTAATATGCTGATCAAAATGACTGCTATATCATTAGTATTTTCTACAGAATAATTACCATAGATCTTAGTTATAAACCACAATTATTAGTACAGATGCTTATTCTGATAGTTTTTGTGTCTCTTCTTTACTTAAAGAACTATATAAAGTTACTTCTTTTGTTAATGACTGGCAAGTAACTGTTGACTACTTTTTGTTATCAACTGAATGTCACTGAATAGAAAAATGAATTCAATTAATATATGCTATGGGATATGATCATATCCATTTATGAATTACTCACAAAGATTCATGTACCTGATAGAAGAATTCCTAGCAATTATCTATAATTTGAGTTGAACATCTGAATTTGAGAAGTTTTGATTATTTCAGAAATGTGTCAACACTTCTTTCTTGGGCAGAGTTCTTATATTTTTTTCAATCCCCCTTTCTCTTTTCCTTTTTATTTTCTAGTTATTTGTATTTTAGGTCTTTTATAAATTATCTCATAAATTTCTATTGTTGGGGCCTCCCCGGTGGCGCAGTAGTTGAGCGCTGGGTTGCGAAGCTGCCCGCGGCCTCTGCGGCGCCGGTTCGATCCCCGGCTGCTCCCCGGCCACCGGAGGAGGGTCCCACATGGCGAGCAGACCTCTCCTGCCGCCCGCTGCTCCCCTCAGCAGTGTACCTCGGTCCTTCTGCCTGCTCTGCTCCCCGCTCTGGCTCTGGTGAATTCTCTCACCCTCCCGTGCTTCTGACTGTACCCAGTGCATGTATAAATGAAAACAAACAAACAAATAAATAATAAATAAATAAAAACATGCCTCTATAAAAAAAAAAAAAAGTTAAAAAAAAAAATTTCTATTGTTTTAAAAATTTTTTTCTCTGTTCTTCAGATTGAGTAACTCTTTGATAATCTCCTGTCAGATGAAAAGCTCACATAGTGGATTTTTAACTTCAGATATTTTAGTTTTAGTTTTACAATTTACATTTGATTTTTTTTATAGTCACTATTTCTCTGATGAGATTTCCTATGTTTTCAGTCATTATGAGCATATTAACTTTACTTTGTTTAACATATTATAGTGGCTTTAAAATCCCTCTTTGCTAATTTTGTCATCCAGGTTCTCTCATCATTCAGATTGTTGTTCCTTTGAGAATAAGTCATGTTTTCCTATTAACATGTCAAGTAATTTTAAATTTTATCTTGGATATGGTTAACAATATAGAGATTCTGAATTCTGTTTTTGTGGAGAGTACTGCTTATTTTTAAAGCAGGAAGCTAACTTGGCTGAATTTGGCTATGGATTTTGTTTCCCTTGAGTTACAGCAGCTGAAATTTCAGTTTAATTATGTTAATTTTAGTTGAGATGCTTGAAGTCTTCCTTTGCATTCATGAGGTTGGGGCATGATAATTATACACAAAAATTTATTTTTTCCATTCTGTAGCTTTCTTTTTGTCATTCTCCCTTTACTTTCCACTTCTGTATTTGGCCAAATTCTTTCCTCAGGCTTGACAAGTAGTCACTCTGAGGTTATTAGATGGCTCTAGCACACAGGCAGTGATTTGATTTAATGAAAAGTCATAAAAATGGGAAACTTACCCAGTGTCATCCCTTTCTTCCAAATGTCAATTGGACTTCAGTGTCTTATTTCTTTTTGTTAGTCTTTTGGGTTTTCATATATTGTTTATTCATATTTTTTTCAGAACTTACTGTCTTTGGGAGGGTTAGTTTGATGTGAGCTGCTTAGCCATTATCAAAAGAAGTATCTGTTCTTTAATATTTTAAATCATATTTGTCAAACACAATGCTGCTGTTAGAACTTAAATCAGTAGCTTCTTTTGTAATTCCAATGTTATTGTCTATGATTTGTTTTTTCTAAATATCATTGGATAGCCAGTTGGTGACTTAGAAACTCAGGTCCCAAATAAATTATTATTGTATTATTTTGAGAATACATAGCTCTTAAATATTTTACTGCTTAACTTCATTCATGTTCTAATGACTATTGCTAATGGTGAAATATGAGGCAAAATGTGCACAGACTTTCTTCATAGAAAATGCAAGATTGATAAGACCAATCCAACTGCAGGAGAAAATGTGATTAGAAACAGTGACTAGACAGAAGCCATTATATTTATTCACCTTTTGTCAAAAGGACATTCATTTCAAACATAATTTCTACGAGGAATTTTAAAGGAAATTTGATAATGTTTGTGATTAGGCTAAAGATGTGAGTAGGCAAAAGATGACATTCTATTTTGTTAGTGTTCAGTTGAGTCTTCAATTGGTATCAGTCATAGTATAAGTAAAATGTGTGTTGAAAAATTTGATAATTGTTTGTGATCATGGACCATCTTTTACATTAATTATTTTCCAATGCCACAATGTATTTTTTTGCAGTGAATTTTTAAATGTTACTTCTTTGGATTGTGCTGAGTTTCACCTTAATTTTGAAACAAAACTTGATGAATATAAAAATAGATATACTAACTTCTCAAGAAATTGAACAACTTGTTATATAAACTATTTGTACCAAAAGTAAATCTGATGATGAAAATACACTAGAGCTATGTGTGCTTCAAGAAGTCTTATCACTTTTCCCATGAAGCCCTTAGAGCTAAGGAAATACTCATTATAGCTTGTACATTGCATTGCAGCAAATACATAGGTGAGTGGTTTCAGTGAAAAGTGGTACTATAATTTGATAATAATCTGGATATTATATGGAAGTTTTTAACTACATGAGCATGAGTCTTTTAAATTTTGTTTTTACTTATTTTTGTTCCTGTTGCCTTAAAGAGAATTCATTACTTTTTAAAATACTAAATATGAGACATCATGTATTAGTTTCTATTACCACAAGCTTACTGGCTTTAAGTATCACTTGTTTATAATTTTGCAATTCTCTATGTTGAGGTGGGCTCAACTGAGTCTGTCTTTAGGGTCTCACAAGACTGAATCAAGGTATCGGCTAGTCTAGGCTCTTATTGGGAGATCATGAGAAGAATTCACATCAAGTTCATTCATATTGTTGGCTGAACCCAGTTCTTTCTAGTAGTGGATTGAGGTCACACTTAATTTGTTGACTGTCAAGTGGGTATTGCTCATAGCTTTTAGAGCTCTCTTGCATCCCTTGGCTTATGGTTCCATTAGTGTTTAAAATCAGCAGTGGCATGTTAAATCCTTCTTGTTTAGGAATCTTTCTTACCTCCTTTTCTACTGCCAGCTGGAGAAAAACCTGTGCATTTAAAAGGCGCATAAGATTTTTTGATTCACTCAGATTACCTTTCTTTTGGTTGACCCAAATTTGATGGATTAATAACCTTTTTACATCTGTAAAAAGCACTTTTACCATGTAATGTAATCATGATTATGGTGTCTTATTCACAGACATACAGATTAGGATGGGAAATTGTGCAGAGATTTGGGAGGAGGAAGGGGAGATGCTTTAGAATTCTGCTGACAAAAAGAGAAAATGAAAAGTTTGATCAGATTTTAACTTAGCATTGATTACAGGGAAAACCACACCAAAAACAGATATAAATTAGAAACTGAGGCTAATAAATTGCAGTATTATCTAAAGAACAAAAGGTGTAGCTTTTTCATGAACATCTCCTGATTTGCTAAGAAAAACTGTGCTCTGTGTGCTAATATTAAATTAGGCTATCTCGCCTCATCAGTGTCCTTAATGCTGTTTAGTGATTATTTGCTTATCCTCAATTAATCAGTTACCACAACCCCTCCCCACATCTCTATCAGGAAATGAATTTCTTCATGATTCTTATCTCCAGAAAGAATAAATGCTAAACCTCTAAAATTTGTTTGTACATCTGAAATTGTTGTCTTCTTTCTCACCAGCTTTATTTTTTTCCCCTCTGTCATACATGATGTTACATGCTGTTACTCTTTTATTTGGGTGTTTATTGTTAAAACACTTTAAAAAAAACAACTAGAGTTGCCCATTCTCTCTCTTGGTGTAAATCTCCATTAGCAGCAGCAAGGTGCGGGCAAGTGACTTAGAATAAGACTTTAAGTGTTCTGGGCCTCCCCGGTGGCGCAGCGGTTGAGCCCTGGGCTGCAAAGCTGCCCGCAGCCTCTGCAGCGCTGGTTTGATTCCCGACCGGGCGGCAAGGGTCCCACATGGCGCACAGACCTTCCTGTCGTGCCCGCTGTTCCCCTCAGCAGTGTATTTCATAAGTCTGCCTGTTCTGTTCCCAGCTCTCTCTCTGGTGGATTCTCTCACTCTCCCGCACTTCTGACTGTACCCAGTGATTGTATGAATAAATAAATAAATCTTAAAAAAAAAAAAAAAGACTTTAAGTGCTCATGGCCTGATAGTGCTCTACCTCATCCCCTAGCTGCAGAAATGCAGGTGAGCCTTGTTAATCCAATCAGTTAGACATCTTCCTCCATCCACACTTACAGATGGTTCGGTTGCTTCAAGAGGCTTTTAGCATCTGTTTAAAATCTTCAAACTACTTTAACCAAATTTGTTTGAATCCTGTTTGTGTTACACTTGATTATACATCTGTAGACATTTGAGAATTGGCATGAAGAAATATCATTCTTAGATTTACTGATGCTAGCATTCCTTCTAGTGCAGTTATAGTTGATGTGGAAAATAAAAACAAAAAATCTGTGAGATTAGGGTATTCTTAAGTTCATTTTATGTGAGTTTATAAAATTTTGCTCATAAAACAAAATCATGGTTTTCTGTTGCCTTCCATTATACTTGCAGTGATTTGATAATAGAATAATGCTTTTTGACTTTTTTCACTCATGTCAAGTAGGAAAAAAAAAACACAGATGTAGTTTTATTTTACTAATAAGAGAAAAGGCATAGAAAAAAGAATTGAAGAAAATATAATATTGACAGTAAATTCTTCAGATTTTATAAATATAATTTAAAGATAAATAACAAAATTTTTTTGTTAATAAAAATTTTGGGCCTCCCCGGTGGCGCAGCGGTTGAACACTGGGTTGTGAAGCTGCCTGCAGCCTCTGCAGCGCTGGTTTGATCCCCGGCCGCCAGGTGAGGGTCTCACATGGCACGTAGACCTCTCCTGCCGCCCGCTGCTTCCCTCAGCAGTGTACTTGTTAGTCTGCTTGTTCTGCTCTCCGCTCTGCCTCTGGTGAATTCTCTCACACTCGCACGCTTCTGACTGTACCCAGTGCTTGTATAAATAAATAAATAAATCTTAAAAAAATAAAAACTTTATAATTAAATGAGCTAAAATATGTAAGGCATTTAAAACATGGCCTGACAAATGAACAGTAAGTAAATAATGATGATGGTGATAATTATTATTATTAATTACATCTTTTTTATTTCTATTCAGGAATTTGCTCTGAAAGATTCCCTGAAGTCCAATTACTAGGTCAAATACTAGCAACTTTTCTAAGACTTCTATTATTGCCAAATTGCTTTCCTGAAAGGTTAAACTGATTTCATTTCTACAATAAACACCTGAATTTTCTTTTCATAATTGGCATTGGTAGCTTTTATGACTTTATTTGCCCTATTTTCATTCCATTGGTTGTTACATGAGTTTTAAAAATATTAAAAATACTCACCTGTATTAATTTTCTAAGGCTGCTGTAACAAAATACCATAGACTGTATGGCTGAAACAACACAACAGATTTTTTTTTCTCATAGTCTGGGGGCTAGAAAGTCCAAGATGAAGGTGTTGGTAGGTTTGGTTTCTTCTGAAACTCTTTCCTTGGCAGAGAGCAGATGGCTGCTTTCGTGCAGTGACCTCAAATGGTCTTTCCTCTGCACGTGTGCATCCCTGGTATTTCTCAGTGTCCAAGTCTCCTCTTACAAGGATACTGGTCAGATTGGATTTGGGCCCTATTGCTAATTCAGACATTCATATTATGGCAGGTGCTCTTCTGCTAGCATGCTTATATTTGTGGACTAAGACTGGCCAGAAGTAAAATATGTTCAGTTATGGGAAAAGTGGTAGATAATGGGCATCTGATAGGCAGAATGAAACAAAAATGTAAAAAGGGCAAGTGGGGTCATATAAGAGAGTAATTTATAGCCTTTGCAAGGATGTTTGGTAATCATTTTCCTGCTTTGAACTGGATTGAGACAGTCCTGGACCTCAAGTATGGTTCTATTTGAGCAAGAATAGTGGGGGGATATGATCAAATCAAGTGATGTAAATCTTACCTCAATTTTATTTCAAGGTTTTTGATCCTGTCTTTCAATAAATAATTTACTGCTCTTCCAGATTTTCCTAATTTGGTTTGTCTTATATGCTATTTGAAATGTTACCTGAATTTTTTCTTTCACAACCTTTTTTGTGCTGATTCTTTTTTGTAATTGTCATTTTTCCACCTTTGTTGAGACTTGCACATCCTTATACAAAACTTAGCTATATCCTTTAATTTTAATCTGGAACCTTGACCCTGGCGTAGGTGTTAAATTTGGTGAAGTCTTTTTCTAGGGCACTGACTACATAATTTGTTTTCTGGGACAAGTTTAAAAGCATCTATTTTAAACAGATTGAGCTATCAAATACTTTTAATTTATTCTTTATTTTTTTTTCCTTTTAAAAAAATTTGAGGTAACATTAGTTTACAACACCATATAGGTTTCAGGTGAACAATTTCTCACCTCAGCGACTCTACATACCACACCGTGTCCACCACCTTTAGTCCAGTGTCACCACCTACCACCAACCAATTATGTCCCCACTATTCTGCTCTCCCTCTCCTCTGGTAACCACCTTTTGTTGTCAGATTCTAAAGGTTTGTTCTGTTTCATTTAATTTTGTCTTTATATTCCACAAATTAATGAAATCATATGATATTTGTCTTTCTCTTTCTGACTTATTTCACTTAGCATAATTGCTTCAAGATTCACCCATGTTTTTGCAAATGGACAAGATTTTGTTTCTTTGTGACTGAGTAGTATTCTGTTTGTGTGTGTGTGTAAATGTATATATGCACCACATCTTCTTTATCTGTTTTTATGTACTTGGGTCGTTTCCACATTTTTGTTATTGTAAACATTGCTTCAGTGAATACAAGGGTGACTATATCTCTGAATTAGTGTCTGCATATTATTCAGAACATTCTTTCACATCCCAGAAGTGGAAGTCTGGGTCAGATAGCAGTTCTATTTTTTTAATTATTTGAGAAATCTCCATACTGTTTTTCACAGTGGTGGCACCAATTTACAACCCTCCCCAACCCACCAGCAGTGTCCATGGGTTCTTTTTTCTCCATGTCCTTGTCAACACTTATTTCTTGACTTTTTGATAATAGTGTGTAAGGTGAGCTCTCGTTGTGGTTTTGGTATGTGTTTTCCTGATGATAAGTGATGCCAGATATATTTTCAGTGTCTGTTGGGCATCAGTATGTTTTTTAGTGAGATGCTTATCTAGATCCTCTGCCCATTTTTTCACCTCAAGTTTTATTGATTTTGTTCAGTTGGTTCTTATGAGTTTTTTTTTTATGTATTGTGGAAATTAGTCATTGTCATGTCATATGCAAATATCTTTTCCCAGTCTGTAGGTTGCCTTTTTGTTTTTCTGATAATATTTTCATTAGTAAAAAAAGTTTTTAATTTGATGTAGTCCAATCTGTTTATTTTTGATGCTGTTTCCTTTGCTGTTGGAGTTGCTTTCCTGCATACATCTCTGTTGTTGATGTCCAGGAGTATACTAGCTATGTTTTTTCTCTCTTTTTTTTTTTAAAGATTTATTTATTTATGCATACAAGAGCTAGGGTACAGGCCAGAGATGCGAGGGGTGAGAGAATTCACCAGAGAGAGTGGGGAACAGAACAGGCAGACTGACTGAAATACACTGCTGAGGGGATTAGGGGGCAGGACAGGAGAGGTCTGCTATGCCATGTGGGTTTCTTCCTGGCCGGCCGGGGATTGAACTTGTGCTTCAGAGACTGCGCATTGCTTCATAGTGTGGTGCTTAACCCCTTGCGCCACCAGGGAGGCCCAATTTCTCCTATGTATTTTATGGTTTCAAGTCTTAGATCCAAATCTTTAATCCATTTTGAATTAATTTTTGTGCATTGAGTTAAGTAGTGACCCAGTTTCCCAGCACCATATAGTGAAGTAAGATAATTAATCTATGGTTATGGCTCTTTTGTAATACACTCTCCATATTTGTGTGGGTTTATCTGTGGGCTTTCTGTTCTATTTAACTGGTCTGACATTTTCCTCAAAATGCAAATTGCTGTTCATGTACTAGCTTGTTGGTATTGCTGAGGTGGCAAGTAATCTCCAGGTTGAAAAACCAATATTAAATGTTAAATGACTTGGTAGCCTGGACCACCCATTTGGTTATCTTACTGGTATCCTAGGGACCTGTTTGATCCCAAACCCAAACAGAGTTTCTGCTTTATTATGGAATGCTGCTGATCCTGTCTGGCCTTAGGATTTGGTGACTTCATGGTGGACTCTTGTGGTTGCATGCATGGTCACTTGATATTGCATCTCTGCTGGTTACTAGGTTTGTCCATTCTGATTATATATTTGGGAACCAAGATGGTAATGCCCGGGTATAGCTGAGATAGACATGGGGTGGGACTCTATTTATGTGTGACTCCATTTATATCCATTTATATACTGCTATTCTAATTGGGAATGAGAAGTCATCATGGTGCTTTAGCTCCCTAGACATTAGTGTACGCTGGATCCTGTGTCCAACCCTCAAAAAGTCTGGGCATTCTGTTTTCCTTGTTTATGGTAATCCTGAGAAATAATGCAGGTCTTTTTGAGAAAGGACTGGAGAATCACTACCTTATAAACTTCCTATGATGTGAAGTCTTTTTGAGGCGGGATGAAGGGGGTTTCTGGTGTCTCCTTTAGTTGCCTGATGCTTGAACAGCTGAGCATGAGGATGGTTAAGCTCATTCACTTTAAGTTTCTTCTAAATATGTAAATATAAATATCATCTTATCTTGGAAACACTGTGTTCTCTTAGCTACTTCCCCTATACCTGTGGGATGGGGATCCTGGCTACTATTCCAGCTTTGTTGCCCTTCCTGCCCCATCTTGCTTTTCATGTGTTTAAGTGCTTTTACCTTGCTGTTGCTAACTCGAAGTCTTTATCCCCATCGACACTAAAGATGTTAGTTTTTTAATAGCATCTTCTACTTTTAATGTGGGCCTGCAGAGGAGAGGACAGCCACTAGTAGCTTCTCAGTTATGCTCATATCCTGCTCACCAGTGTAATTGGCCTATTCCCTGAGTTCTTGTGAGGAACATAGTTAGCCGGTGTGCTTTACAGTCAACAGAGGAACTGTTCTAGCACATACATTTTACTGAGTCCCTCCACAGTCTTTCAGGGTACTGCTGATATTAGTAGATCCTCACTTTTGAAGTCCTATAGGAGCTATTTAGTTGCATATCAATACTATCTGTCCTATGTTCATGCCAGATGGTTAATATCCTGTCTTACTCAAACTTTCTTATCCAGCTTTTTATTTTCCCCTCTTTGACCCAGAACTTACAGGATTCGCTGCCAGTCGTGCTTTCCCAGTTCCTATTTGTATGTTTTACCCAGTTTCTATTTTGGTGTATAATACCATTTCATCCTTAGTAATACCAGCACTTTCTAATTTGGGTTATGTTGACATTTGACCCCACATTGATCAGGTGGCATATCCCGAGGGAGACCAGCATAGCCCTGTAAGGCATCTACCTCACTAAGGCATCTCCAGAGTCTTCACCATCTTCCAGGTGGAGGGAGTTGGCCTAGAAGATTCAGAATTTGAGTTTCAAGGATCTTTGTATTTAGTTTACCCACATAGCACCATTACAAGCTTCCTATGTTTTTGTTGCTGCTCTGTCACAACCCACACTTTGGCATATAAGATTTGCCTAGGCTGAGAATTTAGCCTTTTCTGAAGTTATTATATAACTAGTCTTCAGCTCTGTCTTCCTTCTGGCAATGGGCCCTTTAAATTAAGCCGGGGAGGCCAGTTAGCTCTCACACTTTGCTTTATGTTGTTGACTGATGCATTGAGCTTGTCATTTTTTATTTTCAATATATCAGTCTGGCATTCCGTAATAGCCATCCAATTCCAGTCCTTTCAATTATTCTTTCTCCCATACTTCTCAAATGACAAAGATATTGCATAATCCATTGTATCCCTTTCTACCTATAATCTAGTCCATTTCACTACAGGTGAAAATCTTAACAATTGCTTTACCACTGCATGTCAGGGACCATGATATTCCACTTATCTCAATAATAGATTAGTCATTTTTGGTTGACAGATGAGTGATCCAACTCCAGGATTTTTTTTCTTAGAATTTGTCTGTTAGACTCACTCCTGGTATTAATTGACTTGATCAGATTCATTAGAAGCAGGAGCTAAGACAGGGATTTCTGTGTGCATGAGATATTGAGGGACTGTTACTTCCTGTTTATTAGAAAACACCTATAAAGAGGTGATAGAAGCATGCTAGGGAATGGAAAACAGCTGAAGAAGGATGTGGTCTCAGATATTCTTGGCCTGATCTTGAGTGTGTGCATATTTGTGGGATTGTGTATTTGGGGTCCTGGACCTTGAGTATAAATTGTAAAGCAGTGTCATCCTTTGAGGCTAGAGTGGCAGACTTTGGTACCCCATAATGAGCAGGTCACTGGCCCTGGGCCATCCCAGGTGGAGACAGCAGTGCTCTTTCCACTGGAGGTGAATCCTATTAGTTGAGAGCAGTTCTCTGAATGGGTGAAGTACGTGCCAATGTGGCAGCTGGGAGAGGGAAGTACATGCCAAGGACACTAACAAGCGTCTACTATAGGATGAAACAAAAATCAAACATTTCTTCTTAGAATAAAGAGACTAGGAAGTATGGATTACCTTATCATGAACATGATCTGTTTCATCCAGAGAAGGAGGAATTTATAGATATCTATCTCTCTATATATCATAGTGAGTAAGGGAAAAAAAATGTGAAAGAGAAATGATTTAAGTGTGTTTGTATATAACTTTGCTAAGGAAGATGAATATAGAAAGAGACAATTGTTGAATAAATTCCATACTACAAAGAACAAAATTGGCAACTTTAATACAGGGAAATTTGCCAATGTGTTACCTAACAAAGCATTAACATTTTTTTTTTCCTTTCACTCACTTTTCCAGAAATTGTTCTTTATACTTGAAAATGACATTATGGATAGAATGTTCACTGTTTAAATATTGCTATTTAATCATATATGACTATATATGACACAATGGAAAAATTTCCCAAGATTTGCATCTGTAACTATCTCATTTTAAGACAACGTTTTTATGAAATGGGAGAATACTTTTAAAATGTAATATATACATAAATATTGATAATGAATTGTGAAACAGAATTCTGACCCTATCACACCTGGGGTCCCTAAGTTATTGACAGCTCCTCAGTAGATTTCCTCTGTGTGTGTGCCATTTGGAGTCCTGTTACAGAGGCTGCTAAGTACACTATCTTGGAGGCAGGATCATCTTCCCATGTAGCTCCTTGGTGTCTATTTAGTTCTCCATTGAATGCCAAAGACCAAATGCTCCGGGTTTTGGTTGAGAGTGAAGAAACTGGAGGTACTCTTGTTCTGATCTTTTGTAACTACCCTATTCTTTCTGCACAACACTGGCTTTCTCATTTTACTTTGTACATATTTCCAACAAGTCTAAGGGGGCAGAGCTAAGAATATAGGCTTGCAGTTTTGTAGGTAAGTTATGTATTTTTAATGTGAATGACTGAAGTGTACTGAATCTATCCCTGTTGCACATGATCTTATCTGAAAGTATATTTAGAATCCTGTACTTTATCTGCTATCTACTAATGGATAAGATAGCTAATTCTTGAATGTAAGTTGCATTATTTGTGTAATATTCTATATTAAATCTATGATACCTTTGAGTGGGGAAAGGATTTGGGAACTTTTAAATTAATGTAAAGAAAATCCTAGTTATTTACTCACTTTGTCAGCATCTTTGAAAATTAATTTAACTTCTATTGCATTTTATAATTTTATGTTATATTTTATTTACTGTCACATCTGAGGGGAGAGGTACCTGGAGAACAGATTTTAACATTCACTTAAACTTTTGTTCCGTATGAAGTAATGTTGATTAAAAGGAAATAAGAACTGCATAGTCACAGGAAAATAGTTATATATCAGCTTTCTTTTTTGATTTTTTTTAGAGTCAAGGAAATTGGTTTTAAAATGGCTGTAAATTTTCTATTGGTGTGTGTAATACATTTGTAATAAGAATTATTGTTTTTTTGCTAGTTATCTCTAATTTTCTCAATAAATTTGATAATTTGGAAATATTTGTAATGCCTATAAAACATGAAAAAAATCTGATAGTTATAGGAATGATTACTAGAAATAAGAGTAGACTACATAATTTTAGGACAGTTGTGTAAATGGAAAAGTTTTGTTCTACATACATAAAAAGCTTTCAAATATGTGACTAAAAGTTGAGTATAGTCTTTTCATGTCAGAAAATAGTTTTTTTTTAGTGTTTTCTCACTTGTTAGCTACAGACCAATTATGTGTGTATATGTTTGTATGCATGTGTATATATGATGCATGTACACACACACACACACACACAAACTTGTCACCCAGAAACTGAAGATTAAAATGTTGACATAGTTTTGGCCTTAAATAAAGCCAAACAGCTTGATTAAAGTCATGTCCAAAATGAGACTTATTATATAATTTCATTTTATGTGTATTTTATTGATTATACTGTAAGGACAAATAAAACATGAAACTATAATTGTGCTTTTAGGAAAATCAATAATTATTTCATGATTTCACAATACAAAGAGTCAAAAGCAGACCAGGGAAAGCTGGATTGTAGCTCTCTATTCCTCCCATGTAGATGCTGCAAGTGGTATTTAAGCAGATGGATATTTAGAAGAGTCTTCCACTGCAGTTTCTATATCCTTCCCATGTACTCTAAGAGAATACTGTAATAACTTTTCACAACAAAAAAACATTATCTTTGAGCATGAAGAAGGTAATAATTTGACAGTTGGAACCATGGTTGCACCTTCAGTAAAACTGGATCCTATTTTTTTCTTATGGTTTAGTAGTTGGCTTACATGAGGGAAATCAGGACTAACAGAACAAAGAAACACAGCTAGAGAGAACAAATCAGTATGGATGTAACAATAGACTAAATGCAGGGATTTGGGAGCTAATTTTAGAAGTTTAATTATCAATTAAATAAATATGCATAAATATGATATTCTTTATTTGAAATTTAAAACAAAACTGTTTTATCTCTGACTTTTGTATTAGGGGGACATTCCAGGACTTTTCTTACTCTGAAGAATTTGTCATGACTGTTTCACTGTATTAATTTTCAGCCATTAATTTGTTAGGAATAGATTCACATTGACAGTTTGAAAAGAGATGAAAGAAGGTACAAGAAAAGAAAGTTGAAAAGACCTTTTATAGTTTATCAGAATATGCCTAAAATTATTCATTTTTTTGATAACCGAAGTATATTCTACCTGTGACTAATAATGCATATATTTTAATACTAGCTACAACAAGGTGCTTAAAAATTTTACATTAATTGTTGAGTTTACAATCTTTAAGTTGGTGGCATGATAGAGGCAACTCAAGTCTCTTTAAAAAGCTGAAAAAGAAAAAAAGCTTTCCAGGTATCTGGAGGTTCCTCAGTCTATTGAAAATGGAGCTACCATACAACCCAGCAATTCCACTACTAGGGATCTACCCAAAGGACACAAACACATTAATTCAAAAGAACGCCTGTATACCCATGTTTATTGCAGCCCTATTTACAATAGGCAAAACCTGGAAATAACCCAAATGCTCAAAAATAGATGACTGGATCAAGAAGATGTGGCATATATACACAATAGAATATTATTCAGCAATCAAAAAAGATAAACTCATGCCATTCATAGTAACGTGGATGGAACTAGAAGGAATTATGCTCAGTGATATAAGCCAGAAGGAAAAAGAAAAATATCCGATGGTTTCACTTATAACAGGAATATAGGGAGAACCAAGTAAGACACCAGTGTGAAAAATTAATAATAGTACAAAACACAACAAAGCAAAAACAGACAATTATAAATCAGAGACATACTGCAGGGGAGGAGGAGGGAGAGGGATCAGAGGGAGGGAGGGAGGAGCACAGGGGACTGAGGTGATGGTACACAGGTGCATTGGTGAAGGAAACCCTATGGGGACTACATCTGGGGGGTTTGGGGGAAGCAAATATTGTTTAGAAATTAACAATGATGCAAAAAATTAAAAAAATATATAAAAAATATTTCCAGAGATGTTTAAGCTGAGTCCCCCCCCCCATTAAATATTCATATAATAGGTGGAAACCTTCAATATAATAAAATTAAACGTCAGGTTACTCCTACACCCCCAATTCCAATTTGCAGAGTCTCTTCTTAGACATTGGGCAATAGCTAACAGAGTACTTTATACTGTTGTATATACCATTTTACTTAGGGGTGTAAGTATTGCTTCTGTTACCATATTAATAAGTAAAAAATCAGGTAAAGGATTTTAGTATGTAAATCCATGCTTATAAATATATGATGCATTTACTTAACATGCTGAGAATATAGCTAGTGCCTCAGAAATATGTATTTAGTCATTAGTTCTTTTAAAATCCTTTAGTATAGGGCTTCCCCTGTGGCGCAGCGGTTGAGCGCTGGGTTGCGAAGCTCCCTGCTGCCTCTGCGGCGCTGGTTCAATTCCCGGCTGCTCCCCAGCCACCGGAGGAGGGTCCCACATGGCGCACAGACCTCTCCTGCCGCCTGCTGCTCCCCTCAGCAGTGTACTTCGGTCCTTCTGCCTGCTCTGCTCCCTGCTCTGGCTCTGGTGAATTCTCTCACCCTCCCACGCTTCTGACTGTACCCAGTGCTTGTATAAACAAACAAAAATAAATATAAACAAATAAATAAAAATACATGCTTCTTTAAAAATCCTTTAGTATAGAATTATATTAGGAAAATAACACATATTATTTACATATGTATATTCTTATATAAAATACTATCAATGAATAATATTCTGTAAGAGTATATTAGAAAAAATCATAGAATATAATTATTCTTTCCATATTTATGTTTTGTTTTCAGAAGACCAAAAATTCTAAGACCCTAATATTTCAAAATAGTCATGAAAATATTAGTTTCTAAAATTGCCAACCTTGTTAGTAGGAAGAGGTTCAGAAAACCCTGAATAAATGAAAATTGACATCATTATGTTTAGTAATTGCTAATTAATTAACTGACTTTCTTTAGTTTATTACATATTTATAAAATTTGATAGCATTTTTTCAATCATAAAGGAAAATGGTCTTTATATATTAAGGTAAAAAAGTGGCTTTTCTTATTTATTTTAATGTTGATATACAGAAAAGGCTTGGATTGTTCTGTAAAATTAGGTAAATTAGGAGAAGTCTAACACTGAGATTAGTTGGCTTCACCTCAATTCGGAGCCTAGTTACCTAACATTATACTGGCATATTTCTCCTAACTGGGTAGGGAATTTAAATTCTACAAGTGTTTAGAGTACTGTAAGATTATTATAACAATATAGTATACAGTATTATGGGCTTATTGTAGGGTAGAACTAGAAGGGATCTTCATTTTCTAGTCTAAATCATGAATTTTAGAAGGAAAGGAAAACAAAAGCTCCTTTAGAAGGGTGTTTCTGTCATTCATACATATATATATGAATGGGTTCAATCTGAATGGTTCTTTATGATGTATAGTTGAAGTAGAAATTGTGACTTGAAGAAAATTTCAGTATTAAATAAGCTTAAATAAGTACTACAAATGATAGTTTGGTATAATATGAGACACTAAATAATTGTAAATAGTGGATTTTTTTCTCTTGCTTTGGAATAAGAGGATGAATGAAGCCTAATGTAGACAGAAATAACACCAAGTCCTGCCAATCACTGATAATTAACTCTTCTTTCAGGTTTTTCTAAAAATTAACTGGCAACTCTCTAGAGCCATCATTCCTAGTGGAACTTAACTTTACATATAAAAGAGGTCTGGAGAGAAGGAAAGAAAAAGAGAATGACAGACTTGCCCGCAACTCCCTTTTCCACAACTTTTTGAAGAGTACATTCCCCACCCTCACACCAGAAAGCAAGTAAAGGAAGTCTCAGAGTTAATTATAATGATCAGAAGATTGTAACAGGAAGGGGGTGACAATATTCTAATCTCTGGTTAGCTGTGTCTATAGGTCGTAGAATTATTCATCTATCTATCTTTGTGCCTGTTTTAACAGACGAAAGGATAATTGGCAAGAGAGTAGGAGTGGGTGTGGGAGTATGTGTGGGAAGATAGCAAGCTGTATTTTCATGGTGTGGGGTGGAAATGAATGTGTAAGTATATTATTCATGATTGGCAAGATTATGTAGCACTAACAAGCAACTCTAAAATCTCAATACTCAACATACCAAAAATGTTTACTTTTTGCTCTTGTGTAGTGTGGCACTGTGGCTATGGGGGATCTCGGAGCAATTGCCTCCCATGTGATTCAGCCATAGCAGCAACTCTGTCATCCTGCAGCAGCTCTGTCTAGTACATAGGGACGGAAAAAGAGAATTAGGCATGAGCTTTTTACCACCTTAGCCCAGAAATAATATATTTTCTCCCAGAGCTCATTGAACAGGATCCATCAGTTGGCCCCTCCCAACTAGGAGCAGGGAGAAGTGCAGTCTTCTTTGTGTACCAAAGTGGGGGGGACATTTGATACCATAGTACTTCACAGTATCTACCACAGTGAATTTCCTGCAGGTCAGTTCAGAATTTTGGAAGGTGACTCTTTTGGATGTCATTTTGGAATGGAAAAGGTAGATTCAACATAACATAATTGAATGTACTGACTGGAGAAAAGTAATAACATTTTCATATTATTTACTGGCAAGTGCAGACAGCTCACTAAGCTGTGGACTAAAAGGAAAGGAGTGTTTTAAGAGTATAGGTTTTGGAGTAAAACAAACTGGGCTCATATTCAGGTCCTGTCACTCCTTAATTGTTTTTCTTTTACTTAAGCTCTCTAAGTTTCAATTTCCTTATTCGCACAAAGAGTATTATAATAGAACCTTTTTCATAGAGTGGTTTGTGAGAAGTAAATGAGATAGTGTAGTAAATCACTGTGCATAGTATTTAGCTGGTAGTAAGTATTCAATATTTTATTAGAGGCCATTGTTAGGGATTTGAGGGCTTTGGGAAAGTATTCATTAGAAGGTAAACTAATGATAAAGAAAAGATGTAGGGAAACTTGTTTGACAGTTTTTTAAAAGTTCTTCATTTCTTCCCATTCACAAAGTGGAAGGAAAACTTGCTTTTTATATGATGTGACTTCTGCATTCCCAATAAGCAGAACTATCCAAAGATTATACCTTTTATCATTGAGTGCTTACTGTTCAGCAGACATTGTGTTATTCACTGAACATAACCTCATTTTTTTTAATTGCATTTCTTTTTCTCATTAATAAATCAGGAAACTGAGGCCACACAACTACTAATCATAGTGCTAGATTTAAAGCCAATATAGCACAGTTCTATTTTGGAGTTAGAGTTACAGCAAAACTGGTAGAACTTATATGATAGCCCATATATTTATTACTAATTAGGCATATAGGTCAAGCATTTAATGGCAAGTGCCTACTTTAACTAAATACAGTATTTTAAAGTTTTCTTTTTTGTTTTCACAGCAGTTCAGTTGGCTTTGAGATTGACAGTTTCTCTGATATCATGTACGTTTAATGTACGAGCAATATTTACATATAGCAATAGTGTTCAAGAAGGTAGACCCTAAAGTGCTGGTGTTGATATCCACTGGCCAAAAGAACCAAGAGCACATCTCTAGTGAAACAAGTTGGATTTTAATGCAGTGAGCCCTCACTGAACATTGTTGATAGGTTCTTAGAAACTGATATTCGAAGCTAAACTGTGTACAGGTCCTTGAATAGGATTGCATTGTTCAGTAATGACCAGGGTTTTTCCTCATCAATATTATAATAAAATTATGATGAACAAACAACATTATTTGAGGACCTGCTATATGTGCTCCAGCAAGAGATGATACACCTAGGGAAATTGTGGCATATCTCAGCAAGAAGGGGTAAAGAGAAGTTTGTTAGATGATTGGAGTAGTATTAGATGATTTGGGGGAAGAGTAAAAAAATGAGGATCCATGTTGCATTGGATGCTGTTAAAAAGAAGGGTCAATTTGAGTGTCTTGGTTTTTATATTGGAGGTGGGAGAAACAGAATAGTGCTAGCATTGTTGCTGGAGAAGAAGCTATAGTCACTTACATCAGGTAGGGGAGGGGCAGGGGATATTTAGTTGTTCTGGGTACCCATTGTCTGTGCTTTTATCTGTTCAGACATGACGATGGAGTGGTATTATTTTTGTCCTATTTTATAATGGTTACAGAGAGCTGATGTTGATATTCTGTGAAATGGTTTATATTTACCAGGGACTTACCAGCATCTGATAGCAATTAGGCCAGCTACAAGATGATAGCTGTAAAGCCACCTTTATCTCTTACTAGTTGTAGATATCTCCTCTGCTATTTACCAACTATGTGATTTTAGGCAAGGTAAATCATTTTGTGTTTAGGCTACACATCAAAAAAATGGGGATGATGATAATCCTTCTTCATAATATTATTTTGAAAGATTAGTGAGTGGGTACATGTAAAATGCCCAATTATGGCTTAATAGACAGTTCTTAGTTTAGCCAAAACACCACCATCATCGCAATAATAATATATGCAGTAATTTATAGTATCCTTCATTGCACACATTAGTTTATGGCATAATGTTCTCAAGCACTCATATCCACTTGAGGAATCTAATCTACCCTATGGCTAATATTGCTAGTAAGGCCTTCTTCGCTATTGTTCATTGGTGGACAATGTGGCAGTATTCAATGCCAGATTCTTACTATTCGTGTTGCTTATGAAACATATCTATTGGTTGGACAAGAGAACATATTTTCTTATAAACCTTTCCTTTTTCTCTATTATAATTCTTATTCATTTAGTCCCTCAAGAGAAAAAATGTTCATGTCAACATTTGTTTCTTTTTCCTTACCTCCTACTACTAATCTGTTAGCTACAAAGTTTCACAGATTTAACTTCCTAACTCTATTTTGTTTAATTTCTTTTCACTAATTTAGTTAAGGACTTCATAATTTCTCACCAGAGTCACTCGAATGATCTAGTAGATGTTCCTATTACTAGACATGCTGCTGTTTCTTGGGTTAGCTAAACTATTAGGGCAGTTAACTTGCTTACACAAAACATTTATGACCTCCCCTTTGCCTACAGGATTAAAGCTCAAAATCTTATTGTGATACATGAGTTTTTTTAAACTTCACTAAACTTATTTAATACCACTAAGTGAACGTGAAAGGGAGTTTGCATAATATAAAAATCTAGACTAATCAAAAAGAAATAGTTTTTGATTGTGGGTATCTCAAGGACTAGATTCAGTTATATAATCTAGTACCATCTAGTGCTAACTACTTTCAGTTTTTCTCTGTATGACTTAGGTAATTTTAATTTTTTACTGTTCTGATTTTTTTTTTTTTAAAGATTTATTTTTATTTATACAAGAGCTGAGGTACAGGTCAGAGGCAGAAGGTGAGAGAATTCACCAGAGACAGACTGGAGAGCAGAACAGGCAGATGGACGGAGGACACTGCTGAGGGGAGCAGTGGGTGAGGCAGGAGAGGTCTGTCACGCCATGTGGGAATCTCCCTGGCTGGCCGGGAATTGAAATGGCACTGCAGAGGCTGCGGACAGCTTCACAGCACAGCGCTCAACACGCTCTGCCACCGGGGAGACCCCTGTTTTGAATTTTTTGATGTATATTTTCTAGTATATAAACTAGTAGAATTGCAGCTAGAGAGGTAATTTTATTGAGGCAACATTCATTTACCATCTTGTTTATGTTTTAAGATTATAGAATCTCTCCCATCATATGTTGTTATCACAGGACACTCACCACCAAACACCCAGAGTCTATGACCATGGGATTGTGATGCTTCCCCACTTTGCTCACCCTGCCCCCACTGCCCTGGTAGCCTCAGTTCTATCATCAGATTTCTAGGAATTATTATCTGAGCCTTTGTTTTGTTTCTCTATATAAAGGACACCATCCATTATTTGTCTTTCTCCTTCTGACTTATTTCACTTAGCTTAATCCCCTTCAGTACTAATCATTTTTTTCACAAATGGCAAGAGTTCATCCTTTTTTGATAGCTTAGTACTATTCCATAGTGTATATTCATCACCTCTTCCTGATCCACTCGTCTGTTTTGGGACACCCAGGTAGTTTACATGGTTTGACTATTATAAATAGTGCTACAATGAAAATAAGGAGTACACATTTCCTTTTTTGAATTAGCATTTTTATATTCTTTTTAAAAAAGATTTATTTATTTATGTATACAAGAGCTGGGGTGCAGGCCAGAAGTGCAGAGAGGATTCACCAGAGACAGAGTAGGGAGCAGAACAAGCAGATCTACTGAAATACACTGCTGAGGGGAGCAGCGGGCCAGGCAGGAAATGTCTGCTGTGCCATGTGGGTTAGCTCCCTAGCTGGGTATCAAACTCGTGCAGAATTGGCTGCGGATAGCTTCATAGTGCTGAGATGTAACCTCTTGCACCACCAGAGAGGCCCTGTTTTTGTATTCTTTGGGTAGATACCTAGGAGTGGAATTGCTGGGTCATATGGCAGATACATTTTTAACCTTTTGAGAAATCTGTATACTGTGTCCATAGGGCCTGGACCATCTACATTCCCACTTGTAAGGTGGTTCCTTTTTCTTCACATCCTTGCCAATATGTGTTGTTTTGGTCTTTTTGATGTGGGACATTCTTAGGGGTGTGAAGTGGTATTTTATTGTGGTTTTGATTTGCATTTCCCTGATAAGTGATGATGAACACTTTTTTCATGTGCCTTGTGATGATCTATATGTTTTCTTTGGAGAAGTGTCTATTTAGCTCTTCTGTCCATTTAGTACATTCAATGCAATCCCTGTTAAGGCGCCAGTGGCATTCTTCAAAGAAATAAAACAAATATTACTGTAATTCATACTGGACTACTAGGGAAATTTAAATATAGTTTGACATCCTCTTTTTCTGACTGCTATCATTACCCTGACCATAGGATCTTTCAGGATTATACTTACGAAGATATTTTTAAGTGCTAACATGTTGTCACTTTATAAATATACTTAAAGACTGTCATAACCTGCAACTCAAACAAAAGACTTGCAGAGATTTTTATTAAATTAAAACTTGAGGAGTTTTTTCCTATTTTTAGTTCTTTTTAAAAGTAAAATTACCTCTATAGTTATTATGACTGATAAAGAATTCTTTTTTCCTCCTTTGCTCTTTTCCTTTCTCTAACAGTGACTGAGCTCCTGACAGATTTCAAGCTCTATATAGATGTTCATTGCAGTAATGACTTGAAGTCTCCAGGTGAATAGTGATAGCTCTTTGACTAACCCTTGTACCTTTTTCTAGACTCTTTTAGATGTGCATTGGGGTATAAGAAATGGTGTGCTGGTAAATATTTGTCAGTTAGCTCCTCAAAGGGAAGAAAAACTTAAATTTGTAGTGCTTTTCAGTTTCACGATGTAAATATTTCCAACATGGCTGACTTTAAGCTACCAATTTGACATCACTGATAGAGCTGGGAGGATGTGCTTACAATAGTCTCTTGATTCCAGTGTATAAGGAATTATGATATGTGTTATACTGTTCTACCTCTTTCACTTAAAATCACCCTCCCCTTGGTTTATATTTGCAGGCAACGTACACATATTTTCTGTTTTTGGACTTCTTTTTCACCTATAGTAGCCTCTTACTTCCTTGTTATTTGTTTTCTGCTGAAATAGCAAGTTACTAATGATCAGATGTCAGAGTTCTCACTGGAGACTAGTCTCTCCCTCTGTCTTTAGTTAAAATTGCATTTAGCAAAAAGTAGCACAAATCTCCTAACTACAATGCTTAAATGGAAGGAATTTATGTTTTTCTGACAGATAAAGAAGTTTAAAAACTGTTATTTTCTAACAGTTGCCTTAACTGTTTAAGGATGATATAACTAAGTGCTCAAAGAAATCAACAGAGACCCATGTTCTCTTTTTTGCTTACTGCCTGACTGCCCACAGGGTTTGGCTCTCAAACTCATGGTTTAGAGAGGACTCTTGAGTTACAGGCAGCAGAACCACATTCTGATCACAAAAGAGGAAGGGCAAAGTATGAAAGATATGTGCTAGGTGGTTCTATCTTTTTTTCATTAGGAATAAATGGTATGTGTAGAACCTAAACCTTATAAACACCTAATTGGTTTGAACTATGTCACAGGACCACTCCAATCTACCAGAGAGCTTTTATTTTATGAATGATAAATTTTACTTATCATAAGGAAAAGAGATCAGATATTCTGAAGATAACCAACATGTCTGCCACTTTCTCTTTTTTTGCCTTGAATACTATAATGCTATCTTATCGACTTTGCACTAGACTAATATTCCTAGTTTTGGCTTCCTTGGACTTGCTGTTGTTCTCTAGCCTTGGGGATGAGGAAGTGAGCATAAGTAGCAATTCTTTTCCTATCCTCTTTCTCTTGGGAACACACTGCTCACAGAGGGTGTGCATTCCCTCCTGTTTCTGCTTTAAATTTTATGGGAACAGGCTTCAGAGTAGTCTTAGAGCAGTATCATCCGTGCATCGACAGCTGTGTTTGTCTGATTGTCAGGCTTGGTATTAGGAGGCCCACTTTTACATAGATATAGGCTAATTCTCCAATTTCAGTTTTATTAGTAATAGAGGTAGTATTTCATGTGCACTCTGTATGTTTTATCTGTTTGGCCCACATGTTGAGTGGGAAATAGTTTAATATGAATTATTAAAAAAAACAGCTTGCTATTGCTTGAGACATATTGAATGTGATTTGTTTCATCACTTTCTAGCTTTAATTATCATATGCCATAATTGTCACAAAATGTTATATTAAATATGCAATCTTGTGCTACTTCATTTCAGAAAAGATTTTGATCTCATTAAATGACTTTTTAGTGTAAAACTGGAAATACTTTAAAGAAACCGTGTGACCACAAGATCCAAAAGTCTTCCAGGGTAGTTACTTTTCACAAAGTAAAAATCAATTTCCATAGAAGCAGAGTTAATACACATCATGTCAGCTGACAAGAAAATAACAGAAAGACTTTAGAGTAACACAGATTTTGTGTCATCCAAGATTTCAGTTGTAAGTAGTAGAAAAATCAGCTGAAACTAGCTTTAAAAATGAAGGAATTTACTGGTTTACCTTATTGACAACTCCAGAGGTTGCTTCTGGGGAGGACTGATACTTAATCTTCTAGAGCGTGACTCAGGACCTAATTTCTTTCTTTCAATTTTTAACTGTCACTATGTGAATATTGACTCCATTTTGGGAGGACTCCTTCAACTCATGACCCAAAATTGACTTTTACTAGCTCTGAGAGTTAGGTGACTCCTCAATCATGAAACAGGAAATCTGTCTCAGCACTGTCAGGTAAATGTCATTAAGACTCACCGTGATTGGACCAGCTTAGAACATTGTGCTGTTCATTCTGGACAGGCATGGTACTTGCAGATTAGACTGCTAATCATGGACACGCCTGGGGCAGGTGAGGCCAATTCAATCTAAATCATAAAGCTCAGAACGGAAGAGATATTTCCTTTCATGAATGAAACGAAGGGCCTCCCCGGTGGCACAGCGGGTTGAGCACAGTGCTGTGAAGCTGTCCGCAACCTCTGCAGCACAGGTTCGATTCCCAGCAGGCCAGGGAGATAACCACATGGCGCTGCAGACCTCTCCTGTCTCGCCCGCTGCTCTCCTCAGCATTGTTTTCGGTCCGTCTGCCTATCCTGTTCCCCACTCTGTCTCTGGTGAATCCTCGCACCCTCCCATACCTCTGGTCTGTACCCCAGTTCTTGTATAAATAAATGAATCTTAAAAAAAAAAAGTGAAATAGATGAGAGTTGTCAACAGCAGATATTTATGATATTCACGACAGGTATTTCCAGAGTGTATGTTTCCAGTTTTCTTAAATTGGAAGACTTTTATTAACCCCCAATTTCAACTAATCTTAGCTTATTACTTAATACATTTTTTTATTAAATTCTTTTTTTATAAGATTTATTTTTATTTATTTATACAAGCACTGGATACAGTCAGAAGTACGGGAGGGTGAGAGCTAGAGCGGGGAGCAGAGCAGGCAGACTGAAGTACACTGCTGAGGGGAGCAGCGGGCGGCAGGAGAGGGCTGCGCGCCATGTGGGACCCTCCTCCGGTGGCCGGGGAGCAGCCGGGGATCGAACCGGCGCTGCAGATGCTGCGGGCAGCTTCGCAACCCAGCACTCAACCGCTGTGCCACCGGGGAGGCCCTATTACTTAATACATTTTAAAGCATAAATTAAAGGTTAAGCAAGTAATTTCACAGTGTGATATTATTTTGTAATAGTTGCTTTTAAAATTGCAAAAGAAACTTTGCTATAAAAGTGATAAATACATGAATTATCTGGAGGGATTGATATTAAAGACATCCATATTCAAAAGAAAGTTCTATCCGACTCCAGTGTCTAATCTGGTGACTCATTATCTTCAGGTCTCAGACATGCCTGTAGGTTGATATCCCCCTTTTAGTCTGGTGTTTAGAGAAGAATATCCTGCTTTAAATATTTCCAACCACACAGGAATTTAAAATTTAACAGCCTTCTTTCACAAAGCTCAGTTTTTCCAGTGGGGCCTAGCTTCAGCCAACACTTCCTCCCCAACCCACCACCCCTAACTGGCTGTAATACCTCACTAACAGAGGAAACTTGTTCAGGAGTGTGGGAGAAGCAGCTAGTGAGAAACCAACACAGCTTTTTTTTTTTTTTTTTTTAAACTTTACAGCTTCTTAAAAATTTATTCATTAATTATTTTTTTTTTATTTTTTACATTATTGTTCATTTTTAAACAATATTTGCTTCCCTCCACCCCCTCAGGTGAAATCCCCATAGTTTCCTTCACCAGTGCATCTGTGCACCATCACCTCAGTCCCCTGTGCTCCTCCCTCCCTCCCTCTGATCCCTCTCCACCTCCTCCCCTGCAGTATGTCTCTGGTTTATAATTGTCTGTTTTTGCTTTGTTGTGTTTTGTACTGTTATTATTTTTTACCCTGATGTCTTATTGGGTTCCCCTATATGCCTCCTATAAGTGAAACCATCTGATATTTTTCTTTTTCCTTCTGGCTTATTTCACTGAGCATAATTCCTTCTAGCTCCATCCACATTGCTGCGAATGGCATGAGTTTATCTTTTTTGATGCTGAATAATATTCCATTGCAACACAGCTTTATTGAAGGGAGAATTCAAGGAAAGAGCAGAATTATTAAAAAGAGGATGTAATATGGATTTTTTTTTTCTTGTGGAGTGCAGTGCTCTTACTCACCTTAAAATTCCCATAATATTTTGCTTTTGGAGTGTAGCTTTATGGGTTTTGGACAGACTTTCTAAGACTGGGAGTGCAGTGAAAATAATGGTACAATGAGACATAATTGTATGTTACTTTCAGCCACTTTTGAAAATAATAAGCTAAAGAGTCTACCTTATACTATTTTATTGATCTAAAAGAATTAAGGACTAACGAGTATCTTCCAGAGAATACGCTGCTTATGTAAACTGTATCGTTGACTGATGCATAATTTGAAGAATTGCATCATTGGTAGAGCATGCTAAGGAACATTAAGGTATCATGCTGGCATGCAGATGTTAGGTGATGTTCTCCCTGAGAAAGAACATTTTATACACTGGGACATGAATCAGGTTTCTTTAATCTAATTATGTCATATCTGAATGCACAGGTCTTGTAGAAATAACTTTCTATCAGTTTCCTCAGCTTTGTATCTGGATATATAACATGCTATCTGTGTATTTTTTGGCATGTAAACATCCAGGAGTTATATAGAAAAAGCTCTATTACCACAAATAATGAAAATTTCCACATTTAAATAAAATAGATTTGGGTTGTTTTTGTTTCGTCAGGGTAGTTTTTTTTCCCAAACAGCATTGTATTGATTTGGTTATAAATTTTCTTCCAAGAGAAATCTTGTTTAGCAAGTGCTTTCTTTGTACCTGTCACACTGTGAAATAATTTGATTGATTTATATTCTCATGCAGATTACTTGGTGGACTAATTGACAGAGCTGTAGCTCAGTTTTTCAAAGATTTTTTTTGTTGTTCCGTTGCCGAGAAATGGCTTTTATTTAAACTCTCTCCTTTCCCAGTCTCCATGCAACTTTCCCCACATCTATGAATCAGTCACTTAAATTTTTCAAGTCACTCCTACAAATCAACAAAATAGCAATGGAAAGATTCAGTAACTGGGAGAACAAAGAGGTCAGTATTCTCAAGACTCATGCATTGAAGACATCTTTTTTCCTGCTCCCATGAGATGAGTATTTGGGGTATTTTTCAAGGTAAAATTTTGATAAGAAAAATGAATAGTATATTTTAGCTAATACTGATAAGTTCATATTGTAGATAGGCTGTCCTATTGGACAAATGAAATTTATTTTTAATTGCATAGAAATATCTTGCTTATGTAGCTTTATTTATTATGTAATAAATGTATGTTCCAGATATTTGGGAATAGAGTGACCAAACAGTGATCCCTGTCTGTGAAACTTATGCCCAAGGAAGCAGACAGTAAACATAACAAATAAAAATCATACCATAATTAGAAGGTGATGAATGTAAGAAGAAAATAAAAAAAGTACAAGTAAGTTAAGGGGTTGGGAGTGCAGAGATTGAAATCTTAATTAAATATAGTGATCAGAGTATACGTCTTTAAGAAAGCAAGATTTGAGGGGAAAGTTGAAATATGTCTCTACTGAGTTGAAGATAAGATGTTGCTGCTGATACTTGGAGGAATAGCATTCTAGAGGGTGCTACCAGAGCAGTGGACCTCAAGTGAGAACATTCAGGGAAGCCAGCGTGTATGGATCCCAGTGCCCCAGGGTCAGGCAGTAGTGGTAGGGGTGGCTAGAGAGTATTGGGTGGCAGGTTTCATAGGTCTCATAAGCAAAATGGGGAATTATTGAAGGGTTTCAAGCATATTAGTGGTATGATTTGATTTATAGTCTTATTGCTGTATTGGCACTGAGCTGTAGGGGGATATAAAGAAGCAGTGAGGTCAGTTAGGAAGTTTTTGCAGTCATCTACATGAGAAATGATGGAGAAGTCACCAGGCTTGTACTAGCAGAGGTGGTAAGAAGTGTTTAGGTTTTGGTAGCTTCAGGGCAATTTTCTCATAAATTGGCAGAGAATTGCTATTAACTGAGATGGAAAATGTTATTTTTTCCTAAAAGCACTTATCTGTATTTCCCATATTTTAAAACACTGCTGGTTCTTTTTTCCTTGATAAGGAAAATAAACATTTAGAATGAAAATTAATTCTATACACAGCACTTATTAAAACAGCACTTATTTTCTGGTTTAGTGACTATCACTAGGTGTGTGGTTTCCTTATATAAAAAGAGATTTCTCCGAATAACTGGTTGTAGGCCACTCATCAAAAATCTGTTAAGTTATCCCTGGAGCAAATAGAAAAAGGAGGAAAAGATGGAATAGGTGTATTGAACCAATAATTGGAATTCAGTAAGAGACTATAATGTTAAACAACATAAAGATTTCAAGAGAGAATGGAATAAAATAACTTTCTGGGAGCTTTAACTGATATGGAAGATGGTAGTTAGGTAAATTAATACTTTTTTCCTTCTATTTCTCCTATTTTGCTCATTGTGCTTCTTAGTATTTTTTTTTTAAAGATTCATTTATTTATTTTATTTATTTATACAAGCACTGGGTGCAGTCAGAAGCGCAGGAGAGTGAGAGAATTCACCAGAGCTAGAGCGGGGAGCAGAGCAGGGCCGAAGGACTGAAGCACACTGCTGAGGGGAGCAGCGGGCGGCAGGAGAGGTCTGCGCGCCATGTGGGACCCTCCTCCGGTGGCCGGGGAGCAGCCCGGGATCGAGCCGGCGCTGCATAGGCTGCGGGCAGGTTCGCAACCCAGAGCTCAACCGCTGCGCCACTGGGGAGGTCCTTAGTATTGTTTTAATAAATCCTTCTTTACTATAGGATTGTTGTTCAACCTACTATAGTCCCAGAACACCTTAAAGAAGAGAAATAAAATCACAGGTTTACGTTATCTTCTAGTAATGAATGTTCTCAGTCTTTGGGTGTATTTTTGATATAACAATTTGCAGAGGTATAGTGGGGAGAGGGGAACATTATAATGTTATAATGGAGCATTATTCACCATTTTCTAGAGAGTGGAATACACAAAATTTTCATCTGTCAAATATTAGTTGAGAATGTAGTCATGAGTAAAATGAAGCTGGTATCATAGAATCTTACTGTTATTTTGTACTTCAAATTGAAATTATAATTCTTTTCAAAAAAACTTCTTAAACCTCAAATTGAATTCTCATAACTTAGAATGCATGAAAAGTATTTATCAAGAGAATTAAAAAAAATGTAGAGAATTTAAAATTGGAAAGAAGCACTAAAAGGAGACTATACCTGTCAAAAGGTAGAGAAAGACATTGGTGACCTAGAAATATGGGTGGTGAATAAAGGGAAAGCTTATTTGTGATATTAGAACTAGTGTGAATGAAAATCAGAGGTAATCATAGACCAGGAGCAAGAGACAAGGCATGGTAGAGGAGAGAACTGCAGTAGAGGAGGCAACAGGTGGGAGAACCTTACAGAAGTGGCAAGAGTGAATGGAGGGAAAGGAAGTCAAGTGTAGAAGAAGGAAGCACTAATCCACGATGATTTCCAAGATCTTTTAACTTGTCATCTGGAGAAATGAAAATATTCCGAATTTGATTTTCAGTTTTGAATGAACTGTGGGGTCTAAACAGTTGAATTTTATTATTGGTCAACATTCCTATAAAATGAACTATATTGAATTTTTATTGTTTCTGTTTGAAACATCTACAGTTTTTATTAAGAATCAGAGGGGAAACATGATTTTATCTGTCCCCCCACAGGCTCCCCAAGATCATGACTTAATTCTAGGAGAGAATTCTATAGATGAGTACTGTACAGAAAGTCAAATGGTACAGCCAACTATTCTTTGAACATCACTTATTTTTTAAAAAAATTTTTTTAAATCACTGAGTAATATTCTATTGTTTCTATATGCCTGGAGCTGGAAGGGATAATGCTAAGTGAAGTATGTCAGAAGGAGAAAGATAAATACTAGTTGGTGTCAATACTATATGGAATGTAAAGTAGCTTAACTAAGTGTCAGATAAAGGACAAGCTTAAAAACCAACCTTTAAAAGCAGACTAAGGAATTGAAGCATTCAGAAGACAGAGGGCTTGAGGAGAGGGGTTAGAACAAAGAAGGAGGGAAGCACAATGGACTATGGGTGATTTGAAGGTGGGTGCACTGTGGTGGCACCTGGTGGGGGAATCCAAATATTACCTCAATTGAAGATATATAAATTAAAAAAAAATTGAAACTAGATAACTAAGCAGAAAAAAGAAACAGTGAAATTCAGGAGACCAAATACCAGCACAGTGCTCTTGCTTCTCTTTCAAACACTGCCCTTTTCTCAGTTTTATGGAAATTTGTTTGGGATCACTTAAGCATAATTCTCAGAAGTATCATATTAACACTAGGTAAGTTGTTTTTATGTGAAAAGTTATTTGTGATACAATTTTCTCTTTCTCTTTTAATGTTTTGAATGACTGGATGGAAGCACCGAGAGGTGAAGTGATGAAGCAAGCAAAGTAGATTTAAACTCCATGTCTAACCAAATTCTTAGTTCATGGAACACATTTTTTATTAAATTTCTACAGGGGCTCCTACTTTTTGTTATATTACACCCACTCTATTTTTAGTAGAAATTAAGAAACTTCTTATTGAGTAATTGAAAAAATTATAGAAGGGACCTATTTAATCATCATCTTTTATTATCACTCTCCATCTTGTAATGGGTGTATTTGCTAACATAGTCAATTCTGTTATCTTAGAAATATTGTGTGTAGTTCTTGTCAGAGAATGTGGCTTACAAATTTCCAAATCTATCTGTTTTAAGTATAGTGCCCAGAAATTACTTGCTTGTAGATTGCATTTGGTGTTCAGTATTGTGAGACACTAATCAGCTAAGGACCATAATCCTCCTTACAGTGTACATTCTGACTTGACCTGGAACTACATACAGCCACATAGTAACAGCATTAAAGAATAACCTCTTCCTTAGCAGGCCCATCACTGGAGGAATTTATAACTCAATCCATGAATGACTCTTATCTTTTTAATTATTGTGTTTTGAAATAAAATGACTGTAAGCAAGTCATCTGATTAAAATTGACTCCAATGATTGTGCTAAAGCTAGAAGGATTAAATGAAAGCACTGCCTGGCTCAGTGTTGATGTATTTTTGTCGACATGATGCTTTATGCTTGACAGATGTGCATTGGTTGAGTAAAAGGTAAAACTATAACATTTATTAAATATTGTTTTCTGTGAAAATTGATCTATTTTATGTTTTTTCACTAATATAAATTGACTGTTAAAAAGCTTTTTGTAGTGCCTTCATATGAATCCTTTAAATACTTGATTTAATGAGTCTTAATGGCTTCAAATTTTGGAATTTGATTGCAATGTTATGTTAAGCTGTTGTTAGCATTTTGTATTAATGAAGTGCCATTTTAATTCATTTAGCAATATCCATGCTTTATAAAGCTTTTTAAAAAAGTAGAGGTGTTTTTCGTTTCTAGGGATTATTGATTCTTCTAATATTTCTATTCTTTTATTTAAAAAGTGACAATTATGTAATGATCTCTGTTAATAAAGATTCTGAGTGAGATTTTCAGGTAGATAGTGCTTAATGTCAATAATAAAGCATTTGAATTCATAGAATTAGTACTTTAAATTCTTTACTTTCATTGTCATTGTGATTCTTAAAACTTTCATGAATCTTAAGAATTAAAAATACATGATTATAAAAACTTAAATTTCCATGTCACCATTCACTGTCCTTATAAGTGTTTTCAGATGTTTACTGGGTTAAATTTTCAGACTTGATTATTTTACAGTATATATGATCAGTACTTACGTGGTATAGTAACATAAGCTGCATAGGATGCTAAAGGTTATAAACATTAAAATACAAGCCACAATAGAAACATAATATACAATACATAAATTAAGATTGTCTTTGGGAAATTGGAAAAGTGGCTTTAATTGAGAAAGAATCTTTATATTTGGAGTTTCCCATTAGTATGATATTTAGACATGGCATATGAAGAGACTAATTGGTAGAATTTCTTATTCAGAACACTATGCTTAATTTGGTTAGCATTTCTACTGGAGTATTTGATGTGAATATATAACTAGAATATTTAGAAACAAAATGAGTAAGTTACATGACAAAAAATTATAAGTAGTGAACAGAGAAATACTATTGATTAAAGTAGATTTTGAGTATTTCTACATGTGATTTTCTGTAAACTGATTCTAGTTAGGGGAAAGTTTTGGATTCTGACTCTTAGTTTCTCAGGTCTTTGAAGAAGTAAGTGAATTCTAACACTTTAAATGAATGCTTCATTCTTCTGAATAATTTGTGGGACCAGGAAAAAGAATAACTATAAGAAAGAAAATATCAAAATGAACAAACAACTATGAACCAGAGACACTCTATGGGGGATGGGGGGTGAGGAAAGGAGGGCTTGGGGTTCAAAATAAGGGGGTTGTAATTGTATGGGGAATATAAAAATAAATTTTAAATTAAAAAAATAATAAATAAAAAAAATTTGTGGGTTGAATACTACCATTATCATTGCTTAGAGAAATGTACAGATTATTATCGTATTCCTTTACCTATAACATCTATTCCACCTGGCAATAATAAACATTAAGACTTTCTTATAAAAGCCAGGAGTGATGATAGAGATATAGTACTCTTTTTTTTTTTTTGGACTTCCCTCTGTGCCTGAAAAATGAGGGTCAGAAATACAGCAGTTTTAATTTATAGGAGAGTATATGTGAAATAATTCATGGTATAGGTGATAAAATTACTTTAACAGGTTTTTTCCATATTTTTGAAGTTACTGATAGCAGATTCTTCATTGTTTGCTAAGAGTATTCTCCAAATAAAATCTTTCCTTGCTTCTGGCCCAGCTTTAATATACTGTAAGGTACTCTCCCTTAAAGTGTGTTTTTAAAAACCTAATTCCATGTTAAGTAACAGTGACAATAGTCTTCCCAGTTTCAGAAATCTTAGCCACTGTTCTATGTTCACTTAAATCCAGTAATCAGCATCTACAGTATGATTCAAATGCTTCAGGCACATTTAATAATCTTTACAACAAAGTGATTGCTGGCTTTGCTATTGAATTCACTTTACTTACGATTTTTGAAAATGAGTGCTATAAAAAGCATATATGCTTATTTATCAATAAATAGAATATATTTCCTGTTCTGTACTCACCATATTCACTTTATGTATGCCCTCCTTTCTTTCAAAAATTCATGTTAATTCTTCAGGGAATGAATTGCTTCTCCCCTCCCCCAATCCCTAACACACAATGTGATATTAAATATAGTATTAGAGCCCTGTAATTTACAGAGGTTTTACTCTAAATGTTTAGTTATAGAGTGATTCACATTCAAAATACATTTTGTGAAAGAAGTCATTTTATAATAAACAGTTCGATTCTGAAGCCCAACAATAAAAGCCAAATTAACACATAATAGAGCTAAAAAATTACACTACTAATAAAAGTAGTTCCTTTCACTTAAGAAGCTATTACTTCCATGAGGAAAGAAATTTTTCTTTCTGTGAGGAAAGAAAAGAAATATTTTAGCAAACCAGTGAATTTGAGTATAGAATAAAGGAGCAAACCATAAAAAGTAGAGATAATCTAAGTGAGAATTAATCAATTTCTAAATTCAGCTGAGTCTGTACTATGTGCCAACTTACTTAGATCCAGGTTTCTAGTCTTTATGAAACCTAACATTTTAAGGGTATTATAAACATCCCCGAGTAGAATAGATAGGATTACCTAGTGCAGTGAGAAAGAAGACCAGTATTATGTTGAACTGCCTTCAATTTCCCCCTTAACATTTCCTGAAAATTTTTTGCTTCCCTTTCTTCTATGGCCTTAAGTTTCACATTTTGGAGATTATTTGTATTAACAGTTTTAAAGCGTATAAATATTTTTGATAATATTGTAAAAACTGCTTGTTTTCTTTGAGTTCTTTGAGTTCCATTTGAGATCAGGTATTTTGAAGGACTGAAATTTGCCTAGCTTGGGAGCATGAAGTCTTTTGAAAGGGAGAGGTGAGGAGAAAGGCTTAGTGAGATGCTTTAAGATGGTTGCACAGATCAATAACTTTGGAAAATCCTTGAATCAACGAAACAACAACTAAGAATTCAGGTTTATATATTATGAAACAGCATTGAGTAAAAAAATTTTAAAAGAAAATTATAGCAATTTAATCAGACTACCCAAAACTTTTCCAGTAAAGTTGTATATTTTTTTTATAAATGGACTAGTCAGCATAACTCTGTCATTCAGATCTTAGTTCAAATACACCTTTTCAAAAAGACCTTCCATAATCAATGTAGCCTTTCTTAGTTTCTAATTTTACCCTCTCTAAAATTTTTGAACCGCCTTCAGTTTTTTTTTTTTTTTTAACATAGTGGTAATATTTGTCACTATATGGGATTACCTTAATTTACTTTTGTTTATATGCTTGCCATCTGTTTGGCCTACTTAAAAAGAAAACTGTGAGAGCAGAGAGCCTATGAATTTTTTTTGCTGTTGTATTCCCAGCAACTAGAATCATATCTAGCAATGTTAGTAAATCCTAAATAAATGTTTGTTGAATGACTAATACTGGTGCTACAAAGATATATTAGATATAGTCCTCTCTGGTTCAAAATTTAGAGTGTGGTGGACAGTACAGAATGTACAGAACTCTAGTTAGGTAATTGTAAAAGGGTGAAAATATCTTCTGGGGAAATACACAGGCAGAAAAGTGAGCTCTAACTGATGAGCTTATCGTAACCATCCGTGGTAAGCACCCATCCGTGCTTTCACTTAATAAAGGCATTTTACTTTCCTTTTTATAGTCCAAAATTCATATACTTATATATGCTATAAGACTGTTCAGTCCTAATTGAATTTTAGTGAAATTGGAATTTACTTAAACAATTTCTACATGAAATTTAAACATTTGTTTATGTACCATATAAATTTGAGAAACATGAGAATCTTAGATTGATAAAATACCATTTTTAGCAATACCAAAATGTATTTAATTTCTGATATAAAGTCTGCATCTAATGGAGACTAGATGGTCAGTTTAAGAAAGGACTGATTTAATTGCTTCTTCTTTAGAGTTTCTTAGGGGATATTCTCATTAATCTCAATATTTTAGTAAAGTAAGTAGATATAAGTAGCCAGTTAATGAGTATGCTGAATGTTGGCATTAGTATGTTAAAATTTGGTCTTAGTCATTTAATTACTACTTGACAGGAGAATCCTTAGTATTTTTTATTATGCTTCAGGTTTTCATTTAGGCATATCAGCTTGATGAAGCTCTGGTATCAAGATTCTAAGTTCGCTGTCCCAGCAAATAGAAGAGAGGCTTAGAAAGAATGATCACTTCTTACTGCTTTCTTTATTCTTAGTCTATTTTATATTTACATGTGTATGTATTTGTAGGTACTGATATAGCTAGATCTGACTGAAAGTTACATGTAGCACCTAAAATAGTTTTCACCTAATCAAAACATGCACTAATGTATGTAATCTATTATCTCTCACTTTTAAAGCAGAAACTCTTGGAGATTAAATGACTACATGGGTTCAAAAAACTTTAATAGCAAAGTAGTACCAAGAAACCCAGATCGCTTAATGCTAGTTTATCATGATATATTGCTATCATGCTAGTGATTTTTTTCTTCTAGTCAGATATATATATATATATAAAGCAAAACATTAAAATTAATTATGCATACCATAAATATATAAAATATATTATAGGTGAATATTCTAAAATTTATTTTGAGTGCTCTATTTTAATTGTATATTTTAAGCTCGGAGTCCATGGTTTTATAGACTAGTTATAAATTAGTAAATTTATATGATTATTAAAATTTATGATTAAGTCCTAAATGTTTTATATATAAATGTAAGAATGTAAATGTGAAAAAACTACATCTACTTGCTTAATCATGAAACTTTTAGGGTAACAGACCACTCCTTCATTTATTACAATACTTTTCCCTTTATGGTTCCTAGTTAGAGTTTACCCTGGCATTCCACTTGTGTGAGAGTTGGAAGGTATATAAGAGATACAGAAACCATTATCAAGTATTAGTCATTGGCAGGCAGATGGTCAGATACAAAAATCTAAGTCACTCCTGGTCAAGCCCCTGTTAACTGACCACTTTAATGCTAAGCCTCTGAGATGTAATTGGTGGCAAATTCCTAAAGACCCTTGAGATTGACAGCAGCTTCATAACGACCATTCTGAGAACCGTGGTCTTTGTTTCTTCAGGCTAAGATCCCCAGCATTAACTTCTCTAGTCTTTATTCCTTTAAGAGTATTGTAGATTCAGATTCCTATATTATAACCTGATCTATATGGAAAACCTACAGCAACTTTTAGTTTCATTAATGAACTCTAGTTGATATATTGGCAAACTATATTCCAGATATGAGGGGAAAGAAGTTTCATGACACAAGGGAAACCAGAAGAAAGTGGGAGTGATGCTAGGTCTAGTCATTCTGCATGGATCTTTGCTGTGCTCTTGCATCAGAAAAATACTAAGAAATTCCCAACTCAATTACGTTGGTCATCTTTAATTTCCCCTGACCCTACTCTATCATTGTCTCCTGTCCATGTGTTCTGGTAGAACTCTAGTAGTCACTCTCAACCTTTTTGTCATCTTCAGGGTTCCAGTCCCTTTACTTCTCATGAGTAGTGGTTGACATTATCTGAATTCATGCCACAGAATAGCGTGGCGCGAATACTTTGTTATCAAGAAAATATTGTGTGTGATTGCAAGGTCCACCAGGTTGTGAACTTAATGTGTAGTCTCTTCCTCATAGATTGTTAGGAAATATGAAGGGTCTGATGTGAAGTCAGGGAAGTGTCACTGAGCTGGCCTTAATCTTAGTTAAGAGGGATTAAAAATAGAATCCTTTGTGACTTCCTAGATTTTTGTGATGAATAAATCACCTGCTGGTATTAATATAAATTGTTTAGCTCAAATTAGAGTAGTAAAGAAAGATTGGCAATATCATAAAACAGATCCCTTAATGCACCAATGCTAGGAGTGATTTAGATAGATAATGAATGAAAACAGAGTCATCAGTTTAGCTTCTTTATGTTTTTTTTTCCTCTCCTTGGTTTATCCTATCCTTTACAATTTTTTTTATATTTTATTTTATATATATTTCACATCATTCTTCCTTTTACAATAACTTTCATTCAGGGTGCCAGGAATTGAGAGAACATAAGGTAGAAGTTTGCTAAGCTCTTGAATAACAGTCAAGTGATAGTGTATTGGGCCAAGCAAAGAATGAAGGCTATTTTTTCAGCAGCAGACTATGATGTTGCTTATGTAATTTCAAGGTGTAAGTATATTCCATATATAGGTGTCAGGCATTTAATAACTACCTCAAAAGTACCACTTTAACTTCCTATTTTAACTGAATAAAATGGATATTAGTAACATTTTTGTAAATGACATGACTGTAAAGTAAAATTTAAAAAAAAAGCAAAAAATTTTGAATTTATCATTCAACCTGTCAGTGAGTCAGTAAAGTGTAAACTCGCTTAAATGTTGCTCTTCTCATCATTCTTTTTCTTTGGTTACATAGGAAAAGAAGTCCCTCAGTGTCCAGAGATCAGAATAGAAGTTACGACCAAAGGGAAGAAAGAGAGGAATATTCACAGTATGCTACTTCGGATAGCGCCATGCCCAGATCTCCATCAGATTATGCTGACAGGCGATCTCAACGTGAACCTCAGTTTTATGAAGAGTCAGATCATATAAATTATAGGGACTCCAGCAGGAGAAGTTATAGGCATTCCAAAGAATATATTGAAGATGATGAGGATGTGGAGCTCAGAGATGAGTATGAAAGACAAAGGAGAGAAGAGGAATACCAGGCTCGCTATAGAAGTGATCCAAATTTGGCCCGTTATCCAGTAAAGCCACAGCCCTACGAAGAACAAATGCGTATTCATGCTGAAGTGTCCCGAGCAAGGCACGAGAGAAGGCATAGTGATGTTTCTTTGGCAAATGCCGAACTGGAAGATTCCAGGATTTCTATATTAAGGATGGAAAGGCCATCAAGGCAAAGATCTATATCTGAACGTAGAGCTGCCATGGAAAATCAGAGATCGTATTCAATGGAACGAACTCAGGGACCAAGTTCTTATCCACAAAGGACCACAAACCATAGTCCTCCCACCCCGCGGAGGAGTCCAATACCCATTGATAGAGCAGACATGAGACGCACTGACTCACTAAGGAAACAACACCACTTAGATCCTAGTTCTGCCGTAAGGAAAACAAAACGGGAAAAAATGGAAACGATGCTAAGGAATGATTCTTTAAGCTCAGACCAGTCAGAGTCGGTGAGACCTCCACCCCCGAGGCCTCATAAATCAAAGAAAGGAGGCAAAATGCGCCAGGTTTCATTGAGCAGCTCAGAGGAGGAATTAGCTTCCACACCTGAATATACAAGCTGTGATGATGTTGAGATTGAAAGTGAGAGTGTAAGTGAAAAAGGTAAGCCTTCTGTCCTGACCGCACATCTCCCTGTAATTCGTTAAATATGAGTTTTCTTCTAAGGTTACATTTCTGATTAAACATCTAATAGATAGTACCACATTTTTTAAAAAAGTCTTAATGATGTTAGTTATGTGAAGAAAATGTCAAGTTATAAAGAGTGAAAGATGTGTCCATGTAGAAGACAATATTTATTTTTTAAAAATTGCTTTTGACTTTGTTTCTAAAATTTTTCTTCCTTTGTTGATGACATTTTTTCAAGTACTTATTAATGACGGTTGTTAAAATCACATTTTTGCGTGTTTTCATTTAAAAGTAATAATAGTCTTATTCTATAGGACATTTGAAAAATTGCTCATAGTGTAAAGAGGGAAATACAAGCTATACATAATCCTTTCTGCCAAATACACCTATTCTTAACAATTGTTGTGTTTCCTCCCCCTTTCCCTGCACATGTATATTTTACATATTTATAAAATTGGTATCATACTATGTACTTTTGTGTTCTAATTTTTTTCAATTAATATCAAATCATTAATCTTTTTCTAAACCATTAGGCATTCTTTAGACGTATGCTTTAAAATGACTGCTCTAATATTCTATCATAAGGAAGTGTCACAAACTATTTTAGGGGGCATTGCAGTTGCTTCCAATTACTAGTATAAACAATATTGTAATTGTTATTTTTATATATATAGATATTTTCCCCACATCTTTGAGTATTAACAAGTATAAATTCATGCTTTGATTCTTTTAAGCTTTTAATTCAGATTACCAACTTGCTTTCCAGAAAGGATATAACATCCTGTATTCCTATTAGAACTTTCAGTCTTGAAGCACTGAATCTTTGCCAGTTGCAGAGATCACCAAAAAATGCTATCCTTTTGTCTTTCGAATTTGTGCAATTAAATGTTTTCTGTGTTTATTGATGTTTGCTTTATTCTCTGTCCATTCATTTTTATTTCTTCTGCCCATCTTTCTCTTGGGCTTTAGTTTTTCTCTTACTGATTTAGAAGAGCTTTTTATATGATTAAGATTTTATCTGTTTAACATCATCTATTCCCAATGTAGTTCCTGTTTTGATGTTTATCCATTAATTTTCTTTGGTCATTTGGAAATACTGAATTGAATATAACTAAATCATCTTTGGTAATTTTTTTCCCCTATTACTTTTATTCTTAGAAACTCTTTATTCATCCCAGGCCAGTTAAATTTTGAACTGTTTGCTTGTTCATGTTTTTATTATTATGTCTTTTAACCTTTAACTTTTTAATCTTTTTGTAATTTATTTTGTTATATGACCAAATACATCAGATAGATGAGTATTTAACATGAATCTTGTGTATCAACCCCTCTCTCCATGCATAAATTTCTGATACATTTCATGAGTAATCCACTTCTTATTATAGAACCAGTAAAATCTGTGAAAGGATTCAGGAAGGCAGCCAGATATGAAGCTGATATAGAATCATTTTATATGTTTTTAGGCAAATAACAGGAGGACAGATTTTTTTCTTATGTTTACTTCTCAGTCGCTTTCGGTTTAAAATAATCTTTATGCCAAAAGGGCATACTAAAACAAATAAGTGATAAAAAGTAAAAAAGCACTGTAAACCAAATAGACTCAGTAAAATGCATATGCAGTGAAAAAAAGTCAAGTTAGAGAGTCATAGTAGTTACATTTAAATTATAAAATACTAAAAAAAATTATATTAAAATGTAAAGATAGATAAAGAGAAACTTATTTTAAATTACAGAATATATAGAAACTTTATTTTCCAGAAACTGCAGTGCTTCTTTAAGTTATTAATAAACTTTAATTTGGTTATTTTCCACATTTGCTTGAGTGTATCATAATAATAAAAGAAAGAAAAAAGATCATTTTGTTGTATTAGAGGTTTGTTACAGATTCTGCTATGTACTTCTCCTATTCTTAGCTAAATAATGCCTAGTTTTGCCACATAAAAATAGAAAACACCAAGCCAAACCATGAAAGTCTTGAAAAATTTCACAATATTTTTATATATGGTATCCTTCTAAGGGCTTATACTTTATTTCAGGAGTTTGAAGTATACACTCATAAAAATCACACATAAGTAGTTGCTAGAACATATACTTAAAGGGTGTGATCCTATAAATATACATAATATAAATCATAAGACAATGTTGTAAACCAGTGTTCACTCAAAAAAACCCTCAGAAATAAAAAGCTATGTGTGAGTTGACTTAAAATCTTGTGTAATACTCTTTGGCAAAATTAAAACATGTGTCAGATATGGAAGGAAATGACATGTCTCAGATCTTTACAATTTTTGATTATTTGTGCAAAAATGCTGATCTGATTAGGTTATGAGTTACTTTAAAGATTTTCAACATTATGATTTATAGCCACTCTTGGTAATAACGTAGTATTTGAAAATTCTTTAAAATAATTACAGAAATTTTTTAGTGTCATTTTTCCTTATATTTTTATGTGGTGACTTCATTCTAATAAGTATTTGGCAACTTTTACAAGATACTTGTCTCTTTGTTTTATTATCCTAGGCTAAGGAACTTCCAAGAATGTATTTTATAAGTCAGATGATTTTCTCACCGTCTATCCCTCTTCATTCTTGTTACAACATTTCAAAAACAGACAAAGCAAAATTTCAAGTAATCTAATTTAAAGTGTTAACCAGCCCCACGTAGGCAACAGCATTCACTGTGATTGGAGAAAGATTCTTTCCAGGCTCACATGTGTCTTATTATAGCTACAACTACATAGTAGGTTCTTTCCTGCTCCTTAAATAGTAAAATTCTATTGACAATCACATAGCAAACTTTACAGTTAAGCCTATAAAAAAATTTATTCTCTTCCATACTATTAGTGTCTCTGTTTTTTAAGAAAGAAATTTTAATTAGTGGATTTATTTTTAATCTTTAGTTTTATTGATGCTTTTTGTAATTTTGCTATTTTTTCATTCATTTGTGACATTGGCTAGATCTCATTATTTCAAATACACAGAATTTCACCCAATTTGTAGTTGATGCCTCCATCTACACTGTACTCGGCATTAAATTACATCAAATGATAATTACAATATATGAGTGACTGGGTCATTAATTCTGTAACTGTAACAGGGAGGTTTTATGGAAAGAACATGAGTTTTAGAGTCAGAGGTGCTTAATCCTGACTCTGTCAGTTACTAACTACATGATTTTGCCCTATTTTTTAATCACTTTGTATAATTCCTTATCTATAACTATAATAATGTTTTCATTGGTAATTGTAAGGTTATAATTAGACATATATTTGTAAACTAATAAGTATTCTAGACATTTTTAGATTACTTAATGTTTTGATAGTCAAGGATAGCCAAGATTTCTAGAAGCTATCTTTTCCAGAGTTTTGAATGAAAATATAATTATGGTCACAAGTATTATAGTCATTTGTGCCGGTTTTACTGTTCCAGGATCTACTTCATGTTGAACTAGATTTGTGTTTCCAGGATAAGATTAATAATACTTTTTAATTTGTTGAGATATTATTTTGAGATGTAATTCAGTGTCTCAATAAATACTGTATACCAATTTATTCCCTTTGTTTTGCCAAATGCTTTTTTAGTACCTATTTGCAAGGTGTTGAATGGGATCTAGTGGATAATATAGAGACAAGTAAGACACTTTCTTTTACCCTCAAGAAACTGAGAGAATAAAATAACTAACAATATAAGCCCATTGCACTAGGTATTATAGGACTTCAGAGGAGGATAGCATTGGTCATATCCACTGATTTCACATGATTTGTATATTATATAACACTCATCTTTTAACACCGTATAAAATAGTTGACTTTTCATAACAGTATTTTGATCATTTATCCATTTTTGTGTTTGATTAGAAAATTGCAAACTGATTTTTTTTTTTTGTCTTTGGATTATATGGCAAGAGATGTCTTAGATTGCTGGTGTCATAGTATCTCTGAATTTAATGTTGGACATCACTCTTGAAGTTTAAAATGTCTTTCATAATTTTTTTTAACTTTTTTTTAAAAGATTTTATTTTATTTATTTATACAAGCACTGGGTACAGTCAGAAGCACGGGAGGGTGAGAGAATTCACCAGAGCCAGAGTGGAGAGCAGAACAGAGTAGGCAGACTGATGAAATACACTGCTGAGGGGAGCAGTGGGTGGCAGGAGAGGTCTGCGCGCCATGTGGGACCCTCGCCCGGTGGCCGGAGATCGAACTGGTGGTGCAGAGGCTGCGGGCAGCCTCGCAACCCAGCGCTCAACCGGTGCGCCACCGGGGAGGCCCTCTTTCATAATTTTTTAAAGTACCATTGATGTTCCAGTTACATCTATGGTTTCCTTATTAAATAAACTTGAGCAGGTTTCTCAAACTCAGCATCACTGAGGTTGTATAATTGTTTTGTGAAAACATCTTGTGTGTTGTAAGGTGTTTAGCAGCATCCTTGGCCGCTACCCGCTAGATGCTAGTAATAAGGCAGTAGTAACAACCCAAAATATCCCCAGACATTGCCAGATATCCCTGTAAGAAAAGCTCCTGCTTCACTTCCCCCTGAATATCCATGACCCCTTCACTCACTCTTCCCTCTTCACTTTCAGAACCAATTGAGAGAATTAGAGCAAGCATTAAAAAAGAGAGAGTGAAATAGGATAGATAGGAAAATACCAGCATAAAGCACCGAGTAAAACTGATCTGTACAACATTTTTTTAGTTGTGTGTTTATAGACTCACAATGTATAGTATATATATGTGTGTGTGTGTGTGTGTGTGTATATACACACTTTAAAAAGCATTTAATTTTTTTTTTAGTTTTTTACACTGTTGTTTGTTTTTGTACAATATTTGATTTCTCCCCTCATGTGTAGTCTGCATAATTCTCCCACCACCATGCACCTGTGACCATCACCATAGTCCCTTATGCTCTTCCTTCCCCCTCTTCTGCTCTATGCCTCAGATTTATGGTATGCCTACAAGTTTTGTCTTTTTCCTGATCCTTTGTTCAGTTTCCCTATTCCCCCCATGTGAGACCATCCAATATTAAAAAATATATATTTTAAATCTACTTCCATTATATTAAATTTTTGCAACTCACTTGATGTTAATGGTTCCTGCCTCCCATCTCCTGGACCTGAAGAAAGGTCTAGAAATAATGTTCAGTGACAAATTGATTTATTATAGACACTGTACTTTTTTATTTCATATATTTAATCTTAACATTATTATAAAAACTTTTTTTTCACATTAATGACATAGTCATGTCAGCCATTTGCCAAGCTGCACAAAAGATTACCAGTTTGATCTTTTTTAAGCGCCAAGATCAATTGTGGAAAGTCAGTCCTAACCTGACCTTACTTGGTTGTTCCAAGTCTCTTTGTTTCTCTGTAAGTAAAAATATTAAGAGACTGGGCTGCTAAAAGCAAAAATACATGTGAATGACAGTCTTTTAAGTTTACATTATGAAATGTTTGATTTAATTATTAGGTTCTCAAAAGTGGGACAGCACACTGCTTGCTTTTACTTATACTTGGGAGAGGATGTGTGGAGGTAGGAAGGTGGGGCAATTTGGTGAATAGATTGAATAGATACAAGTAGGAAGAAGGGAAAGAAAAATGGAAACAAAACAAAACAAAACATTGGTACTATCAAATGAGTGATATTTAAAAAAGTTAAAGCTTTTTATGGATAGTGGTTTTCTCTCCCTAATTCAAATGCTGTTGTTTTTTAGCTAACGGGTTTTATTTTGGCGCTTAAGACTTGGTCTAAACATATGTGGCCTTTTGATTTACTGACTTTTATGGCTTTGTCCTATCTTTAAAATCTTTTGTTTTCAGAGTTGACAATACATAGGAGCAAATTGTTACAAACTTAATGACTTGAAACAATACATATTTACTATCTTATATTTGTTTGTGAGGGAGTCTGGGCATGACTTAACTGTATGTACTCTGCTTACAAAAGCAATCATCAGGGTGTTTTCTGGGCTGTATTCTTGCCTGGAGATTTGACTGGGAAAAATCCTACTCCAAATTTAATGAGATTGTTGGCAGAATTCATTTCCTTAATAATGGGTTGCAGCCTGACATTCCTAGACTATAGGCACAGTTCTTAAAAACTGCCTGCTGTTCCTTCCTACATGGGCTTCTCATCATGGTGCTTAATTCATCAATCAAGCACAGAGTCCCTAGAACAAGTTGGTTCCCTAGACAAACTCCTACTAGTGATATCAGGGCAGTGCCATGCAGTCACCTTGCTGTCTCACCACCTTGATGAAGAGCAAGTCAACAGGTCCTGCATGAAGGCAGGAATACCATGAGGTGAGGATAATGGAGCACCTCCTTAAATTCGCTTCTCCAAACACAGACCAGTTGTTTCTGAAGCAACTCCCTGGAACACCATTGGAAAACCATTGCTTTAGATAATACTCTCTATATGTAACTTTTAAACTAGGGCTTTGAGCCTCCTTTAATACTCACATTTTCTTCAGAGGGCAAAAGACCTGAACCTTATCATAAGCTTTAATGGCTCTCTTATGGACAAAAATGAGCCTCTGTGAAGATTTCAGCATTATATCTAAAAATATAGTTCCTAGAACACTTCTGTGAGAAGGGTTAGTTTTCCAAATATGTATGCTATATTACTCTTGTAAAGAAGCATATTGTCATTACTATATGAATAGTCCTACACTCAAGGAATCTATTTTATTACATTGAATTCAGAGTTTTCCAAACTGATTTGAGTAGAATATCACTGAAACCTATTGACATTTTGCTGAGCCAGTGTTCTCTGCTGGGAAATGCCAACATGTATAGCACGACCAATTAAGAGGAAGGTAAAATACCAAGAAGAGAAAAGAGAAGAAAAAATAAAATGGATTATAGATGACTTTCCCTGTCCATTTAAAATGAAAGTTATGATGATTTTCATAATGATGAAGATGATACCATTAACATCAAGATGACTGCAGTTTATCAAGAACTTTCATGACCATTGTCTTATTTAAACCTCCCAACAATCTGTGAGATATCACAATTAATCTCTTTTTATATAGATGAGTAAATGGGGCTTAATGTATTATTTAACTTGCCCAAATCATAAAATTAATAGAGTGAAGCCAATATTTTAACTTTGGTTTTGTGACCCCAGCTATAAAACTCTATCACAACATATTGTGACATTATAAACATGGTAAGTTAAAAATGAGGATGTTGAAAAATGCCTTTGTATAGTGTGTGATTTATTTGGAAAACCTTTATTAACCCAAAGTAATGAAAAATAATGCCGTCAAAATAGTTAACCTCTTGTATTTATTGAATGACTGTAGAAAAGTTTATAAACAGCCTATCTAAGCTTTTTTTCTTTGTATCAAACACACAATACACTATTAAGGTAGTTTATATTTTAGTAGGGGTAAGAATAGGAGAAGATTGTCACCTAAGACATGAATCTTTTAGTGACATTAAACTAGATTTCATGTTTAAACATGAATCATTGGATATCAGTGTTAAATAACATTTAGTGTTCTTTTAGTGTAACTTCCTAGCTGAAGCACTGATCTGCTCTCTGTTATCATGCTGACAAATGGAACTCTAGCCCTTTTTTGAGCACTTCCGGTGATGAGGTGGTCACTGCCTATGAAGAGAGAAACACATCATCTTTAATTCTGAAATGACTACAGATTTTGCAGGAAGTTGCAGAGAGCATACAGAGTGATCCTATGTGCCCTTCAACTAATTGCCCCCAGAGCTTCCATCTTGTATAACTATAGTATGACATCAAAACTAGGTAATACACATTGGAGCTGTTTGTTAGTTTTGTGACATATTTTTATATATAGATTCATATAACCATTGCTTCCATAAAGGTACAGAACTAAATATATCACCACAAAAATCATCCTTATGCTGTCTCTGTAGTTAACACCTTCGTCCTTCCTCCTCATATCTAACCTCTGTTAACCTTTGTTTTCCATCTTTATAATTTTGTCATATTGAGTATCTTATATGAATGAAATCATGATATTCATTTGATATGACATGTGACTTTTTGTGATTTTTTTTCCCTCATTCCATATAATGCTCTTGAGGTTCATCTATGTTACATATCAATAGTAGTTTTTTTTTTCATTACTGGGTAGTCTTCCATGGTATGAAAAGACCATGGTTTGTCATTCTTTTATTTATATAAAGCACTTAGCCTTTTACCATAAAATACAATTTTAATTGTAGATTTTTGGTTGGGTTTTTTTTATCTGAGCAAGTTCTCTGTTCTTTCAGGTGTAATTTGTTATTCTGAGTGTTTTATCTGCATCAATGAATAAGATCATATGAACCCACCATCCCCCTTTAACCTGTGAATATGAGAGGTTATACTGATTTTCAGTATTCAACCAGCCTTCCATTCTAGCAATAAACCCTGTTTGCTTGGAGTGTATAATTCTTTTTTATATTACTGAATTCTATTTGCTAATATTTTGTTAAGGATTTCTTTTCATATTCATGAAGGTTGTATCTTCATTTTTCTCTTTTGCCATTTTCTTTTGTTTTCTATTTGTCCCGTTTTTCATATCTTGTATTTTAATTGTCTTTGTATGAGTTAAACATATTTTTAGAATTGCATTTCAAATCATTCATAGTGTTTTTTACTGTATTTCCTTGCAAAGATATTTCAGTGTTGATCTATGTAATATATCACATTTGCACAATTTGTCACATCCCACTGCTGTTATATTTTACTAACTAGAGTAGAATGTGGAAACCCTACCTCCTTTAAGCATCTTCATTGTAATGTAATTGTCTTAAGTATTTCTTCTACATGTATTGAAAACGACATCAGACATGTATATTGTTTGCCTCAAACATAAACATTATTTAGAAAACTTAAGAGAATAAGTAAAGTCTATTGCATTTACCCATGTGTCTGCTTATCCTGGTCTTTATTCCATCATAGCAGTTGTACGAACCTTCTTTTTGTTTTCTGAATTTCTAGCCATTCCTTTAGGCTTGGTTTGTTGGTGACAAATTCTTTTAGTTTTCTTTTGTCTGAAAATGTCTTTCTCATTCACTCCTAAAAAATACAGTAACTATATGTAGAAATCAGGTTAACATTTATTTTATTTCACTAACATAAATTATTTTGTCACTTGCTTCAGTTTCTGATTCACTGGGTTAGGTAATGTGTTGTTTCTTCCTGCTTTCAAGGGTGTTTTTTTTTTCAGTTTGATTATGATATATGTTTTTGCATAGATTTCTTTCTTTCTTTTAAAAAGAAAGATTTATTTATTTATACAAGAACCGGGGTACTGGCCAGATGTGTGGGAGGGTGAGAGGATTCACCAGAGACAGAGCAGGGAACAGAACAGGTAGAAGGACTGAAATACACTGCTGAAGGGAGCAGAGGGCGAGACAGGGAGGTCTGCTACACCATGTGGGACCCGCTCTGGTTGCCAGCTGGGATCGAATCGGTGCTGCAGAGGCTGTGGACAGTTTCACAGCGCAGCGCTCAACCACCTGCACCACCGGGGAGGCCCAGATTTCTTTGTCTTTTTCTTCTTTAGGGACTTATGTCATTTCCTGAGTGAGGAAGTCACATATTTTGTAAACTTGGGGACTTTTCATTCATTATTTCTTAAAATACTTTTTCAGCCCCATCTTTTTTCTCCTCTTTTCGAGGACTATAATGACATGAAGCTTAGATCTTGTTATAATCTATTCAATAATAAGCATAATTTTCCACATATAACAACTTTGCTTTTTTTTAATTGGTTTCTGGCACAGGGGAGAGGAGACATTGTGATCTGAATTCTCGTACCTTCACATAAGCTAGCCAAGAATTTTCATTTACCAACTCCATACTATATTCAGTCTAATTCAAAGATTTACCAAAGCTCTGTTGTGAACAATAGTGTATTTTGGCAGGGTATAGGTGTTCTAAGATAAAAATACTCTCAGTTTTTGGGTAGACATAAAATTATAATTCCTATTTGTTTCACGAACAAGATTTGGACGCTTTTCTCTAGTTCACAAATTAAAGAACTGAACTTTTGCCCTTACGAATTGAATTTTGACTGTGTTAACACAACTTCATCATTCTTCACAAATAAACTTCTTAAGAGAATAGTCTCCAGTGGTTCTCAAACATTAATGAAGATCATGATAACTCGGGAGGCTTGTTAAAACAAAATCTGCTAGGCCTCATTTGCAGAATTTCTCATTAGCTTAGGATGGTGTGCAAGAATTTACATTTCTAACAGTTCTCAGGTGATGTTGATTATGCTATTTGAGGCTTCATTTTGTGAACCATTTATCTACACACAATTTTTCTGCTTTCATCTCCCTTAACTCTTTAGTTACTTCACTCGCATTTCAAATTTAATCATTTTTTCTAAAGTACCTTTTCTAATACTCTTCCTGATCTTTGTGTTGCCAAATCAAATGCACATTCTTCAGTTCCTCATCTTACCTTATGTGTAGAAATCATACTGTGTGGTTGATTTATCCTCCTGTTTACTCAACTTTGTTTTATTTGGTTTGGAGACCGCCATCTCCATCCTTCCTTTTTATTCTCTGCATGAATTTTTACAGTTGCTCTTTTTAATTCTTTTCCTCCCCTCTCTCTCTCTTCCCCCCAACACATACACAGAAATCAAACTTTAAATGTTAGAATTCAGTCTGGACCTTCTACATCGCCTACTTTACCCTATGTTCCTATATGATCCGTTTACTACTGTCTGTATGCTAATAACTCCCAATTTTTTTCTTCAGCTGAGACTTTCCTTTTAAAAAGCTTTATTATGGCTTACCCAGTTTATTTTTGATATGAGTTCTTGAATAACAGGTATTTGGAACAATACATCCAAAATCAGTCACCATATTTGATAAACTTTAGGATGCATATTTTGCCGTTTTAGTATCTATGAATCTTACAATCATTGACATCTGAAATTCTGTGAAATAGAGTTATGCCCTCCGCCTCCTTCCCCAGTGAAAAGTGATCCTTGAAAAATGAATAACTATAAGAAAGTGAAAATCAAAATCAACAAAAAACTATGAACCAGAGACACTTTTTGGGGGGCGGGGGTGGGAGGGGAGGGATTGGGGTCAGAATGGGGGGGCTGCAATTGTATGGGGAATATAAAAATAAAATTTATTATTTAAAAAAAAAAAAAAAGAAAAGTGATCCTTGAGTCTTCTCCATCTCATATATGGTCTTTCCTTGCATTCACTTGTTAATGCTAGAAACTTGGGAGGTGTCCTTGACTTTTCAATCTTTCTCAACACTTATTTCTACCTCAGAACATCTCTTAGTTTCCTCTTTCCTTACCGTATCAATTGCCATCACCTTTGATTTAAGCCGTACTTACTTGTCGATGGATTATTGCAAAGCCCCGTAGTGTCTTCCAACCCATTCTCTACTTAGTACTTACCTTCTTCTTATAAAAATATAATTCGGTTCATGTCTCTATCTTTCTTAAAAGCCTTCAATGCATAATCTTAACTAGTCCTAGAAAGGCCTCTCTAAGCTGGTTTGTGCTGCCTTGTCAGTCTCATTTAGCACTGATATTCTCCTTTATTCTCTTTGGCTCAGACACTATGGTGTTTCATCATTTCTTTGACAATACCACATTCTTACTGGAATGCTCTTTCCTGTATTTTTCCAACTGCCTTCTTACTTGTCCTGTAAGTCACAAATTCCGTTCTTAAACATTAGTCCTTCAGAGATGTTTGCTGACCCCCAAATGTAAATTAGACCTTATTGTACTTTTCTCCTATATGACGCTGATGATTAATTGATCATGTTTATCTCTACTCTGTTGTATGTCTCGTTATACACCTTATGAATAATGCATAGCAACAGAAGGTGTTTAGTAAATATTTTAAATAAATGAAAATAAAATAAGGTTTAAAAGATATATTTACATAAACTAAATTCTTTTTTTAAAAAGATATATTTATTTATGCATACAAGAACTGGGGTACAGGCCAAAGGTGCAGGGGTAAGAGGATTCGCCAGAGGCAGAGAGGAACAGAACAGGCAGATTGACCAAAACACACTGCTGAGGGGAGCAGCGGGTGAGACAGGAGAGGTCTGCTGTGCCATGTGAGTTGCTCCCTGGCCTGGGATCGAACTTATGCTGCAGTGGCTGCGAATTACTTCATAGTTTGTGTCTTAATCCTTTGCACCACCATGGAGGCCCTATAAATGAAATTCTTTTGCAAATGTAAGGCACATAAGGAACACTTAAGCTTGGGAAATGAATGTTCTTTCCTACTTGCCAGTGACATAAGTTGTCTGACAAAATCATTTTAAAAGGAAATTTACTTTTCATGAGAATGCAATTTCTGAAAAAAGTTAACAGATTATTTCAAAGTAATGTTAATTAATGATATTTGAGTCAAGTTTATTTTAGTTTTACTAATAGAAATTGAATGAATCTGTTTGGTCATTTTCATATAAAGTTAATTTTTTGTGTAACCAATTCTTTTTTTAAAGACCCTTTTTTTCCCTCTCTTCCCTTCCTCCCACTTTTAGGAGGATTTAGCATTATGAAGATCATCAGACTAAACATCAGACATTTAATTACTTGGCTTTTTGTTATAGTGGTTATTGGCAAACTGCTGTTTTCCTTTTTTCAATGCTTTTTAATCTTTGGGGAACAAGCTTATGTCTGTAGGCCAGCATGAAAAAAATAGACATAGCTGATAGCCTTTTTCTTTTTCAGAGTATATAATTTTCATTTCTATTCCTGTTGATTATTAGCTTTTTCTCTTCTTGCAGGACTTTTGTTCTGTGGGGTCTGTCTAGAGTTACATGAACTTTTGTATTCTGCATTCTATAAATTTTACTCATTTGGAATCTTAGCTTCCCCTTGGTATGTATAGTGAGTGCTACAAAGTTCTTGAAACAGACAGGACCACACAGTTTAACATGTTCGTAATGTCTTTGTCCGTCCTTTCTTTCGCCGTCTCCTTTACTGCACTCTTGTCTGTCTGACTCTCACAGGAGACATGGATTACAACTGGTTGGACCATACGTCTTGGCATAGCAGTGAGGCCTCCCCAATGTCTTTGGTGAGACATGTGGAGCCTTACTATTTAATTTCCGTTATCATTTCACTTTTCCTTTTTATTTACACCTTTGCATGTTTTCTTTTTGTATCTTTTTTTTTTTTTTATCCCACACCTGTAGGGGACAGTCAAAAGGGAAAAAGAAAAACTAGTGAGCAGGCAGTTTTGTCGGACTCTAACACCAGGTCTGAGAGACAAAAGAAAATGATGTACTTTGGTGGCCACTCTTTGGAAGAGGATTTGGAATGGTCTGAGCCTCAGATTAAGGACTCTGGGGTAGATACCTGTAGTAGCACAACCCTTAACGAGGAGCATAGCCATAGTGATAAGGTACTGAGATTGTGGAGCCTGCCTTTTAATCTGCTCATTCGGTCTTCGTTTGCTCTCTGTCACTCATTGAAACAGAACATAATGAAGGACAGGGCACTTTAAGGGTCAATGTAGCATTTCTTAAGGTGCAGAAAAGAAAAACAAAACCAAAACAAACAAACCAAAATACTTCTTGCTTGCTTTGCTGTTTTTGTTGTATGACGGCATACCAAAAAATAAGTAAATGAAAATAAAAATTAGGAACAAAGGAATGTTTTGTTTATGGTCGCGTGAGAGAACTTTGTAATGTTATTATAAATCACAAATATAAAGAATTTCTGGATTGGCTTATTTGAATGCTTGCATATATTTTCCTTGGGATGAAAATTAAATTATTAATAGTTTGAATCCCAGGCAAAGGGAGATAATTGGGTCTATTTGCACAGAAAAGTTGTTTTTCTTTTTTCCCTTTCACTGTCATTTTGCTCTTTTGTTTTATTGTCATAGCATTTTAATGTAGTGTTGATTAGTATTAGAGCCATTGCCATCTGCTTTGGTATTTATTATTTTTGCTTTTAGTATAGTGAAACTTTTGAAATCTTTAACATATAGATGTGATTATTGACTGGAACTTGTCTTTTGCCTGCTAAATTTTGCATGAAGATGTGCATGTTACTCTTAGATAACTGTGAAAGTGATTACACAAATCATTTACTTTCTTAGACATGTATTTCACATGGAATGGTGTCATGATTTTTAAAGGACTTGGTTCTGCCCTGAAAAAGAACAAACTCCTAACATTTCAAGGTTATTTAACAATGGATGCCATTGAAATGTCTAGTAAAATTAATTTACTAAATATATCAAAGACCTAAAATAATCAATGAACCTCCAAAAAAGTGAGAAATGTCATCTACCTCACTTTTGAATTAGATCTTTTTCTCCCATGCAATTCTACTGAAAAGTTATTTGGGGCTTGGGTATTTTCTCTAAGTTTAATCTACAAACCCATCTCAAGAAAGCCCCTATCACAGTTTGAATTTTATGTTTTAATATAATTTGACCTTTAAATTTGTACTTGTACTGTCTTTGAAAGTCTTACAAGGGGTTGAAGATTAAATTTATATTTTTAAATGAGTTCAGCTGCATAGAATTTCAATCTATTTTTTCTGCCTTTGATTTTTAATTAGTCTTCAGTATGTGGATAAATTAGAGTTTTCATATGTCTTCAAGTTTTCTCAGATTTCATGGAACTTCAATATATCAGAGTACTGTCAGAATTTGAGGGATTTGGATTTTGAAAAAAATTGAGATGATGAAGTTGAAGTTATAATCATAATGTAGTATAGTAAGCCTTTTTGATCAGTATTTTGGAATGCAAACTGGTTTGTGTAATCATAACACTTTGGAAATCTTAAGTTTAGACACATTGAACAAGTGGTAATTTGTCATAAAGAAATACTAATTTTTTTGTTTGTTGATGCAATATATCAGCATCCTGTGACATGGCAGCCATCCAAAGATGGAGATCGTTTAATTGGTCGTATTTTATTAAATAAACGTTTAAAAGATGGAAGTGTACCTCGAGATTCAGGAGCAATGCTTGGCTTGAAGGTATGTAGTGAGATATATAAAATTTTTACTCCGTATTCCTTTACAGATTCATCAGAAAAGCAAGGAATAAATTAATTCTTACTACGTGTATCAGTTTAGTGCTTTTTTCCTATTTTCAAGAATTCAAAAATATTTGCTCTGGTAATCTAATTTTTTCAAGTGTTATTTAAATTGTTGCCATTATAATAAATAGTACTTATATATATATAAAATACTTCTAACCTATATATAATACTTAATATTTATATGTATACCTTTGGAATATAGCACCTTGTATGTATAAACTTGAATCCTAAATACAATGTTCAAACATATTTTATCCCTATAGTTTGTTCTTAAATCTATATTTGTGCTTATATTTTATTAAAATGATAGTTTTAATTACTAAATGTCAAGTTTAAAATGTAACAAATATTACAAGGAATATCAATCAATTTTGATTGATTTAGCAAAATATGTGTGTGTACTTGTGTTTATGAGAAATTGAGAAGATAGTATTTACAGTCTGGAAATGCAATGATACTGATGTTAGGAGATTTAATGTAAATTCATTTATGTTTTATTGTAAGATACTGGACAACTATTTGGTAAGTACACCAAGAATTCTCTTTGTTTTTGTGCATCTATATAGCAATTTATATACTGGAAGATAGAAGAGTAAATGTTTTAGAGTTAATCCATTGCTACAGAAGTTGTCCTGTAGAATACAGAAAGTGATATATATTAGAAAATGTGGGTTGTAGATGGAATGGGGCAACTAACATTTAGTGAGTGGCTGACTTGCGGGTGACCTCACCTGAGCATTTTACATCATCTTATTTATTACTTACATCAGAAGAGAAGTAAGCTTAGAAAGTGGCTTAACTTGACCAAGGATAATGATGAAAGTGTCATTTAAATGCAGATCTACCTTAGAGTAAGGTGGTATAGAATTTAGGAAGTCTTGGCTTGAACTCTAACTACAACAATTACTAGCTAGAGGACATTGGGCAATTAAACTCTTTGCCTCAAACTCCTCTGTAAAATGGAGATAGTAATATTCATTGCATTATTTTAATAAGATTAAATAAAGCAATATACAGGACCTCCCTGGTGGCGCAGCGGTTGAGTGCTGGGTTGCGAAGCTGCCCGCAGCCTCTGCAGTGCCAGTTCGAGGGTCCCACATGGCACGCAGACCTCTCTTGCCGCCCGCTGCTCCCCTCAGCAGTGTGCTTAGGTCCTTCTGCCTGTTCTACTCTCTGCTCTGGCTCTGGTGAATTCTCTCACCCTCCCGCACTTCTGACTGTACCCAGTGCTTGTGTAAATAAATAAATAAATAAATAAATAAATAAATAAATAAATAAATAAATAAATAAATAAACAAATAAACAAATAAATCTTTGAAAAAAATAAAGCAATATACAAACATTTAGTACAGTGCCTAGCACTCCATAAAATATCAACAATAATATTTATGTAATCTGTGTAATTAATTATTATCATTAAATTTTATCAGGCCAAGAACATTTTTTTTATTATTTTAGGATGTCAGTTCATGATATCTGTACATTTAATTTTCATAATCAAACACAGAAATAATTAGGTAATATTAACTGTACTGTAATTGAGTGTAATTTATTGTAGTTTGGGAATGAATACATGAAATAGGATAAATCCAGGATTTTTAAATTCATTTTTCATTTAAAGTAAAAAGAAAAACACTATTTCAGTCAATGGAATCTGTTACTATTATTTATCTAACTTGCTGAAAATTGGTCAGAGTCAAAGCACTAATTTTGTAAGAGATTAGTCTTTTATGTACACATATGACTCTAATGCCTTGTCATTAATACTTTATTCCTAAAAGATATATATTAATAGAAACATAAAATTAGAAAAATTGGGATACAATAAAGTTTATATTAGTTCTGATGAGGTAATTTTCTTATTAAAGACTCCTCACTATGATGTACATTATTAGTGTACTCAAAAGATGATTACCTGGACCTCCCCGGTGGCACAGCGGATGAGCGCTGAGTTGTGAAGCTGACCGCAGTCTCTGTAGCGCCGGTTCGATCCCCGGCTGCTCTCCGGCCACCGGAGGAGGGCCCCACATGGCGCCCAGACCTCTCCTGCTGCCCGCTGCTCCCCTCAGCAGTGTACTTCGGTCCTTCTGCCTGCTCTGCTCCCCGCTCTGGCTCTGATGAATTCTCTCACCCTCCCGTGCTTCTGACTGTACCCTGTGCTTGTATAAATAAATAAATAAATCTTAAAAAAAAAATTACCTGATGAAATTTTGGAAGGGTATCACAATTATGATGAAAGTAGCAAATATCTTGTTATTATGATGCTTGAAATCTATAACTAGAATTGTTTATATAATTACATAGTACTATATTCATGTTTCTAGAAATGACAAAAATAAAAATTCTGTAATGAAGACAAATTCCACGTGTTTTTGAAAGTATGTAACATTTTTTTAAAAAAACTATTAAACTGCCAAACATGGAATATGAAAAAAGAGGGCCACTCTTGGGACAGGGACTCACTTGCTAGTAACAATACTATATTATTTGAAAAGTTACTTTTAGTATATCATAGTTTTAAAAGTTGGAAAACTGTATTCTTTTTTTTCCTTGAGTCTTCATCTATGTTCAATTGACAACATTCCTGTTTTAATACTTTCCTCTTTTAAACAGGTTGTAGGAGGAAAGATGACTGAATCAGGTCGGCTCTGTGCATTTATTACCAAAGTTAAAAAGGGAAGTTTAGCTGATACTGTAGGACATCTTAGACCAGGTGGGTTTCTAACTTTGATTATTTCACATTTTAAACTGTTCAACTTGAATAGCTGGGAGAAAATTATCCTCGTTTAAAAGTGATATGATAAGTAACAAATATTTCCTTTAATGTAACTATAAATCCTTATTTATTAAAGGAAAGTTTTACTACTGTTTCTTGAGTCACATTAAATGAAAAGATACTCCTATTCTGTATCCAGTTTTAACCTATTTTGTTTCCCATAAGCCATTTTCCCTTTGAAAATACTCCAATATAGTTTAGGAAACAAAACTTTGTGGATAAATATTTTCTTTTTATCTCCTTCTCACACTTTATCATTTTTTGTCTCTTTGATAATGGATACTACTAGAGAGATCCTTGTGTACTATAGAGAGGTTATGATAAGGTGCTATGTTTTAAGTTTTTTAGGGTGAGTTTAGGTAAGGTGCTCGGCTACATATATATTAAGAAACCTGGAATACAGTGATAAAATCTTCAAAGAGGTAACTGATCTTGATATTCTGCAGAATTAGAATTTCTATTAAGAAATTATGGAGATGACTTTTATGTAATTTTTTACCCTCTCATCCTTGTCCTTTGGATTATATATGCTAACTATGCTAGTCATTGAATTTTATGCCACTGGAGTTGTTCTCAGTTTCTTATTCCATAATGGTGATTTTATTCTTTGGAGTTCATTGCAGCTTAAGACTGCTTTTATTTCAAGTGCGTTTTATAGAATTAGTTTTTCTCTCTAAGATTATCATTACTGACAAATTGTCTAGGTGATGAGGTGTTAGAATGGAATGGAAGGCTATTGCAAGGAGCCACATTTGAGGAAGTATATAACATCATTCTGGAATCTAAACCTGAACCACAAGTGGAGCTTGTTGTTTCAAGACCTATCGGGTGAGTTAGTTGAGTAATTATATGTTTATAAAGTGTATTGCTACTAGACAGCTTGTAATGTGCAAATAAAAATATATGATAGCATTATAAAAATGTTATTTTGAGGACAATGCCTTTTTTCATTTATTTACTAAAAGCACTTCACTAAAAATCATGACATCTCTTTACCTGATCATACTAGAATATACAGTTAATTATAAAAGGCAAAATATTTAGTTGTTAGCTTAGTAGCTTAGTAGCTTTGTAGATGGCTAAAGGAGTTAGAAGCGAACTACAGTTAGCAGTTACTTTTAAAAGAGGATACAGGAACTATATTCCTCTACATTGAAAACATGAGGATCAGTTACAGTCTACAAATTTTACATATTTTCTTCAAAATGAACATTTCAGTGTAGGAAAAATGTCTACATCCATACTATTACCAGACAGAGGGAACAATTTAAGGAAGAGCACAGTAACTTTAAGGAAACAAAATAAACAAATATAAAGTACTCTTTGGATTTTGTAAATTGATACCTAAAGATTAAATTAATAATTTTTGGGGCCTCTGAGAGAACTCTAGAATGGAGGCTGTAGAAATTCTTATTTGAAGCATTTCCAGAACTCTCCATTTTCTGTATATAGTGTTAATGTTTTTGTTTTTAGGAAAATTCACTTGTCCATTTATCGTTTCACTTTTAGTTATTAATAAAATGATATGCTGTATTCTTAAAAAAATTCTTATTTGTTGTAGAATCCTAACATTTATTTTTTACTTATTTAGGAAATGATTAGGCTATAAAAAAAGATGGAACTATATCAAACTATATTATGTTGATTTCTTTTTCTGCGAGGCAAAATTACTTTACGTTGTTAACTTAGTTTCATTGAAATATTCCTTCAATGTAATAAATCTGGCATATAAAATTACATTTATTTTCCACTTTGTCTTTTTATTTGTTTTGTAATATTGTAGAACCATTGCATATCAACTTAGTATATTAATCAAATATATTTGTTGGTATTAAAGGAACTGCTAATAATATTTTTGTTTAATATCTTGCACATGGTTTTATATACTTTTCTGAATGATCTTAGCCAGTAACCCCCTCCTGGGAAATCTTAAACAAAAATATATATTTTTTTTTGGTATAAATGCAATAACAAGGAAATTTTGTTAAGGCCCATAAGAAGCATTTTATGTTTTTACAATCACATTATTACATTGAAAAATTTAATTACAATCTGATTTTTTCCATTTTTGTTGTGGTGATATTTTAGTTGCATATTTCAATGTTGTTTTAGAAGTACAACAGGTAAAAGTAGAGATAAATAGAAGTAACATGTGTCTGTAAAATTTATCTTGATGAATACAGAAATTTTTTAGAAAGGGTTGTGTAGTGATGCACCTAGAGCACTAAAGTATATGTTTTTACAAATTTGCTATATTGCAAATAAATTCTAATTCCTTAAAATTGGAGCTAGCCCAGAATGTTTTTATTAGTAATAATGTATTATAGCTTTTAAGCTCATGTAATACTGCTATCATACAATTTTGTTCATTTTATACTATTCTTTTATAATAAAGGTTGATTACATCATCAAAACAAATTGCATTAAATTGTTGAGACAATATCTTGTTTTCTCTTTCTATCCTTTCAGAGATATACCTAGAATACCTGATAGCACACATGCACAATTGGAGTCCAGTAAGTTTCATTTATTCTAGAAGAAAATATTATCAAAAATGTCATTTATCAAGGATCAAATGAAATATTTATTGATACAAAGTAAGGATTATCATATTGGTGTTTTCAGCTATTTAATCATATTGAGGTCGAAAAATTAGTATTCATGTTGTGGGAAGTATAAAAATTCATTAATATTTTAAGACTTTTAAAAATACGTATTTTATTATTTATTTTTTAATTATTGGGATAATGTTGATTTACAACACCATCTATGATTTAGATGTATAGAATCACACTTCCTCAGATGCATGCCAACACACCACACTCACCACCAAGGCATCCTTAGTCTTCCACCATAGTTCAATTGGGCCCCCTCCCCGCTTTACCCTCCCGTTGCCCTTTCTCCCATTAGTTTCCTCAATTCTACAGAATTTTACCTATATTTTCTTCAATATAATTTATGATTTTGGATCATATATCCGTGTCTTTAATCTATTTTGTGTTAGTTTTTGTATAAAGTGTGAGATGGTGATCTAGTTTCATTCTTTTGCATGTGGCTGTCCAGTTTTCCCAGTAACATTCATTGAAGAGACTTTCCTCTCTCCAGAGTATACGCTTGACTCCTTTGTCATTGTGTGGGTTTCTATCTGTGCTCTCAATTCTATTCCACAGGTCCAGGTATCTTTTTGTCCCAGTATCATGCTGTTTTGATTACTATAGCTTCATAGTATAATTTGAAACCTGATACCATTCTTTTTTTTTGTCAGATTGCTTTGGCTATTCATGATGTTTTATGGTGCGAGACAAATTTCAGTAATTTTTATTCTACTTTAAAGAATGCCATTAAAACTTTCATAGAGGGATAGCATTGAATGTGTATATTGCTTTGGCTAAAATGGCTATTTTAAGAATGTTAATTCTTTCTATGTCCAGTGATTATTTTCCAATTTCTGCTTTTTTTGCGTCTTCTATTTCTTTGGCAGTGTCTTACAGTTTTCATTGTATAGATCCTTCACCTCCTTTTTTAAGGAATTTAATTTTTTTTGATGTGATTATCTGTGGGATTGTATTCTCGATTTCTTTCTCCTCTAGTTTCTTATTTGTATATAGAAATGCCACTGATTTTTGTAATCTGATTTTGTAACCTATCACTTGACTTTACTGATTTATCATTTCAAATGGATTTTTATGGAGTCTTCTGGGTTTTCTGTGCATATTATGTCATCTGCAAATAGTTATTGTTTTATGTCTTCTTTCCCAATATGGGTTCCTTTTATATCTTTCTCTTGCCTAATTGCTCTAGCTAGTACTTCCAATACTATGTTCAATAGTACTGATGGAAGTATAAATCTTTATCTTGTACCAGATCCTATTAGAAAAACTTTCAGTCATTTACTGTTGAGTATGATGTGAGCTGTGGGTTTGTCATATGTGGTCTTTATTATGTTGTTGTTTGTTTCACCTATCCCTAGTTCTGGGAGTTTTTCTCATAAATGGATGCTGAATTTTATTAAAGGCTTTCTGTGTATCCGTTGATAGGTTCATATAATTTTTACTTTACTGTCATTGAATTGGTGAATTACCTTGATTGAGTTTCGGGTGTTGAACCATCCTTGTGTCCATGGAATAAATCAAAGGAATCAAAATTATCTATCACTGTCCCTTCATCCTTGAATGTTTACAAAATATGCTTTGCTTCCTCTTTCTGCTGCTTGAAGCTTAATAATATGTAAAAAATGGAACTTATCTCTAATTATAAAATCTTCACTTTTTTCATTTCTGAATACTGTTAAAAGGTACTTTTGATTTCAAGACTTGCAATTTCCCCTTCATTTTACACTATACTCTGTGTAAGATGTGGTGATTTTTATCCACTTGTATATCCACATAGGCAGATATTTTATGTTTAATTTCCAGCACTAATGTCTACTTGACATTTGGCCCAATTCATATATCCATCCACCTGCTTTACATCTCTTCTTAGCTTTCTCAGAGACATTGCAAGGCCACTGTGTTCAAACTTAACTTCTCCATGCATTCCTTTAAATATAGTACTTCTGCAATATTTTGTCCCAGTGAATATTAGTGCTGTCCTGTTCAGAGACACAGCAGACACAGGAACTTTTTTTAACCTCATATCTGGTTACAACACTTGAAACCTTAATGTTTCCCCTGTCTTCCCTTTATCTCACATATCTAATTAGTTTGTGAGTCCTCATACTCTTTTTTTCTGTTATTCCATGAATTCTTTCTTTCTATTCCATTTTCACTACTTTTGCTAGATTAGATTAGATTTCACCTGTTCTTAACTGTTTTCCATCTTTCTCAGTTCAATCCACACTTTCAGTAAGTGGCAAAATCATCTTCCTGCAATGCTTTTTTATATCACCTCACAAGGCTTAACATGGATATATTACTAGTACTGAGATGCATAGCATAGAACTCCATTTTATTCCCTCAATATTTCATTAACCCCATTTTTATTCACTTTCTGATTTGGCCCTTCTCCATAGAAATTAATTCATTCATATAATTTCTGGATACTATAGGTCTGCTTTTTCTGCAATTCTGTGTCTTCTTTTCATAGTCCCTCACTTCCTTTCTACCCATCTGCCATCTGGTTTATTATGGTGTTTTATTGCAGTGGTTAAAAATTTTTCTTCCTGGGAAACATTTCATAATTAACATTCTAGTATTTATGTCTTTAGCCTGACAAATTTAGACCATTCTTAAGTTGCCTTATTGATTTTGGTTTTTTTTTTCTTCCTGTTTCTATTTTTTAAGTCTATAATATATTATTGTAACATATGGGTTTAGTACACATAATAGACAAAGTAACTCAATCCCAAGGTATACTTCTGTTTCTTCTATAACTAGCACAGAAAATGGTTCACCCTAAGCTACCCTTATGCTCCAAAAGATCCCTCTAAGTTTATTTGTTACAGTGTAGCTAAGAAAAAAAATCATCTACATAATGACATTTTGTGAACATTCAAAAATGATTTAAAAGATATGTGGCAAAGATTATAAAGTGCTAATGAAGAATTATTTTTATTATTCTGTATGTGTAATTACCATTTCAGGTTCTAGCTCATTTGAATCTCAAAAAATGGATCGTCCTTCTATTTCTGTTACCTCTCCCATGAGTCCTGGCATGTTGAGGGATGTTCCACAGTTCTTATCTGGACAACTTTCAGTATGTAATCACTAAATTAATTTCTATTTTTGAGATATCAAGTAGTGTCTTTACTGTCAGATGCTTGTTTTTTGTAATCCAAGTTCTTCTTAGAATATATCTGTTTTTAGCCATGAACTTTATCGTTCTTAGTAATTTTAATTAAATTCAATTTTAATTATTCAGCATAGTGCTTTCTAATTAGTTTTTTTTTTTCTGGAATTCGATGAGTTAGAATTTGTGATGTTACATAAAATCTTTTTACCATGGTAATATTTTTTCAAAATACCAGGTCATGATTTTTACTCAGCACCTTAAGACAACTGTAATTTATCATTGACTTTTAAGATAAAAGTACTACACTGTCAAATATAGTATATTTAATAAAATAAAACATTTATATATTCTCCTCTAATTTTCCATCTTAAAGAAATTTGAGGGGAAGTTCATAGTAATCATTGGGGTGTAAATATTGCCCGGAAATACATTGATACTTGAGATGCTTTTGTCAGCAGACAAAACCAAGTAAATGGGGAAATAATACAGTAGATTACTGAGTATGCCAGATGATTTTATATTATCCCCAGCTTGAACAATTTATAGTGAAGGTTAGAAATTCAATTGTGCATTTTCTGTCTATACTAGAACTTTGCAAATTGAAACCCTCATTTTCTATATTAATTTCTTCAGGTGTTATTCCCTTTTTAAACCATTAATATATTAAAATTTATCTAGTTATATTTTAGGAACACACAAGTTAAAATTGCCAATAATGCCGGTGAATCACTAAACTTGAGAATGTGTGAGTATTAGGACTATTTAGATTCTCAAAATGCAGAGATTGACTTTTGGATAAAAATGTTATGGATAAAAATGTTAAATTTGTTTTGGATAAAATATGTTTTGGATAAAAATGTTAAATTTTTCTTGAAATAATATTTTAGGAATAATAGAAAAAACTTTTTGTTAAATCAAACACATAATTTCTCTATTTTTTGGAGGAGAAGGAAGTGTTTGATTTTTACTGAAGGAATTTTCATTAATTAGAAGGAAATATAGGTAGTATAAACAAAATCAACACATTAACAATTATTGAAAAAGTCATCAGACTTGTCTAGAATGGGGTTATTTTGATGATCAAGGTGACAATAACAAAAGTCATGCAAGACAAAGGTGAGATACAATTAGGAGTTTGGAAATGCCTGACTAAAATGAATTTCTTCGCTTTATTATTCTCTTTTCCTTTCTTTTCATAAACAGAGTGAACTTTTTCCTTTGAGGACAATGGTCTATATTTCTATTTTCTGCAATACCTAGCATCTTTCTACTTATTCTCTTACATATATTGACAGCTCAGATGTTGTCATTTATGGTTACAAATGCTTATTTTTTTCTTCAACAATTTTAGAAAGTGTTAATAATGTTAGTCACTTATTATTACTATTATGAATGTTCCCTTTGAATAGTCCCTTTAAATAGTGCTCTGGTTGACTGTGTGAGAGAGTTTGTGTGTGTGTGGTTGGCTTCAGTTGATGGAGGAGGAAGCAGAAGTTAGATTTCCGTAATAAGTAAGTACCTCTTTGTTACCTCCTTTGAAATCCCCAGGCCCTATTAGAAATAGACTAGCACTGGAGCATGGGGAGTGTAGTGTAGACACTTAAACAAACTTCAAGTTTAACTCTTTTTGATCATGGTTCAAAATGAATATGGTAAGGCTGTTAAATATTTGGTGGAAATAAAAACTTAGGTTTTACTTTTAAGTGGAAAATTACAATATTGAAATTTATAGAAGTATGTTGGTTTTTTAAGTCTATGAAGTTGTAAGTTAAAATGTTTATCCATTTGATAATTTCTCACAACTTGGAAGGTTTTTTTCCCTGTAAGATAATGTTTATGATGATATTATATATTTGTTGTGGTAAATCTAGAATATGCAGTTAAGTAAATAAAAAATAAAAATCACCTATAATCCTGCTACTAAAATAAAACCATATATAAATTTTTAAATAAAACTGTAATAAATCTGTGTACACTTTTTGGAACCTGATTTTTTTGCTTATTTTGTAATTTTCACCAAAATTAATGTTTTTCATTGAACTTTTTTCTTAAAAATTTCTTTTAAATAATTTTAAAAGCTATTTAATTCTATTATAACATAATTCACTATTATAGGAATCTTACTTGTCTCTCATTTATATTATTATGAATAATGATGCCATGGAAATCCTTGAATAAGAATTTTGCATGTTTGTTAGCACAAAATTCTTGTGTCAGGATCACTTTCTAGAACTAAAATTAACACATGAAAGGAAAAAGGAAAAAAATAAGATGCTTGATATTTATTGCCAAAATGTTCATCCAGAGTATTTTATGGAATTAAACTCTCCAATCAGTTTTTTCAAGAACTATGTTAAGTTCTGACCTTGGGCCATCTATAATGCTAGTTACTGTGAATACAACAGTGACTAACATAGACATAGATTTCATCCTCATGAAATTTTATTTTTATTCTTTGCATACAGGAAAACATGAGCAAGATACCCTACTGGACATAGTATTTCCCTTTATATTTAACCCTTTTCCTGCCAAATTGGAGACAGTTTGTTTCGCTTTAATGATATAGAGGCTGGGTAAATATGCGTCTACAAATATCACCTTTCAGGAAAATCCCTTTAGGAAGTCACAAGGCAACATTACAATTCATATATCCTTCTAATTTACCTTTGGGTATTTTGCTTTTGGTGAGGTTTTTACTTGGGTCCATAACTTAAAAAATCATACCATTGCTAATGCCTGAGAATGAAAAGATAATTTTTTAGAAGTATGTGAGCTGACTTTCCTAATATATTTATGCCAGTTCATGGACTGATATTTTTTCAAAAAAGAAACTAAACACATAATAGAAATTTGTGATTTAAATTTTCTTGGTTGTGCCTATTGATGGTTTAAAAATAAATGTATGCAGTTTATTTCATCTCCATGACAGAATTGTGCTGCCACCTGTTACTATTCTAGGCCATAACTATGAAAATGCCATTAATGTATTTTGTGAGAAAATTATCATGAGTTCAGGTTTTTGCCATCATGACAGCCTGTTCAGTGTCAGCACCCCCTTATTTTTATTCCTGTTTAATTTGTCTTTCTTCCCTAATTTAGCCCTTTCCATCTTCAGAGTATTACTTTTGTAATTCTCCTGATATTTTGAAGTTAATTTGCAGTTACTGGCAAGATTTTTTGATAGAGAATTAAGGTAAATTCTAGCCTTGAACTCTATTAAAAGTGAAGAATGACTCAGAATTCTTCCTTTCTATAGGAACACATTGATTTGTATTGACACATAAGAAATTTTTACTTTATATTATTAAAAAATATATTTTTTTTAGTTTGGGGTCTGTGGTTCATTGCTGGTTTCAATGTTTCCCTAAGTTATTTTCTTTTAACATTCTTCTAACTCCATTTTTAGTGATTAGTTTGTAATGTAGTTATGGATGAATGATATCCATTTTATATGCCCATTTAAAGGGAATAAGTAACTGAAGAATAGGTAGGTATTCTTTATCTCCTTAGACATGCTTTCTATAAATAAAAGTGGGGGGTTTTTTGAACATTTTTCTTTCCTACTTCTTTGTCACAACCTTGTTATTCCAGAGTTATTGTATAAAAGGAATATCCTGAAGTAGCTGTGTGGTAGCAGAGGTGACATAAAAGTTCAAGATAAATTATGGTATACAGATTCAAATTCTTTATTTGTATGAGGCTGAATTATTATAGATATTGGATATTACATGGTTGAAATAAATGAATTGATATTAATTACACATGGCAGTGAGGTAGGTAAACTGCACCTTTCCTATATGGAATATCCAGAATCTATAGAGACAGAAAACTGCTTAGTAGTTGGGACAGTGGGGGAATGAGTAGTGATTGCTTAATAGATACAGGACATTCTTCTGGGGTAATGAAAAAGATTTGAAACTAGAATGAGATATGATGGTCGTCCAGCATTGTGAATGCACTAAATGTCTCTGAACTGTACTCCAGATAAAGGATAATTGTATGTATGATGTTACTTGAATTTCACTTGTTTTTAAAAACTAGTAAAAAAATTTGTTTTTATAACTAAATTTAATGTCCGAACTTACAGATGAATATTAGGTACAAGTTGCCAGAGATTTTAGATAATTGGTTTTAGAGATCTATGTGTTGCTCATCTGGGAACATTTTAGAAGATTCAAAAATGTTTGCTTTGAAGGATTACTTCATTTCAATGTGCTATTCCTTTTAAAGGAAATCTTTTATCTTCCAAAATAAAAATCTTCCATTACCTTGATATTTTTGGTCTAAAACAGGTAGAATATGTGAGAGGACCAGGAAAATAAAGTCTATTTCTAAACAGATTTTGTTAGTCCCTTCAGCATGTCTTATAATCTCTATGAATTTCATACATCGCTTTCCATTTACTAGAGAATTGTTCACCTAGAATTTTAGAGACATGCCAATAGAGTTGCATAATTGAACATTTCTTTCTTAACAAGTGTCAGCACACAGAAAGAAAGGTAACTTAAGCTTGAGAGTGTTGGTTTTTTGAGAGAGAAACATGACTAATGATTAACAATAGTCTGCTTTTAAGGTCTTCTTTCCTTTGGATTTTAGATCTATTTGAAACTGTCTGATGATAGTTAAATTGGGCAGCAGGCTTCCTAGTACCTATTAATTGTTTCTATTACTTATCAGTAGAAAAGTCTGAAGGCTTTAACTATTTATAACTCTTTGAATTAGATATGAGAAATATTCATGAGAAATGTCAGGCATCAGAGGGAACCTGGTGAAAGACACAGAAGTAGATACCTAAAATCCATTCCCAAACCCAGAGACACTTTGATCTGACTTTGTTCCTGATTTAACTATTGGCATACCTTAAAAAGTCACAAAATTTCTGATGATTGTGGTATCTTTTGGAAACTGTTTCAAAATGAAAACAGAATAAGTCTGAAGAGAGGAAAGTTTGTTTTTGTTTTTTGTGTTTTTAAGAATTTGAAATATGGTGATTTAATTGAGAACTTGGGCTCTGTTTTCTACCTTTACCCTGTGTTTATATTTTGTATGGGCAAGTGTATATACCACTTTTTATATCTCTGTTTCCTCATCTACAAATTGGAGATATCAGCAAGTACCTTATAGCACTGTGGGTGTAATAAATTTGCCATTAACTTTCAATAAATGCTTGGGGAAATTTAGGAACAGTATAAATAAAAAGAAATAAGGTATGATTATATTTAATAAATGTGATTAACAATAAACAGTGTTATCTTGAGTGGCCCATAATAAATATTTGAAAATAGTATTTAAATATTAGCTCCTGGAACAGTTACGTGAATATGAATCAAATAATCCAGTGCATTCAGCACTTTTTTCTCATACTATGTTTATTAATTTAAGAAATTCTAAAGACAACTTGGCTAATGTTTTTTTTATTTTTGTTAGATTGTGCCATTTTGCAGAAGTCATACATTACTTCTACAAATAACTTTTCACTAATAATTCTAAAATAGATTTTCATCTTACTTCTTTCTGGACAATAATTTTTTTCTACATAATGTGTTTAAGGGTGAAATCTGAAATGTCTTGACTATGGGTTGTGTTTGCACTCTTTATTTTAGAATAGATAAGCCTGAATATGTTTTTTTTACATTCAATCTTTGTTCATGTTATGTTGTTATATTTGAAAATTGACTTAAATTTCTAATTTTTTATATAGTCTTTATACATTTTAACATTTTTGGCAAGTTTTATTCATTACGTGGATGTACTTAACTTCTATTTTGTCATGAAAAATAATTGTATTTAAAGGACAGTTGTATGTGTTTGTTTTACTTTTGGTCTTTAAGTTCTAGTGTGTTGTCCTTTTTGGTTTTGTTTTATTGCTTTTTTCTTTAATTTTGCTTACCAGAGCCAAAGCCTTAGTAGAAGAACAACGCCTTTTGTTCCTAGGGTTCAGGTAAAGGCCTTGTCTGCCTGATAGAAACTAAAGTTGTGTTTTAGCCCTTATTTGTATGTTTTTGGAAAATGCGTAGTAGGAAAACTTTTTGTACGTTGCTCCAAGCCATATTATTGATGTTAAAATCATTTTACGAGCCAGCTTGTAAATTTCTGCATGGGAATTAAATACAATCCAAATTTAAAGAGACAATCTTTGCTAGTGATTGCATATGATCAACAGAATACTGAAACTCACACAGGCTTCAGAGTGACTTTTAATGCAGTTTCCACTCTGTGTAACATTGTGAGAAATAGCTAATTTTATATTGTTGATATTTTCCTTTATTACACTAAGGTTTCTGTCTCTTTAAATCATTCATTATATCATTTACATCCCCATACTCTTGCATTTTCCAAGCAATACTCCTCGAGGAAATTGGCAAATGAATTTGTACCTCGTCTTAAATATGAATTGTTTGCATAAAATATGGTTTCAACTTTTAGAAATTATATTAATTTGATGTAACAAATAATAGTTCAAATAAAACTTGCTGGGTTATTTTGTTTATATTTTGTAAAGGTAATTCCATTTAATTTTATTACAATGCATGGGTACAAGTTGTTTGCCACTTTTCATTAGGAATCTCTTATATGATAAAACAATGTGAATATAGTTTTCAAAAAAAGTAGTATTATTCTTTCCTTGCTTTGCTGCATGTTTTTTGGTGGTTGTTCTGATTTTGAATATTACTAATTTAGTTTCAATTAAAAAAATTAAAATTGTTTTTGTTAATATTATAGAATGTAAAATATTTACTTGTGCCTTTCAGGTTCTGCTTAGGAAACTAAAAAATTTTACATAGTAAAACTAGAATGATAACTATATTAGAACAATTCAAGTTATAACAATATTTTATGAATAAAGGAAGGTAAAATAGGATGTCATATCTGCAATTGTGGAAATATATTTGTTATATTTTGGAGAAACAACAAATATATTTTAATCATTCATTTTAAAAGCACAGATAAGAAATTTGGGCATGAGATAAAATAATCTAGCTAATAAAGTAACTCTGTTTTAATAATGTGAACAGGATATCTATTAAAAACTTCAATGTAAATCCTATAATATAAAGTGAAAATTAGGGCTATTGATCAAATGCACAGTATAAGACAGTTTATTAGAAAGCATGATTTTGAAAAAAAAATCACTAAAATTAAAATGTGCATTTCATATCTAAATTATTTTAACATCTGTATATTTACAGTATAATTTAATAAACATTAAGGTATTTTTGTAAAAAACAAGTCATATGCCATATATCTGTATGAGAATGAATATTATTAATAAGTGTTATTTTTGGTTTTCCATGGCATGAGAAAATTAAAAAGAATACCTTTTATCACATATTTGAAATATATATTGCAAAGGTTTAGCTCTAACGATTTTAAAGAGCCAAAAACATTGCTCAGAGAATGGCAACAAGTGTTTAGTTTCAGTCCCTTAAAAAAAAAATAAATCTCACAGAAATCAGACTGGTCCAAAGGTAGTAAGTTATTTCACCTGATTATTCTATCAGTCACAGACTAACCTCTGTTTTCTACCCTTCCCTCATACAAAACAAAATTATTATAGAAATCGATCATTTACTCCAATAATTATGCTCTTAGACTAATAACAATAACCAAGTCTCCTTGTTTCTTACGTAAAGTTTATTGAAAACAATTTTTTTAGCTTTTAGAATTGTTTTTTCTTTGAGGTGCTAATAATCATGCCATAGTCTTCAGAGAATGATTTTTAGTGTCATGGAATAACAAAGCCATGATTTTTTTATTGCTATAAGAAATAGAGAATATCAGAAATTAGTCTGGTTTTGGTTACACATTTTAGAGGAATCTTGATGTTATCTGACATCATCTCTGTTTTACTCATATACGAGAAACTCCTGTATCTCTCCCCTTTTTGTTTTCCCCTCATGTCATTTGCCAGAACAGTTCGCCTCTTTCCTCCACTTATCCCTCTCTGTATCTATGTTCTAATATTGTTAGGCACACGAATATTTGAAAAAAAAAATTTTCCCCACTCAAATACCAGAGAATTTTTGTGCAGTTTAATGAGGCCCTAGTCTAAGGCCATGATTCTCAAACTTTAAAGCCCAAGAGAGTTACCTGGAGAACTTGCTAAAATGCAAATTCCTGGACTTTCAATTTGATTCAGTAGGTGTAAAGTACCTTACAGCAATTTGTAAGTTTTTAAAAAAATAAATGAGGTGATACTGATGTAGATTTGTGAACCATTTAAAAAACACTTGTCTAGAGTCTATTTTTATATAGCAGCTCTATGAGGATGACTTTGGTTACACAATAGCACAATGATACCTGTATTAACCCTAAGAACTAAACAGAATATAAGGAGTAGTAATTATCAATATAATTAAAAAATTAATATCTCTTATGTTTATTCTTGTAAGAGGACTGATTCTGTTTGACAAGAAAAAAGAGACAGGAGCGTATATGTAATTTTATATTGGCCATCAGTCTTGCTCTCCTGATTTAAAGTCTTGCTTATTCTCTCCTTCTTTGAGAAATCAAGTGAAGAACTCAACAAAACCGTGCCAGAATTGGAGATAAATGATCTTAGTTTCATATATAAGTATATGTTTATTTATGCATGACTTATATATATGATGGATTTCCCATAGCCAGTCCCAGACCTAACTATCCACTGAGAAGTGGGAGGATTGACATGAAAAGTACTTAAATTATTTAAACTGCTGCAGACATTGTACATCTGCATTAAGGGAAAAAATTAAATCATAAATTCTAGATTTCTCTAATTCAAGTTCAAGATACTGATCAGAGATGTACTGAGTTCTAAACCCAAAATGTGGTTCAGAGGCATCGTTATCATAGACTCTCACATAGTAGAATCAGCTAACTAGGTGTGGGAGTATGAGGAGTGTGTGGGAGGTGACAACTGCTACATCAAGGGAATTTAGCTGAAGGTGTAGTTCCAATTCCTAATTATGGTACAGGAAAATATTTCACACTTGCTCATCTTGAGTTACAAAATATACCTTATAATCCTAAAGATGTATGGTACATTCTCTTTGCAAACAAAAAAGAGACTTTATGTCTGTATAAAAAAAAAATTTTAAATGAGTTCTTTATAGTTTTAAATACACTCTTAAATACACTATTGATTAGTGCTATTAATTTGCCTTAAAATCTTAAATGTCTTTTTCTGTAGAATAACATAAAACTTTAAGAATTTGCTTAAAAATCCACTATGAATGCCATATAAACAAGTTATTATTTTGAGCTCTTATTTTGAATTCACATTGTAAGGGAATCAAAATGAACTATAGTGATCCTTGCACACAGATAGGACAATCATTATATATAAAGTTCTTAGTTATGGGAATATAATTATTATGTACATGTTAATATGCAATCAAATTAGGATGCCACAAACCCAAGTGACTTATCAATAAAACTGAAATATCTGAATTAATTGCTCTATTCATTGAAGTTATTATAGCATATCCTTTATTTTAACTATACAATTTACTAAGTGAATTAAATTCTGTGCTAGTATTAGTGTAAGAGAATAGGGCAAAGATTGGGAATATAAACATGATGTTATGATAATAAATGTTTAAGCTGATAAATGAATATTTTTGCTTTTCAGATAAAACTATGGTTTGACAAGGTTGGTCACCAATTAATAGTTACAATTTTGGGAGCAAAGGATCTCCCTTCCAGGGAAGATGGGAGGCCAAGAAATCCTTATGTTAAAATTTACTTTCTTCCAGATAGAAGGTAGGAATATGAAACAAAAATAAATGTTCTTAAAAGTAAGTGAGAAATATTCATTGCAGTGGGTGTTTAAATTCTGTATCATTTTTATACATCTTATCAGTCAGATACTTATGAAACCTAATGTAAGCATAATAATTCTTAGGAATTGAAATAGTGACAATAAATACTTTGAGACTTTTAAAATGTGTATCAAATGTATGTGTAATAGACTGTTATTGAATATATATTTTAGGTTGAATGGATTATTTCTTAAATAATGTGGTTTTTATTTATAAAAATCATTAAAATTATGCTTTTAAATGAATTTTTAACACAAACTACACAACAAAAAGCTGGAAATGGTGTTAGAGGTTTGCTTGAAGAAAGTTGTTTCCTAACATCTTGGGTTTTTAAAGAGAGCATAGATTTGGACCTGCAAGAGAAGAAGAAGGTGTCAATAACTAGAGTTTTTAAATCTAGCATAAACTTCAATTGGATGATAGTGTAACAGTGTATTACCTACCATCCAGCTTATATATCCAACCCATATTGTAATGGCTACCTAACAGATGAATAGAAATCATTTTACAGTTTTTTGAAGACCTGATAACTGTCAAATAATCAAGTATATATTACTTATATATTAGAAAGTAATGTGATAAAAATATAAATCGCTCACCACCACTATATGAATGTCAAGTTGTTAAGATGGCAGTTTATTGGAATTTACAGTGAGACTTCTGTAGTTTTAGTGAATAGTATATATAATATTGTTGGTTAATTGCATTTTGAAGGCTTGCAATAGGACAATATGTTTAAAAAATTAGAGTTAAGATTCTTCTGTCTGGTTTATTTAGATTTTAAAGAAGATTAAGATATAGCTATCTATTATGGAAAAAGTTTAGATTATTACAATATTGCTATAATTGTCATGCTTACAAAGTGATATAATTATACACTTTATACATATAATAGTAATTTTCAAGGTTATAGTATTTGCAATAGATGATAAATTTGTGGTAAAATCTGAAAATTTTTGAATTAATTTTTAGAACAGGACTTAAAATTTTATGTAAGTTCATACATTCTCACTTATTTTATAGTGATAAAAATAAGAGAAGAACTAAAACAGTAAAGAAAACATTGGAACCCAAGTGGAACCAAACATTCATTTACTCTCCAGTGCACCGAAGGGAATTTCGGGAACGAATGTTGGAGATTACACTTTGGGATCAAGCTAGAGTTCGAGAGGAAGAAAGTGAATTCTTAGGAGAGGTATCTGAAATTATTTTAAAAAGACTATTTGTGTCCTCTTGAATACTTTTGTTTATGTGACTACCAGTAAAACTTTATATTTTTGAATATCTGAAAAAGTAGGCATACATTTCTTAAAGGAATGAATTTAACTACTGTGTTAAGACAAAACTGATGAATGCCATCATTCATGGTTCTAAATAGTATGTGTCAAATTTTATGTTTATTTCTACTGTAGAAATCTGTTTTGAACCATGAAAAGTTGATTTATATTTCACAAATATATTACTGTGTTTGAACGTTTGTATATCATACTGGTTTGCCCAGCCAACTGTATCATTAGTAGTTCAATCATTTATTCATGCATAATTTTTATAGTACTATTTCTTTTTTTGACTAACTTATTTTTATTGAACTAATGTTGGTTTACAACAGTGTATATGATTTAAGTGTGTGTTCACACCTCTTCACATATACATTGCCATACCCTCCCCCTCATCAAAACACCCATAGTCCATTGGGCCCCCTTCTCTCCTTGCTGCCCCCTTCTCTCCTTCACCCTCCTTCACTGCTAGCCTCAGTTCTGTAGTCAAGTATCTAGGGTGTGTTTTGGTTTAGTTTTGTTTGTTCCTTTTCTTGTTTTTCCATATTTAATTCATGAGTGAAAACATCCAGTATTTGTTTCTCTTTCTGATTTATTTTGCTTCCCATAATCCACCCTTGAGTCATGGATTATTTTTTATGTATTTATTTTAATTTTAATTTTTATTTTATTATTTTTTTAAAGATTTATTTATTTATACAAGAACTGGGGTACAGGCCAGATGTGTGGGAGGGTGAGAGGATTCACCAGAGACAGAGCAGGGAACAGAACAGGCAGACTGACTAAATACACTGCTGAGGGGAGCAGCTGACGAGACAGGAGAGGTCTGCCGCGCCATGTGGGACCCTTGCCTGCCGGCCAGGATCGAACCAGCACTGCAGAGGCTGCGGACAGCTTCACAGCATGGCGCTCAACTGCCTGTGCCACCAGGAGAGGTCCCCATGGATTTTTTTTTTTAAACTTTGTAATGTACCCATAATATGCTGGGAGCTGAGTCTTCAAGGGTGAATAAAGCATACTACTTCCTTCAAGGAATTTGAAATCCACTGGTAACATGGACAAGTAGATAGGCAATTTTAATGTAGTACGGCAAGTGCTCTTACAGGGAAAATACAGTAGGAATACATTCTTGCTGTGAAGAGTAAAAAGAAGTGGTTTAGAGAATTCACCACAGAAAATGTGAAATTCAGCAAATTCAAGGGGAATGAAATTCCTGCAGAGCGAATAATAGGACCCTAAAATTGAAGGAGGTCTTGTACAACTGCATTGAAATTGAAGAGAAAGTGATATGAAATGATACTTGAGAGTTAAACTTAACACCAGGTCCTTTCCCTTAACATAATATATTAAGAAGTTTAGATTTTATTCTGTGCATAAGGGGAACTAATAATGCTTTTAAAAAGAAAATGACTTGGGGCCTCCTTGATGGTGCAGGGGTTAAAGTCTCTGCACTATCAAGCTATCACCAGCCATTGCAGCATGAGTTCGATCCCCAACCAGGGAGCTAACCCACAAGGCACAGCAGACTTCTCCTGTCTCTCCTGCTGTTCCCCTCACCAGTGTATTTCAATAGATCTGCGTGTTCTGTTTCCCACTCTGTCTCTGGTGAATCCTCTCACCTCCTGCACCTCTGGCTTACACCCCATTCTTGTATGTATAAATAAATAAGAATAAATCTTTTTTTTTATTTTAAAGAAATGACTTTACGGCACTTGTGCTTAAGAAAAATCTTTCCAGATGTATACGAGAGGCAGTTCAACAGCTATTAAGTTACCTGCTTTCAGCCTTTTTCAGTGTGGTTGGTTTTTCCGGGGTAAATTAAATGGTAATTTCATGGAAGAAACCTCAATCTATAAAAAGATTGAACTGAATGTTAGCTAAGAAATCAGAGTGGTATACCAGTTGGGAAGTAGGGTAATAGAGTCTTTAAGAGGAGGGACTATGCCAGCTGCCCAAGTCTGCTTTCTCGGTTCTGGCAGTTCCTAGTCTGTGTCCTTGAGCAAGCAACTTATTTATTCTACTTGTGCTTCTGCTTTCTCTTAAACCAGTGGGTATAATAGTATTAACTCAAGGGTAGTATGAAGAGTAAACAAGTATGTATGTGTGTAAACATTTGGAGTATAGTAGTTTTAATTTAAAAAAATAACCAGAGATTATTTAGAAGAATGAAAAAATAACTTAGCTATTCTACTTCTTTACCTTCCATAGCTAAATCGTGATTTATCAATAAATAGTAGTTCTCATGTACCTGAATTCAAATACTGTCATATGTAAATATGTTAGACCATTTAGAGAATCTCTATATTGTTGATATATAACAGTCCTTTGTATCTTGCCTTTGTAGATTTTAATTGAATTAGAAACAGCATTACTAGATGATGAGCCACATTGGTACAAACTTCAGACCCATGATGTCTCTTCATTGCCTCTTCCCCACCCTTCTCCTTATATGCCACGGCGGCAGCTCCACGGAGAGAGTCCAACACGGAGGTTGCAAAGTAAGTTATCAGTAAAGTTTAGCTTATCTTTTTTTAAAAAAATATTTATTTATTTATTTATTTATTTATTTATTTATTTATTTATTTATTTATACAAGCACTGGGTACAGTCAGAAGTGTGGGAGGGTGAGAGAATTCACCAGAGCCAGAGTGGGGAGCAGAACAGGCAGACGGATAAGTACACTGCTGAGGGGAGTAGCGGGCGGCAGGAGAGGTCTGCGCGCCATGTGGGACCCTCTTTTGGTGGCCGGGGAGCAGCCAGTGATCAAACCGGTGCTGCAGAGGCTGCGGGCAGCTTCACAACCCAGCGCTCAACCGCTGCGCCACCAGGGAGGCCCCCTTCTTGATTCTTAAGGAAATTTTCTTTTTCCAAGAATCCTATCTCTCTGGAATTCCATCTTTATACACGTCTGAAATTGCAAGCAAACAAAATTGAACCAGTAAAATACAGTACTCTTTCGCTGTCCTACTGCTCTTGTTTAAATTTTCTTGAACAAGTTATTCAAGTTGATTCTCACTGTCAATAAATCTTCACATACTAATCCAATGGTTTCTACTCCACTGTTCCATTCAAATTGCTTTACTTATGGTACCTATTGATGGTTTTAATTGAAAAATCCAAAAGATACTTTTCAATTCTTAGTTCAGTTAACCTTTCTTAACTTTAACTTAACATCTACACTTTTGCTACTACTTATCTTTGCTACTACTTATCCTTAGCTGAAGCCCTTATGCTTAGTTTTTCTTTAAATCACTAGTGTGTATATGGATGCCTGACTATTACAGTAATTCCAACTAGTGACTCTAACCTGAAATTCCACTATACCTCCTCTGCGATGTCTTCCCTGGCTACTAAAATCACACTTGCCAATCTGCAAATAGTAATATCTGAATGTGATTTATTACCTCTCTTTGATGTGCTGCACCTGAAAAAGAATTGTGCTTTGAGGGTAGGGGGTACCCTTCATTATTCCATATGTACAAATGCCTACCTTGCTTATAAATGAAGCTTCATGTATTTTGGATTGGAGAAAGTTAAATGAATTAAATATTAGGGAAACTTGCAAACTGCAGTGGAATGAATCAGGGAAGAAATGGCTTTCCTCTATTTGTCTATCTGCTTGCATTTAGATTATCTTTTATTCTTCAATGAACATAGTAGTCTCCAAAGTCACAATATATCTATGACAATGGTAACTGTCACAATACGTAATTTATTCCCTACTTTGTTCATCAAAATTCCTTTCAGTGATTTTTGACATCATATCTTGGACCCAAATAAGTACATTGTTTTAAAAATAAAGTAGATATCTTCAAATCAGTTTATCTAGCATGTATTTTCAATATTATTAAAAGTACTGCAATAAAAATTTACATTTTAATTAATAGCTCAAAAATTTTTGGCAGCTTTTTTTCTCATTTAAAAACCTTTTCTAAATTCTGAATTTTCTAATTTTTAATAGGAACATAAAATTTAATTTTAACAAAGGAACTATATGACAGAATGCATATATCTACTTTCTTATTTCATTTTAAAGAATTAGGTACTTTATAATAACGGCAGAAAGAGCTACATTTCAGAAAGTTTACTGTCTTTTATTATATAGTTATTATAGCAGTGCCATTCTTATAATTTTAAGAAATTGTGTAACCCTTTGACTTAATCTCCCAAACTCATTAAAATGTCTTATTTGAAATTCTGGCAGTGAAAATCTGCACTGCTGGATTCAACATCAGATCCTTTTCTGAAGGACATATTTATTACACAAATAGTGATAAATAGTAAGAATGCATGAGACTACCTCTGACTTTTAAATAGATCAGCAATATAAATTACTTTGAGAAAACCATTTGGGTGTCTACCTAACAGCAGTGTACTTTATAGAAAAACCTCAAATAATACCTTTGAAATCGTAAAAAGCATAGTAAACTTAAGTTGATTAACCTTTAATGTCTAGATCTTCCAATCTATAAAAAAAGCATAGAATTATACTTGCTTTGGAAAAAAGAAAGGTGTTATACATATTATGAGATCAATATGGAGCATGTATTCGCTTTTTCTGAGGACACTGTTATAGGTGGAAACATTGTTCACAGGAATGAATTTTCGTGATTCTGTGTAGCCATTAAAGAGCATGAACAGCAGAATGACATAAAGAAGGAAGAACACAATAAAAATATTTCCTTTACTAAATATACATCCATTCTAAATTTTAAGATTTTGCATATATTAGCATAAATTTTGCATACGAGTAAATCAAAGTGAATATGAATATCACCATCCTATATATTTTAATTAGAAGCATTTAATGTGATACAAGGAGATTGTCTACAGAGAATTTTAAGACTACTAAAAATGTTAATTAGTTCAACATGTTAAGATACTGTTTCAACATAGATATTTACTTGGATTACAATATGTTCAGTGTTTTTACTTAAGCATAACTTATATAACAATTCATTGATATTACAATTTAAAATTATATACACTGTAGTAATTGAATCTAAGTAACATTTTTATTTATTAGCTGTATAAACTCTATTAGACTTTTTTCCCTATAATTTCCGATAATGCATATCTTGATCAATCTCTTCATGTGACCATTTTGTAGTATCAATTATTTATGTATGTTCAACTGATTTTGCAAATTGTTCTTTTATATTGATTTCAGCTTCTTTTTTTGTAAAGAAAAATTGTTACTTTATTTCTGTTGTCATTTTTATTTTCTTATTTTTTTTGGATGATATAGTTCATTGTTATTACTCAGAGGTTTTTTTTGTGATACAATGAGTTTTTGGCATTTTGAAGCATCATCAATGTTTATTTTCAATATATGTTCCTCTATTTGTCTATCTGCTTGCATTTAGATTATCTTTTATTCTTCAATGAACATAGTAGTCTCCAAAGTCACAATATATCTATGACAATGGTAACTGTCACAATACGTAATTTATTCCCTACTTTGTTCATCAAAATTCCTTTCAGTGATTTTTGACATCATAGCTTGGACCCAAATAAGTACATTGTTTTAAAAATAAAGTAGATATATAAAAATAAAGTAGATAACTTGCAATAGGATCATTAGTTCCTATTATATTTTAATTTCAGTATGGTCTCTTTAGCTGATTTATTTTATCTTTATGAAAATACATCCTTCATAAAATGTTACCATTCTTATAAAATTATTTAACTCTTATTTTCCCCTAACTTCAATAATTTTATTCTTCTGTCCTTATAACATTCCTACAGAGTAGCCAGGAAAATTCTTTTTTGTTCCTCCAAATAAATTCCTCCATTTCTGTAGATTACTAGTGAGAGAGATTAATTATGCCAAATATACTATTCCTTTATTTGTTAGAAAAAGTTCAGATCGTGACTTTCAAACTTTAAATCTTTGAATTAAACTGTTCTATAATTAATAACCTGTGAAAGTATTATTTTATTTTCCTGTTATTTATTATCTTCTAGCTAAGAACTTAGATGAGTCAGGACAATTATTTACATGACATCTTTCACTACTCTGGTGTTTTTGCAGCAGTGTAGTTCATACATTTTTTAAAAAATTCTAATGTATATTCAAACAATAATTTACTCCTGTTCCAATGTGAAAACACCTTATTAATATTCCTCTGCTTTTTAAATCTTTGTAAATTATTCACGTTGAAAGGTCTTAACTAATTTGTAGTCTGCTAACTTACTTGTGATAGTATACTCTATATATATTTATCAAATGAGAATATAAAAATAACTCATTCCCTATAAATTCTCAGTTTTTTTCTTCCAAAAAGAAATTGATTTTAAAATACACTTTGTCCAAATCAGTCATTATAAAATTAATGATTTTAACCTTCGATTTTATTTGCTTCTTCATTATAAATTGCTCTAATAGTTATCTCATACATTTCACGTTATGCTATATGACCATATAAAATAGAATTGATAACTGTTGTTATGTACAGCAGATCTGTTACTAATTTTTATTTTATATCCTTTCTCTTCCTATTTTGTGCTTCTGTTGGCCTGTAATTATTTCACATAATAAAGTTTCTACTAATGTAATTTATAATTTGAATTTTTTACTAAATCATACATGTTGTGTCTTCCTTTCTTATTTTATTTTGAATTAGTATGGTCTTTTTTTCACCTAAAAATAATAATGTTAAACTACACTCTATACTGTAAGACAGAAATTAGATTTCATTACCCCTATAATACGTAAAGATCTTAAAATATGTTTTTGACATCATTTGTACAATTTTTTCACCAAATAAAGCCTTAATGTTCATACAATTCAGGTAAATTTTAGTATGTGCAATGATTAATGCATGTATTAATATGCACAGTTTTACTGGTTTTGTTCTTTTGTGTTTTGACTACTGTGCCTATATTAAACTCCTAAAAAATGTTCGATAGATTCCCTTTTCTGCCTGTAGAACATTTCCAGTATCTCCAAGTTTACATCTTTATTATTTGGTTATTAAAAATCTTTTGTTGAAATCTAGTGATTTTTTTTTTTGTATCAGTGTGTGTAGTATCATCTTCTTTTGTATGGTACTATTTATTCAATGAAGTGTTTTTATTATATTGTGCCCACTATTTAAGAAAATTTGAATTTGCTTAGATACTATTGCAATATTTTTTTAAATCACTGTTTTCCTTTCCTTTTTTATTTATTTGTTTATTTATTTATTTATACAAGAACTGGGGTACAGTCAGAGGCACAGGAGGGTGAGAAAATTCACCAGACAGAGCGGGGAGCAGAACAGGCAGATGGACCTAAGACACTACTGAGAGGAGCAGTGGGCAAGGCAGGAGAGGTCTGCGGCACCATGTGGGTTTCTCCCTGGCCGGCTAGGAATTGAACCTGCGCTGCAAAGGCTGGGGACAGCTTCACAGCGCAGCGCTCAACCCGCTGCACCACCTGGGAAGCCCTATTGCAATATTTTTGACTTATGGAAGGGTACTATTAAAAATTCTAAACGTTGAATCAAAGCATAATTAAAATTACAATATTTGCCTTGTTAACTCAAAGCATAATTAAAATTATAATATTTGCTGTAGCTTCCATCTTAAAAAGCAATTTTTCATACCTTCCAAAGAAAATGGAATGGATTTAGTTTTAATTTATCACAATTTTTTTTGTCTTCTTAAAATTATAAGTATATATATTTTAAAATGTAATAAGAATACATTCATACAATATACTTTCAACTGATGCTAAATTTTTTCATAGTTTGCTGCAACATCACTTAATTTTAACAATTGAAATTGGAGAATATTTTAAAATATTTTCAATTTAGTCAACTATATATTTTACATAATTATCATCTTGAGTAAGATTAGAAAGTAATTGCTAATAACCTCAGAACTGGCCCAGTAAAGCTTCATATGTACTGAGGAAGGCTAATAACCAAGATGGAATAAAAGGGACTTGGCTTACCTTTCCAACTCAAACAACAAAAATGGACAAATGTATGAGACAATTGTTTGAATACAGTGACTATCAGGCAACTGAGGACTATAATTACTATGAGAAGAAAAATGAGTTGAGCCCTGAATTTATCCTTGCTACCAATTTAAGAGTATTTACTGCCCATAACACAGAGGGAGAGAATTCAGATACAGCCAATGGACTCCCTTAGTTTAGGAGATAGAACTGAGAGTTTGGAGAAACCGAAGTGACTACTCACACAACAGAATACTGGATAGGGGAGAATGAGAACCCTAAAGATCAGCAGATGGTAAGAGGAAGGAAAGTAGAAGGAAAGAAATCATAAAAATAAGACCAGAAATCAATAACAGATTTCTATAGAATTATGTGGCCCAAAAGTTAATCCTTTGAAATGAATCACCAAATAGATTTTAATGGTATTTATAAACAGAATAAAAAAGAAGGCACAAGAATCAAATAGAAATATAATAAACATCAGGAAATAAATTGATAAGATAAAATTATCATCATTGTAGAAAACACTTCAAAACTTAGACAAAGTGAACAAATTACTATAAAAATGTAACTAAACCTTGAATCAATGTCATTCTACATCTGCTGAAAAATGGAATAGTAATTTAAAATATTCCCGCAAAAGAAGCACTAGATCATGATAGTTTTATAGATAGGGTCATCAAAATTTCAAAGAACAGATTGTTTTACAACTCTACACAGATTCTCCCAGAGAATAAAAAAGGACTGATGGTCAGTTTTTATTGGGCAGTATGATATTGACCCTAAACCAGAGGTTTAGTATCAGGAAGGAAACATAACAGGTCAGTGTAACTTGTAAATAAAAATGCAAAAGTATTTCATGAAATGTAACTGAATTTGAAGAGATCTTCCTCAATCTAATATAATGTAACATCAGCAGATAAACTTCATTTATAATTGGGAAATGTTGGAAAAATTCTGTTCATAATTAGTCTTTAAAGGAATATAAAATTTCTCTGCTTTTTGCAATATTGTTCCTAGCATAGAAAGACAAGAAAAAGAAAGAAAAGTGACTTTAGGATTAGAAAGAAAGATAAGCCTGTGTAGAAAAATCCAAGGTAAACCACAATATATTTAATAGGGGGGAAAAAAAAGCTTGATCTTAACAAGGTTTGTTAACATTATTTTATAATAACATTTTATTTCTGTATATGACTAATTAGGTTAGAAAACATTAGTTTAACAGTATTTCTTACAGCAACAGAAATTGTAGAAAGCAAAGAACTGAGTTCAACAAATGTGGAAAATGTGAATGAAAAAGTTAAAATTTTCATAGAAATTTGAATGGAGAAATTGATATGTCCATTCCTAGTACAACATTGCTATTATACATACCAGTTCTCCTTGACTGTATTGATTCAATGCAGTTCAAATAAAAATCCCAATAGAATGTTTTTGTGCAATTTGATAACCTGAATCTGAAATATTTATGGAGGATCAGAGGGATAACATCCAAAATATGATGGATTTGCTTTTCAGTATTATAATAATAACAAAGGCAGTGAGCTCTATTGGTTTGTGGATAGACAGCCTATATAAGGAGAAAATAATAGAGCATCATATAGATGCTAGTAGATAGGATATATTTATCTATGACAGAGGTAACATTGCAGATCTTTGGGGAAAGATGGAAATATTAAATGAACAGTGCTGAGATATGTGTGTTCTATGTGGAAAGAGCAAAGTTACATCCATGTCTCATACCATACCCAAACTTAATTTAAGACAGATAAGGATGGAAATGCTAAAAGTTTAATTTTTTTAAGTTTCAGAAGAAACTGTATTTAATAGAATTATCTTTGTGCTCATAAGCGCAAGAAAGATTTCCTAAACAAGATACTGAAAATACTATTTTTAAAAACAGCAGATTGATGCATTCAATGACATTAAACTTAAGAGCTTGAATTCTTTAGAATGTGAAAAGACAAAATACAAATGGAACATAATTGCAATATATTTAACACTATAAGATTAATACCAAATAAATTAAGACTTTCATCAAGAAAGTCATCAAGATTTTGAATGAAGCAATGTTGACAAAACATATAGTCCCATACCACTACCTAACACTCACCTCTACCTCCCAACCCCTCCCCCACACCTGCCAATCCCACACACACACAATCTCACAAGCCTGGTAAGGTGAACTTTATTGTTTGCTTGTGTCATTCTTATTTAATACTATAAGCAGATCTGATCCTTGGCAATACCAAAAGCATGTAACCTTTTTACCTTGTAGTGTACCTGGCACATTCAACTAATCATTATCCTGTCCTTGGGTATTTGCAAAGTGTAACCTTGTCACAAGCTAAGTAACAACACTTAAATCTCTCCTCAACAGCCAGTCTGTGTTATCCCTCCTGACTCCCAATTCCATTTATTTTTTTAAATTAAAAAAAAAATTTATTTATATATATTTTACATTATTATTCATTTTTAAACAATGTTTGCTTTTTTTTTTTTTTAACCAATTCCATTTAGGTGGAGGACTGTGGGAGACTTGGTGGTGGGTGTGGTATGGTAATATACGGTGAAGAGGGTAGTCCTGTACCTCTAAATCATAATCAATGTTGTAAACCAGTGTTACCTCAATAAAAAACAAAAATGAAAGAAAAAAATAAAAAAGTTATGTCCTACTGTAATACATTCTTTTGTGCCCGATCTTTTGGGAGGTTATCAGATAGTTGTAGTTTCCATATATATATCATTTGGGGCTATAAGAACCTTAGGGTTGATTGGGTCTAAAGATTTATGAGATAAGAACTTGGAAAGAAGATGGTAGTGAGTTCATTCTGTGGGACAACATGATTAAAACAGGTATCTTCTACCTTGTCATTAAAATGGGAAAAATGAGAACCTCTGTCCCTGGCAACAAAGACTCCCTATCCCAAAAGGGTAGAGATTAAAGTGGAAAAAAAAATGTAAAGGGTGTTAGAGGAAGTTGCAAATACTGGAAGGAATCCCTTCTACTATTGCTATTGAGACACCTAATGCAACAAGAGCTCTCAGTGTTTTATAAACCTTTTAGGAAAGCACTTATTTTCTGATAATCAAGTTTAATCTATATATTTTTAAAAGATTTATTTATTATTTATATAAGCACTGGGGTACAGTCAGAAGCGCGGGAGGGTGAGAGAATTCACCAGAGCGGGGAGCAGAGCAGGCAGAAGGACCGAAGTACACTGCTGAGTGGTGCAGCGGGCGGTAGGAGAGGTCTGCGCGCCATGTGGGACCCTCCTCCGGTGGCCGGGGAGCAGCTGGGGATCGAACCAGTGCTGCAGAGGCTGCGGGCAGCTTTGAAACCCAGCGCTCAACCACTGTGCCACCAGGGAGGCCCTCAAGTTTAATCTATTTAACAAAATATATGTTGTGTAAGTAGACAGAAAAAACAAAACAAATCATTCTTGGAAATAGCAACTGTCTCTACCATTAAATGTTTTCTGATACCAAGGAAAGGAAAAATGATGGATAGTAATAGGTTGGGTGTACCTACTCCTGAGAGGTGTGTGAGGAAAAAGATATTAAAATATAAATTATAACATGATTATATATGGATAAATTTCAATATTAAATGTGACTACATAATCTGTTTCAGTCATCAAAGGTCTGCTTAATTTTATTGAATGTTACTAGTATGATGGACATTTCAAATTTTTGTTACAGACTTTTTTAAGGGAGTTACAAACCTAAAGCTCTTGAATTATAATAATTATTCTCTGTCTAAAACTGTTTCTTTGAAAACCTAACACAAAGTGCAATTTAGATGTTTTAGGCAGTTTTATGAATGATTTATTTCTCATTTTTTCCTCAAAGCAAGAGAAGTGCTACACTAGTAACAAAAGACGGATATTTTAAATGTCTTTAATTATATTTCAACAAGCATATGAAAAGAATTGTGTATATTTAATTTACTGGTCATCTATAGGAAAAAAGACACATGAGTGCTTTTGAAAATCACATACTATATTTTGAAATTTACCTAGATGTAAGTGGCTTTTTCTAATTAAAATTGACTTAGCTATATTTTACTTAGTTTTTTGTCTCACTTTGTAACATACATGTTAAGAGGTGTGACCTTGTACCCCCCAATCATATACAGACTCATTGTAAATAATATACTTTTAAAAACCAGCATCAAATAACATATATTATTTAATATTTCAAGCTTTAAACCATGTAGAACTTTATCATACATTTCAAGAGTAAATCTTGTGTAAATAGCTAACTCCTCATCATTCATATCTTCATATTCAAAATGTGCACAATAATAATATAATCTGTTGTATTAAGACATGCTGCGGTTGGTGAACTCATAATGAATATTTTCTCTATTTTTTATTCTCAGTTGTTCTGTTCAAAACCCTTTCATTTGTTTTGCAGGTTGGTAGGAATTTTTCCCCTTTAAAGAATCAGCAATTTTAATCTTTGCTGTTGTTTGCCTTATAGGGTCAAAGAGAATAAGTGATAGTGAAGTCTCTGACTATGACTGTGATGATGGAATTGGTGTAGTATCAGGTAAGAGTTTCATATTTTATATTAATAAGGAAGAAGTGTAATTCATCACTAATTATTAATCATGCATATGAGAAAGGAGAAAGGGAAGGAGAGAGTGAAAGAACTTGGCTATTTATCTCCAAAAATAATTTTATGGTAATTTAAAATTCCTAAGTAATTTTAGTGGCTGGAGCACCTGTGCCAATTGTTATAGTGAAAATTCTTACTGAAATATGTTTGATAATTGAATCCCAATAAATTTTCTATTTTTTGAACTACTAAATATTAAGAATTTCACTAAATTTGAGGAATTATTGTGTAAGTGAAACTTCTTTATTCTACATAAACAGTGCAAGAAAAAAAGAGAAATCTTTTTGACATCGCCAGCATACCCAAATATGTCAAATATTTGAATGAGCTTTTATGGTAATTTTTTCATTGTTTTTATATAAACAGTCATATATATATACATTTTGAAATTATGTTATTATAGTTTAAAAATTGCTCATTTACAGTTAGAAATTTATCTAATGATTTATCATTTTAGATAAGTAGTTATTTTTGATAAAATCTGAAAAAATGTTTGTATATACTCATTATACCATTGATATTATAAAAATATTTGATTCTCTTCTTGAAGTTTAGTCACCCAACAGATTTCATAATTATGAGTCATTTTATCCTCAACAAACTCTTCTATTGTATTAAGACATGCTGCTGTTCATCAATGACTAATAACAGTTTTTGTGAGTATGGGTCAATTATGCTATCAGTGTACTTACTACTTTTTAAAACATTTTTTTTTATGCTTTTTTTTTTATAGAGGCATGTTTTATTTATTTATTTATTTTATTTGCTAGTTTGTTTTGTTTATACATGCACTGGGTACAGTCAGAAGCATGGGAGGGTGAGAGAATTCACCAGAGCCAGAGCGGGGAGCAGAGCAGGCAGAAGGACAGAAGTACACTGCTGAGGGGAGCAGCGGGCAGCAGGAGAGGTCTGCGCGCCATGTGGGACCCTCCTCTGGTGGCCAGGGAGCAGCCGGGGATCGAACCAGCGCCGCAGAGGCCGCAGGCAGCTTCGCAACCCAGTGCTCAACCACTGTGCCACCGGGGAGGCCCACTTACTACTTTTTAAAAACTTAATGACTACCATTTATCCTTCATTTTTTGCACTAAGGATAAGCAATATACTAATTTACTAAGACTACAAATTATTTTTTACCTTTTAGAAACCTCAACAATGTGTTTTTAAAACCCATTTTCCATGATCTCTTGCTTGGCTCTCATCCTAATTTTTTCTCTCTATTCTTTTTCTTTTGTTCTGTTCCTCTGTTAAAGGACTATTCTGTTTCTCCTCTTTTATAAATATCTGGCCACATCAAGTCACCTTCATAGCATTTTTGGCACATCTCATTTCTTTTATTATCTCTTTTCAGGATGGCAAAAATATTCAATTAACACAATCATTTTATTATGTTTCTATTCTGTTAAATGAATTATATCTCTTGAAAAAAAAACTCTTGGGATCATCGTTTGGGTTAATACTCTTGAATGTTTTTGTCATTATTTCAGAATAGTGCACAGAGAACCTGTGTAATTTAGTGTTTAACCTGTGCTCATTATTTTTCAACATCATGAAAATCATGTTTTATCTCAACTTTTTTTATTTATGTAAAGACCATGTAGTGAATCATTAAACAGTCCATTGAAGAGAAAAGAAGGCTGTGTAGCATCGTGTATTTTGCAATTTTGAAATCCAGTGATTGCATCAGTTATTTTCATCATAACTTTAATAATGCAGTAAATTCTACTTGGATTTTGTAATGATTTGAAATTTGAAGTCATCTCCATATTCTTTTTATGAATATTCAAAATCAGGATATGGTATTGTACTTTCTGAAATGTTATCTTTTCATAGGCCCATAATGTTAGTAAATGATATACTAATTATTTGAGCATCATGATAACTTAAGATTTAAACATATTTTAATTCAGTTAAAAAATATTATGATGTTTCGTTTCACTTTAGTCTTTCTGTTTTAAAGCTGTATCATCAAGACTAGTTTCCATAGAGAATAATTGCTTCTATCATAGTTTGTAAAATAATTTGACTACAAAATCAAGCAAGTAGTCCTGTATTGTCTACAAAATTGTTACTAAGGCATTTCAAATTTGAATGGCAAACACACACACACACACGTATATGTGTATATATATATATATATATATATATACACACACACACATATATACAACACCCTCCCCCGCCTTAACTAGCATTTTCAATACATAGTATATGTCAATATAACAGCAAATCTGTTAATACTTTGTTGCCCAATATACTGGTATTTTTTTCTAATTGCAAATGACTTATCAGTCAAATTTAGAGTTCGCTAACAACCATTCATGACCTTTTTTAAACCTGAACTGTCAATCTTTTCTCTATAATAAAGTTTTTGTTGCCTTACTCAATTTTCCCAAGTTTACAAGGCAGATGACTTGAAAATTACCTATGCCAGAGTAGTATTTTCCATGTACTTTTTATTTTGTTTATTCTGATTAACTCAAATCAGAGATAATTTTGACTTTTGCATGATAAAATCACTTTATTCTTCAAAGTAAATTGAAACTTTGATATTGAAATTTAAATTTCTCAGGAAGCATTTCTGGGCATGGATTTTTGCTTCTCCTCATAGTCTACTGAGTAATGGGGTGGGAGTGGTTATAAGCTAACTATATTTTGAACAAGTTGATTCATCCCACAACCTAAATATCTATGTATATACATAAATATGATATATATAATATTGTACTATATTATATATAATAAAATCACAGCCCAGCCACATACAATTTTAGTATTACTTTACACTCTTAGTGAAACAATATACAAATGTAAGTAATTTATTTTCCACTGGGAAGGTAAGAATTTAACTGTCTCTTAGAGAGCTATTTTAATAATTAACTCTTAAAAGATACCTATAATCTTTTTTTATTAATCAGTTTATTTTTCAATTGTGGTAACATTTGGATTCTCTCCAACAGGTGTCACCACTGTAGAGTACCCACCATCACATCACCTGTAGTCTACCACCGTAGTCCATTGGGCTTCCTTCCATTTGGTTTCTACCCCATTCCCTACCTCCTTGGATACATCAGTTCTTTAGTCAGTTTTCAAGGACTTGCTTTTAAGTTTATCTTCCTCTAGTTCTTGATTTGGTTTCTGTGTATTTCACTTATTAGTAACACCATCTGGTATTTATCTGTCTCCTTCTGACTTAGTATTTCACTTAGTATTGCTTCTTCCAATTCCATCCATCTTGTTACTAATGACATGAGTTTATCTGTTTTGATTGCTGAGTAGTATTCCGTTATGTGTGTTTTTATATATATACACACTGTATATAAATGTGTGTGTGCATGTATAATTGCTGGGTCATGTGGCAGATCCATTTCAAGTTTTTTGGGAAACCTTACCATTTTCCATAGAAGTTGAAACAGTTTACATTTCTACCAACAGTATAGTAAGGTTTCTTTTTCTCTACATCCTTGACAACATTTACTGGTTTTGGTCCTTTTGATATAGGTCATCCTCACTAGTGTGAGGTGACATCTCATTGTGATTTTGATAAGTGATGGTGAACATTTTTCATGTGTCTTTTGGCCATTTGTATGTCTTCTTTAGAAAAGTAATTCCCTAAGTCATTTATCTTCCCTGGTGCTCATTTTTAAAAATCATATTTGATATATACAAGTAGCACATTATTGATAATGAATAATTTCTTAAAACTACATTATTTTTTACATGATTTACATTATTTTTCCACATGATTGCATTATCTGAGTTTTCTTTCTGTAATAACGCTTTCCTGTTTTCTCAAGTCTCCTTAAACTCAGTAGTTAAGTCTGTTTTCTCTCTATACCCCCTTTCTTTGGATTTTAGTGATTGTCTTTTTATAAATAACTCAAACTTTTATTAATAGTCCTCATGCTTTTCTCAGGAGGATTCTATCCCACATATATAACTGTTTGCAATATTGCCTGAAAACATTCTTCTCCATCTTGTAAACCTTGCTAAACTTCCCACTCTTCATAATATACTCTTAACTTCCTGAAGGGGTAATCAAAAGTAAAGACTCTTTTATTTCTTCCTTACATTTGCTTCTGTGTCTAGTCACAAAATGTTATTGATTCATATTAGATTACCCCCAGACATCATCCTTGGACTTTTTCTCTCTCTACACTTACCTGTACATAGGAAACACATACTTTCATAATTATTTGTTGAATGAATAAACGTGTTGATTTGATGTAGTATCAGTAGCCATGTAGTGTCAGTTACCAAGGCAATGTAGTATCAGTTACCAAGGCAAACTATGTATGGCTATTTCAATCTAATCAGTTTAAAATGAATGCACTAAAAAAGCAGTTCCTCATTAACACTCACCAGATTTCTAGTGCTCAGATGGCTGCCATAATGGCGAACGCTAGTAGATATCATTTCCCCCCTCTTAGAGAGTTCTGTAGGACAATGCTAGTCTTAGTTTTATAAGAGTAATTAGTAATTAGTTTTATAAGAGTAATTAGTTAAAGATGCTGCAACATCTTTAACATTTAGTTTAACGTCTGTTCTGCTCTCAGCTTCATCTTCCTGGATTATTACTTAAATCATGAGAGCAGAATCTAGTATTATAATACCATAAGAGTAATGGAGTCTGGGCCTTCCTGGTGGCACAAGGGGTTAAGCACCGCACTATGAAGCAATCTGAAGCCTCTGCAGCACAAGTTCGATCCCCAGTCGTCCAGAGAGCAACCCACATGGCACAGCAGACCTCTCCTGTCTCGCCCACTGCTCCCCTTAGCAGTATATTTCAGTAGATCTGTTCTGTTCCCCAGTCTGTCTCTGGTAAATCCTCTCAACCCCCGCATCTCTGGCCTGTAACCCAGCTCTTGTATGCATATATAAATAAGTCTTAAAAAAAAAAAAGTAATGGAGTCAGATAGAACTTGTTTTAAATCCTAGCCCTATTGTTTGACACTTAGTGTCAATTTCTTTGTCTCAGTTTCATCAAATGTCAAGGGAGATAATATCTTTCATTGCAGATGTTTCTATTATATAACATATGTATTCCTGAAAAAAACCTTGTGATCTGCAAGTTCATGGACCAAAACCAATAGGGCTTCTGGGAAAACAGCTCTAGATAAGACTGTTCAAAAACCATGCAGATTTGTAATCAATACTAAAAATAAAAATACAAGAATAAATAAGAAGTCATATTACATTTTAAGCAATAAAAACTATTAAAATGTTGGACTTTAAAATGAAATGAAGGAATCTGTATGGAAGGAGTATGTCTAAGTCTACAAAGTTATGGTGCCAAGGAAAATTTTGACAAACACCAGGAAAACCCTTGCAGTAAGTACCTCTAATACAGAGTTTGTGACCAAAGTGAGCCAAGAGGAAGAGCATGTGACTAATCAACATCTATATGAGTCTGTATTTCTCTGGCGTACTTCATTCAGCTATGTTAGTATATGTTGTATACAATTGCTATATTTGATAGTTGTAGTGGACACTATTGGTACCTCACCCACATCCCTTTTACCTCACCTGTTTTTCTCTACTCTGAAAATCTCATCATCCTCTTTGTGATTGGCTCTCTCCCAGTTGCTTTACTCCCCTGGGCGGCTATGTCCAGCTTCACAGATCTTACCTTAATCTTTCTTTCACTACCCCTATCCAAGGTCTCTTAATATTTACTGTTCTTGTTAGCCCTTGTTACCATAATATTATGCTCTCTTCATTATGGTTTATATTTAATATACCCAAACCCTTTCAATTTCATCAACACTGTTTCTCAGTGAAGAATTTAAAAGCGCGTAGGCCATTATAATATTAATTTTTCCACCTTTAGATTATCGACATAATGGTCGAGATCTTCAAAGTTCAACATTATCAGTGCCAGAACAAGTAATGTCATCAAATCATTGTTCACCATCAGGGTCTCCTCACCGAGTGGATGTAATAGGAAGGACTAGATCATGGTCACCCAGTGTCCCTCCTCCACAAAGGTAAGAAAGCATATACATTTTACACATTTTATTTCTATTGTGGTACCATAAGACTATTTATTATAAAGTATCATGAATAATCTCAAAATATAAGAAATTCTTATGGAAAATGTTACTTAAAAACAAAGATGCTATTTAATAACCCGTGTAATGAGACTAATATGAAATATGGTCCACTTTGTAACTTTGGATGATATAAATATTATTTTATTATAAAGTTTCAAAATCATAAAGAAGATCCAGCTTTCAATCATATATTGAGAAGATCTAGCTAGAGCCAGCTATATTCATGAGTGATGTAGAAACTGATAACTAAATAAATAGGAAGAAAAACATCTGATAGAGCTTTAAAATTAGGAATAATCATGTGAAAAATACATAGGAATAGTCCAACAGTGGGAAAAATGGCTCAGAAAACATGCAGCTTTATGTCTTACACTGAGTGGAAAACTGCCTATTTAAATCCAGTTAAATACAAGCAGGTTTAATGAGGTAAGATCCATGCTAATAATATGTTTGCTAATAATAAATATCTGTGTAATTCACATTTTATATACTTAAAATGATAAAGGAAATTTGGACTCATAATAATAGCCTTACGACTCCTATTTTTAAATGATAGCCTTATAAATCCTATTTTAAGTGAATAACCAACTTGGTTTTAGACTTAGAATTCTCATTAAACCTAATTAAATGTAATCTTAATTTTATATATGGTATGAACATTTAGCACTTAGAACTTTCATATAATTTAGACAATTGAGGCAATTAAAAAGAAAATCAAATACATTAAATTTAGAAACATAGTTTGAAATCTTTGAATGCATTTTAATTAACTAAGTTTGTAAGTAGGACCAACATTAAAATTCATTTGAGAAATACTCAGTTAAATATAATAGACCTATCAATATAATAAGATTTTTAATCTGAATTCAGTCTGAAAATTAGATTTTGAATTTGTAATGAATAAATTAAGTCATTCCTCATTTAAAAAAAAAGAGGAATACTTGAGTTTTACATAAGAAGGAATATCTGTCCATGCCAATAGACAACAGGCATAGGGTTTATATTAGATTCAGCTGCACGTAATAGGAAAGTTAAACTAAAAGGAACTTATTTATAGAGGAGTAATCCTATAGCTCTGAATCATATACAGAATTGTAAACCGGTGTCACCTCAATTTTAAAGAAAGATGTTAAATAGTTTATTCTATCATGAAAAAGAACTAAGTAGACAATTCAGGCTAAGCATGGTGGCTTAGAATAAATCATCCTTGATCAATTATAAAAACTTCAATTTAGATTTTGAAAAACAAATTGCAATCATTATTCCTAAAACAAAATCTATCAATAGTCTGTCTATAAGCAACATGCTGAAATGATGTCCTTTGCACAAATCTGTCCCTCTGTATTTCATTTGTCATTGAAATATCACTACTAGAGACCTGGGTGACATTCTATACTAGTTTTGATAATCCTTATTGCTGATCCCATTGATGCTAGCTTTTTAATATATCATATCTCTGTCATAGCAGCAATCTTCTAACTTCACTGTCAATCTCCAGTAAAAATGTATACCGTTAACCAGAGTTTCACGTTTGTCAGTCTTGACATTACTGTGATTTTTGTCTTTCTACTATCTTTATTAATAAACCTGATTTCTTAGTGTAGCATATGATTATGATTTATTAAGATACTTAATGGATCTTGTTATTTCAGCCGGAATGTGGAACAGGGACTTCGGGGGACACGCTCCTCTACTGGACATTATAATACAATTAGCCGAATGGATAGACATCGTGTCGTGGATGACCATTATTCTCCAGACAGAGACAGGTAAATATAATTAAATACTATTAGGCTTTATTATAATTGCTGCTTTTAGGAAGACGGTGCTACCCTAAAATGTGCTTTTCCAGAACTTGGGTATTTATTAAAAGCTATGTTTTCTTTGGTAAGAAAAAAGTAAAAATGATGTTACCTTTGCAATTTTGGTTATTTGTTAAATTATAACAGTCATGTTAGTGAATTTGCATGTGAGGCTGGAATAATAGTCATAAAACAAGATGTTTTATTGTTTTTACCTTATTATAACCAGTCATTATATATAAAATTCATGAGACAATAGATTTGGAAGTCTTTTGCACTCTTTAGCAAAATCAGTAAAATACTTTATATATATAAAGGTATTACAACAAGACAAATACAAAGATTGACTCATGAAGAAGTTTTTCCTCATGGCTTACAGGAAACCTTTTAAGTGTCTTAAAGAATCATGCTTGTTGATTGCTGTGTTTGGAGCATTTCTCTGAATTTGCACCATTAGAGGTGAACATACCTGGAAGTAACATGATTATACTACAATGCTTACAGTAATTATTACTAATCTTTTTAAAAGTTAAACAATTTGATTAACCCTCTTATATGCGGTTTGGTTATATATAAAATGAAAAATGCTATGATATTCCTCCTAAACTAACAAACAGGTTTGAGATAAGGTTTAGGAAAGAAAGCTTAATATACTATTCAGAAAATATTATGATAAAACAAGAGAACTAAGGAGTCCCTTTTGTATGTACTCTAAACCAATGTTAGAAAAATGCTTGCAGGCTTTTAAATTAACTGAAATGAAAAGTTGCTGTCAATATTTGTAAAATTCATTCTTCTTCTAAATCTAAAAATTATACTCAGTTCATACTTATAACTCATTGTGGTTTAGCTCACTTTTCCAAAGAATAAGATAGGGAATATCTTAGTCTTCAATGGTATCAAACAAGAATTAGCTTTTGTGTCTGAGATCTAAGAAGAAATTAGGAACTCATGAAATTAATCTCTCTGTTAGCATCAAATTTATTTATTTTTTAATTTGACTTTTATTATTTAATTAGTGATGTGTCTTGATGGATAGTTATAGAAATACTACTTAGAGAAAATGATACTTATCAAGTACAATAATAATGAAAAGGAGAGATTATTGGGAGTTAGAAAGCATATTAGGATGGAAAGAGTATTTTTGTTGTGTGATAGGGTTTTAGTAAGCTTATTCCTGGAAACTGTTTAACAATTCATAAACTCCTTTTTCATTGAAATTTTGTTAATAAAATGATGAAAAAATATATGAAATGATTTTTTAAATCTTTCACAGTTATGTAAAATTTTCTTTTATTTAAAAATGGACCATATATTTTATCTGACGATAACGTCATCTAAATTTTACAGAGAAGAATAAAATTAGCTTTTAGCATTATACTCACAAACAGAAATAGTCACTGTCATGTCAGGCACATAATACTTTATCAAAATTTTAAGATAAATAGCTCTAAGTTTAAAGAAAACAAAATTTGCTAGTAAATGCTTGGTGAGTATTGCTTGGTGACTATTCCTTGGTATCAGCAAATACAGTCTGAATTTAAGTGTCTTACTTTTCTTGTCTACTTTATATCTATGAATCTTTAGCAAACATGCTCAGGTAGTTATATTCTGAAGTTTTAGAATAAATTGATCCATGTGGTTTTGTTTATTTTTTATAGTATTATAGATTGCCAAATCATAAATAACAAATTATTTTGGAAAAGTTAAATAGAATTTTATTTAAATGGAACTATAAAACATTTTATAATATATTACTTTTGAGTTATCTTGTAATTGTATTTCTGTAACATGAGGAATTAAAAACTAAAAGCATTGTAATTTTTATGCACTCTTTAGATGGTAAGAATACCCTAACAACCTTTACAGTGAATTTTCATCAACAGATTTTACAGAGTCAATCAATAATACTATTGATTAAAAGGTCTAAAAGAGAATTTCCTTTGAGATAGTAAGTAAACTTTAGGTGTTTTGAGTGGTGCATAAATCTCTTTTCAGTAAGAGTTAACACATGGTACTAGACTAGTATTTCACTGAAGTTACTCTTTCTCATAGGATTTTGAAATCAAATGTAACTGGTATTAAATTTAGGATTTTTACTACTTGTTTGCTGTTTCTCTGGGGGAACAGTAACCTCTTTGACACTGATTTCCTTATCTATAAAATTATTATTAACCTTCATAGGGTTGTTGGGTAGATTAAATGGCAGTGCTTCCATTTGCATAGTCTGTGCTCAAAAAGTGTGCCTTACCTTTAACATTTTAAAAGAATATTTCAGAAAAAAAAGAATATTTCAGATTAACATATGATTTGCATTTTAGTGTATAATCTATTAAGTAGATAAGAGAGAAATCAGTTGATTCAGGTGTTTTTTTTAAAAAGCTTTGTGGAGAATGTAGGACATGAGTTGGACCTTGGAAAATGGATGTATTTATCCAGGCAGGAGCAAGAGCAAAGATACAGAACTTCAGATATATCTCAAATATATAATATACACATATGTTTCAGAAATACACAGTTTGAAAGATGGAGGGCTGGGGACATTTTGGAAACATGTACATGAAGATAATGACTTTTCCTTTGACTACATTGGGTGAGAAGTGATCTATCAATATTTAACATTACCATATAGTACTTGGTTGAACTTAAATGGAAGGGGATAATAACAACCATATCCTTTTCTTATAGGTACTATAAAAAGAATTATATATCATAATTTGAATGGATCTTTATTTCCTCATGCATCTCACTTTATTATCATTAGTTGAGATCCTATGCTATTTTGAAAAGTAAATAGGTGCTTTACAAGTAATTCAGAAACTTGGATGTAATGAAAATGATTAATTTTAAGGGACATCTTTCACCTTTCTCTCCATTCCCCCTATTTTTTTGTATCATTGTCTCTGGTAAATTCCCATACTACTACAACTAGGAACACAATTTTCCAGGTGTGCAGTATGGCTTTAGTATTCGAAATAAGTTAAGAGCTTATTTATTTACAAGTTATTATTAGAGTAAGTGTAGCATACTAGATAATAATGATATAACATGTCAGAAATATCCTACAGTACACATTTTTATGATTGTCGTAAAGGCCAAAATATATTGTCTACATTTTTATTCTATGGATTACATTTAGTATAATGATGAGAGAATACAATTAACACTGGAAGAAGATAAATTATTAATGTTTACTTGAGAAAAAATGTCTGGCTAGATGGATTTCTAGGATACCTCTCACATTTCTGCTTTTTTTTTTTTTAACTCTTTTTCAGGCAGCTAGTTACCAGAAATTATCAAACATACTCATAGGTATTTATAGTCCTTTTGGTTCTTGCAGTTTATCAACTGTGAGAGAAATGCATCCTTTAAAAAGAAAAAGATTGGGCCTCCCCTGGTGGTGCAGCGTTGAGCACTGGACTGCAAAGCTGCCCACAGCTTCTGCAGCACTGGTTCGATCCCCGGCAGCTGGCAAGGGTCCCACATGGCGCGACAGACCTCTCCTGCTGCCCACTGCTCTCCTCAGCAGTGTATTTCATCAATCTGCCTGTTCTTTTCCCTGTTCTGGTTCTGGTGAATTCTCTCACCCTCACACGCTTCTGACTATACCTAGTACTTGTATAAATAAATAAATCTTTAAAAAATTATTAAAAAAAGATTTATTTTATTTATTTATGCATATAAGAACTGAGGTCTAGGTTAGAGGTATGGGGACTTGGGGGAGAGGATTCACCAGAGACAGAGTGGAGAACAGAACAGGCAGACTAACTGAAATACACTGCTGAGGGAAGCAACAGGAGAGACAGGAGAGGTCTGCTGTGCCATGTGGGTAGCTCCCTGATCAAGGATTGAGCTCTTGCCTCAGTGGCTGGCAATAGCTTGATAGCACCACCAGGGACACCAAAGAAACACATCTTTGAAAGTTTGAAATATAGAGAAAATAAATTTAAAAAGAGAATTCACATTATCAAAATAATACATTTTATTTATTAATTCTAGGAATAATTTAAATGTAGTTAAATCATATTGAGTACATTTTAGAAACTATAAAATAGTAAACATTGAAATGTTAAAGACAGAGCAGAAAGTTTTGTATTAAATTGTGTTTATTAGAAAGTTAGTTCTCAAATAAATAGGTTACTAAAGAAAGAAATGTTTTAGCTACATTTCTGCAGTCCTTTTGTATGTCTCGTGGCTCCTAAAATGACTTTCAAACTAATTCAATCTAATGGAAGGATAATTCATTATAAATATGTTCTTCTGCCTTTAAAGGTTATATTACTTAACAATCTGTGCATCTAAGAAATTGAATCAGTGATCTAGTTTATTTTATTGAGTAGCGATGTTAGCAGGCAGAAGAATGAGGGGCACCCTCTGTGATCCCAAAACCTTGCACACTCTATATAGGTTCTGCCATTCACCACATATAGACAGAACATATTCTTAGCATGTGATACCTTCAATAGAAAAGAACTTTAATAGAATTGGTATGTGATAGAGAGGAGAAAAGATGATAGTTTCCAATAAATTCTTCAAAATTACCTATCCCTACATAGGTTAAAGCTCAGACAGACAGAGTTGGTCCAAAGTGGGGCCTCTGAGGCCCAAAAACTTGCCCCACGTCTAAAGCACCTTCTGGAGGGAAATCACAGAAAAGGGGCAGAAGGGACCAGGCAAGTCTAGAAGGAAAGGAGCAGCATCAAGATGAATAAGTCAAGGGCCTCCCCGGTGGCACAGCGGTTGAGCACTGGGTTGCGAAGCTGCCCGCAGCCTCTGCAGCGCCGGTTCAATCCCCAGCTGTTCCCCGGCCACCAGAGGAGGGTCCCACATGGCGTACAGACCTCCCCTGCCGCCCACTGCTCCCCTCAGCAGTGTACTTTGGTCCTTCTGCCTGCTCTGCTCCCCGCTCTGGCTCTGGTGAATTCTCTCGCCCTCCCGCGCTTCTGACTGTACCCAGTGCTTGTATGTATAAATCAATCAATCAATAAACAAATCTTTAAAAAAAAAAAAAAAAAGATGAATAAGTCAAGATGAAGGCTGCCATTGTCAGCCTCCCCACAGGTCTCTCATCCACTCTCTGTTTCTTCCAAGTGTCTCCTTCCATGTCCCCCAATTCCCTGGTGCAAGTCTAAGGCTGAGAGACAAATGTGGCTGCTGCTTCACATATCTCTGCTCCAGTTGCCTCCTCAAAGTCTTCTCTCCCAAGTCCTTTTCAGCTTCCTTTCTGCTTTCAGCTCTACCCTTTATTAGGTGGGGCAGGGAACATGGAACCTCCCCTTTTTAGCTTACAGTTACTGATAAATTTTTTAATCATTATTATTGACTCTATTGTTTTGCTTTTTAAAATTTAGTATTTTTTTTAGTTTTTTAACATGAAATATAGCTCTGCTCATTAAAAAAAAACACAGATTGGATTATATAGTTTTAAATATAACTTCAATTCATTATACATATTCAAGATAGTACTTACTGTTTAGATTTTATAATGTCTATTAATTTTGAAAGAACAGTAAACATGCTGTAATGGAAAGTGTAAATAGAATGTTTTTAAGTTACACCAAGGGAACAGAGCAGAGGAACTTGTATACATCTTTGAATGTGAGATCAATTGTAGGGACTTACTAAAACAGCATGGTTCGTCATTTTGTGTAATATTCATAAAATTTCCACTGAATTTTAAGGGGCAGTCATGACTAGATTAGGTTAAGAGATAATATGACTACAGAAAAGTATACAGTCAGAGTTCTTCAGAGAGAAAGAATCAGAACCAGTTGGAGAGAGAGAGAAAGAAAGAAAGAAGTTAGGCTGACATGATTATGGAGGCTGGAAAGTTCTGGTATCTGCTGTCTGCAAAGCCATATCCATGAAATGGTGGTGTAATTCAGTCTGAGTTGGATGGTCTGAGAACTAGGGAGGTAGATGCTGTAAATTCCAGCCTGAGAGCAATCAGAGATTCAATCAGAGTCCTTTATATTGTAGGGGAACCCTATTTATTCGTTTTAGGTAAAAATTTTTTGAAAATACGTTCTGCTTATAAAGGTAAATGAAAAAACTACTGCTTCAGCCACCACATTTCACAAATGCAGCACCAGATGTCCAAATAAGCAAATGTCTTATTCAAATCTCCCATTTAGCATGTTTTTTTCCCTCTGTGGTATCTGTATTATCTTAAAACAGCCATGAGGAGGGGACAGGAAGCAGCTGGAAAATGTTCTGTGAAATCCAAAGAAAAATCAAGGTTAAGAAAGTGAGTTTGCACTTTAAAAACGAATAGTATTATCCAGAAAAAAAAGTGATATAAAGAAAGTCAAAGAACAAATTTTTGGAAATCAGTGCCTAAGAAATACAAGAAACAGGGAACCCATTAAATGAAGTGGATAAAGAATAAGAAAGTAGATAAGTGGGAGACCAAATGTTAAGAATCTGAATTTGGGGTTAAGAAAACCCTGAGCTGGAAACCCAACCCTGCTACTTATACTTACCATATGGCTGCAGAGAGACCCTCGCAGCCCCAGTTCTCTGGAGGAACACTAGACCCTACTTCAAGAGTCGTTAAGGGCCTCCCTGGTGGCGCAGCGGTTGAGCGCTGGGTTGCGAAGCTGCCCGCAGCCTCTGCAGCGCGGGTTCCATCCCTGGCTGCTCCTCCCCGGCCACCGGAGGAGGGTCCCACATGGCGCGCAGACCTCTCTTGCCGCCCGCTGCTCCCCTCAGCAGTGTACTTCGGTCCTTCTGCCTGCTCTGCCCCCTGCTCTGGCTCTGGTGAATTCTCTCACCCTCCCGTGCTTCTGTATAAATAAATAAATAAATCTTTAAAAAAAAAAAAAAAGAATTGAAACACTGCACATGTACACTGAAAAACCAAGACTGAAATTTAAAAGAAAGAAAGAAAGAAAGAAAGAGTTGTTAAGAGAAGTAAATTAAGTAGACAAAGCTTTAATAAGATACTCGGCACATAGTTAAGTGTTAAGTAAAGAGCAATTTTTAATACCCATAGAGAATAGTGTTTTACAAAGCAAAAGAGGAGACAGCACCAAGAAATAGAGGTAGAAAACCAATGTTTAATATTATAATTAAGTGTAGTATGAAGGAAATTAATAGGATACTAAAGGACTTTTTAGGATTTTATGGAAAACATTCACAGGCTAGCTTTAAGAGAATGGTAGAGGCAGAAGTCAAATGACAGTAAACTAAAGCATGAATGAGAAGTGAAGTGGTGGCAAGATTTGTAGATGTGTCTTTTAAAATGTTTCATTGCTAGAGTTAGAGATGCAATGATTTAGATGAAAGCCAGGAGAGTGAAGGTTTTATTTGTAGAATTCAGTGCAATGGAGGAAGGGAAGACACGAGACAATAATAAATGAGGCAAGCTTATGTGGGAAGTAGGTTTACAAGTAGAATTGCTCTCTTTGATGCAGAAGAAAAAAAAGAAATGAAGATATAAATATATATTTATAACATCTGTCAAAATTAAAGGTTGTGGGCCTCCCTCTTGGCACAAGGGGTTAAGACGCAAGCTATGAAGCTATCCTCAGCCTTTGCAGCACAAGTTCGATCCCCGGCCAGGGAGCTACCCACATGGCGCAGCAGTCCTCTCCTGACTCGCCCGCTGCTCCCCTCAGCAGTGTATTTCAGTCAGTCTGCCTGTTCTGTTCCCCACTCTGTCTCTGGTGAATCCTCTCACCTCCCACACCTCTAGCCTGTATCCCAGTTCTTGTATGCATAAATAAATAAATCTTTTTTAAAAAGTAAAGGTTGTAAGTAGCAGTAAATATTTTAAGAAAATAAAAAAAAATCAATGTTATACAAAGAAGAGAACCAACTACAACAGGTGAAAAGGTCAGTGTGTTGTTTTTATGGTTTATAGTCATCATGAGATATGAAATGTAGCAGAGCCAATAGCATGCGATAAACATACAGTAAACATAGGCAATGGGAAAATGCATAACATCCAGTCCACCTAATAAATAAAAATAAATAATCAAATAAAAATAATTTGAGTCAGTTTGTTCCTTACCAAATGGAATTTTTGAAGTCCTGTTAGTTACTCTTAATTATTAATGAGTGAAGAAGAAATGATGACATTATAATTTCTAAATAAGAATTAGACATTGCCTCTTTTATAATTTTCTTCCAAACTTTCTGCTTATTTTGTTTTTCTCTTCTCATCTTTTCTCCTATAAAATGGGAATGTGTCTGTATTGTATAACATCTTATAGATGGTGCAGAAGATGTTTCAATGATCTTTGATAAGATTTTTATTTTAAAGTATGATTTGTTTAAATCTAATTTATTATTATTTTTGTTATCTTTTGTTTTAGAATACTTACTGTATTTTAACCTTAAGCACTGCCATGTTTTAATGGACACTGGGAGAAGAAACAAGCCTTTCAGTAACAATTTTCATTTGCTTTGCTTACTATCTGCTTATCTTTTTTGAATCTTACATTTAAAAATTAAACTATACCTTTTCATTTCTTTCCTAAGTCTCATTTATGTTCTTGTTTCTGCCATGCTTGCAGTCATTTTCTTACTCTACCTCGCTCCAGATACAGTCAGACCATTGAGCGTCATCACAGGGATGGCAGGTATATTTTTCTTACAATTGAGTCTGTTTGTAGAGTTGCATGTGCTTGTCTACTGATACAATATAATTCACTTCTCTTTCTGTTTGTATGTATACATATATTGTTATTAATGAAATCCAGAAATAGTATCCTTATAAAAATAGTAGAAAGTAAAGCATACCTAAACTCTGATTATAATGTCAAAAATACAGCATCCTTTTAATGAACTACAATCATTTCTGATGATACAAAAAATTCAGTTCACCAGAAATTGTAGTTAACTCTTAAGCACCTAAAAGTATAGAATAACCATATTAAAAAATTCATTGCAATTGACAGCCCACCTTCCACAGCAGAGTTCATAATTAGATGTTTATATAGTACTGATTGATTTGTACATATCTAATAACCTTTCTTACCTCCCTCCACAGTAAAGATGTCAGTCTGTGAAGTGCTTAGGTTAAACTAATTGGTTTTTGGTTACCTGTCAACTGTGGCTGTTACTTAACTCTTTGGTCATAGTATATGCCACTGGATCCATAGGAATATACTTCCTCATTTCTATTGTACCAGCATACCCTTTATATTAAAGGAAAATTCAATTTCCTGGTGTTAAGCAAAAAGGAGTATTAACTAGAAAAAGAAGGGAGAGGAGGTCTCTAAAGTTTGTAGTTTTCAAGGCTGTCTTTAACTTGGAATAGCAATTCAGTGACAATATTTTGAGACCCTTTAGGCAGAAAAGAGAATAGCAATGATAATGTGATGGTGAATTCAGCTAGGGATAAAGATTTATGAGCCCTACACACCCTGTTGTTTCAAAGTCATTTGGTTTATCTGTGAGCACTTTTATCCTGTTAATTTAGCTAAATAGAGTTGATAATAATAGAGGTTAGAAAAAGATAATTGAAACCAAGGGATACATTCTTAAGAATTGAATTCATGTAGGTAAATGAGGAAGGAAAGTAAGAAGTAACATCAACCATAAATTCCTAATAATTTGAATTTTATAGTGTTTTATTGTAAATTAAATTTAGTGCATTTCAGTTTTATCATAGGATAGTAGTTATTGCTATGTTTAATTATTTTTGCATTCTCTTATTACTTTGCTTTATACTATAAAATTCTTACTTTTTTATTTTACTGTTGCTATATGCTACAGTCAGACTTTTTTTATTGCCTTGACTTCACATTTACCTCATCAAAATGTGAAAATGTAGTTATATAAATGACCTTATGAATTAGTTAAGACCTTTCTTAAGGTGGATGACATGAATGATACATTATTAATTATAGACTTATTCTGTCTCCTCTGGTGTTTCTTCATTCTTCATTTTGATGTAAGTTAAAATCATGCATTGTATTATTTTTCATTGTGTTTTTTTAGTCTTAGTTATCAATGATGTATTTCATCATATTATTTATCTTTTTTTCAACTCACCAATGTCAATAGAATAAGTTCTTGATAGCTCTAGGTTGGTTACTATTCCAAATTCTCAGACTCAACAAAACTGGCCTAATTTGAAGTGTACGTTTCTGAATACTCTTTGGTGACATAAACAGGAAATACAACATCATTAATGTTTATATTAAAGTAAAACACAATTAGGCAACTCAGTTTAAGAAAACAAGTTATCAGTATCTTTGCAGGTGACTGTTAGATTTACCTTCACTTAAGTTATTCAGATTTTAGAGTCTAGTGCACACCTACTTCTACACAAATTGGATAGATTTTATAAGAAATAAATTGTTCGATTGTATTTAAAAATATTGTTTTTGTCATTGATTTGATACTTCAAAGGAAATCAACACATAACCTTCTGAGTTCTTCTTGACTAGCAAATAACCAAACAATCATCAGACAGGTTGATAATAGAAAAAAGTCACAGAGCAGTTTAATAATAATATGTATACCTCCTGTAGTAATTAAATAATCTAGCAGTGACTTTTAGGACAAGGGAATTAGAGAAGAAAGTGGAAATTCAGGTAGGACATTTGCTGGAGGAAAACGAAAGTGATTCTGCCTTCTGCAAGGAAAATAGATAAAAAGGATTAGGTCTTCCTGTTATGGACTCTTAGAAAAGCTTAGATAAAAATATCAAAAGCAACCTGCATCCAGTCTTCAGAGCCCCTCCCCTAAATCAAACTTTTGCCACAAAGACATCTTTTGGGGTGACAGATTTTGTTCCCCTATAATATATATAAAAGATTGTGTTAAGTTTCAAAGCATAATAATAATAAAATGAATATCCATGAATTTATTACTTAAACTGAGAGCCAGAATATCTGGTTAAGTAGCTTATATATATCTGAAATCTGTTTGTGTAACACCCACAGATATAGCAAAATGCTGTACTGAATTTTCAATTGAACTTTACCTTTTTTTTATTAAGTCATTTTGATAATTTATTTTCTTTTAGCTAACTCTCTGAGTTATTTAATCCCTCTAACCCCCAGTTCCAACTACTGTGAGATTCTAAGATTGTTTAAGATGAAAAAGCTTACCTATTCATCTATCCATTCTCCTGTATATATTACAATAACATCCTATGCTTTTTTTTTTCAATTTGACCCCTCTGTAAGTAAGGCAACTGAGCACAACCACCCATTGCCCTACGATATCGATATCATCTATCCACATCTTCTTACGCTATTTTATTCATGGACGTTTTAACACTTGGCTTAATCTTCCTCTTCATCATAATTCCTGCCATCAACTTGAGTTGTCCTGCCACGAACCTTTACCTGAACTACCTATTCAACACCCACTCATTTCAAGTTGGCCATGATGAATTTTATCCCCAATGCTACTTCAGGCAGTTGCTTACATCTTACCATCATTGAAATTAATCTACTTTCTTTGAACTCTTTATTCAAATATTCCACTTCTGAAGCAGAACTACAGGTTTCATTCTTGTTCTTTCATTCAGTTACTTCTACCTTACTTATTTATCTCAACAAGGATCTCCATTCTTTTGGCCTCTTTGCCTTTCCTGTTTTCTCCATTTTTCTTCATTTACATATCCAGGCATTGAATCTTGTTGGAAAGGTATTCTCAGAGATATTAATAATTACTTTGTTGTATTGGTCTTTATCTATTTGATGAAATTTCAAATATGCATCAATTTTATTTTTATTGAAGAATTTTTTTTTCAATTTAATTATACAAATTGTCTCTAGCTCATTTACTTAAGTCAAAATAACCCAACATTTAAAGGAAAAGTGATAACATTTTGAGGGGCATAAAAAAGGAAAAGATGGCACTAAGTGGCTTAGTTATCCATCGCAGATTTCAAGATGGCATCTATTTCCCCAGTCTTGTTACCATGTGACCAAGGGGTACACAGGGCCCCAAACTGTTAAGGGATACAGTTCTAAATGGGATCTAACCACCCTCATGCACAAAGGCAAAAGAAGAATAACAGCAAACTCTGAAAATTAACCATCCCTTCATGGGCAAATGCCCAGCCAAACAGCTTCAGCCTGGCACAGGGCCACTGAGGCATAAAAGCTTACCAGAAATCTAAGGTAACTTCTGACAGGAAACTGAGAAAGGAGTTAGGCAGGTCCCAGACAACTGCGACAGAAGGAAATATCCCATATCAAGATAGTGTCTGCCATTGTCTGCCAAGGACAACCTCCCCACATGTCTCTTCCAAGTGTGTCTACACGTCTCTCCTCCAAGTCTCGTTCCTAGCAGGAACAGGGTATAAGTTGAACTGCAGAAGCAAGACAGTGGGCTCTCCTGCCTTCCATGTTGTATAGGTTCACCCAGTAGCTCAGTTCTGCCTCTAGTTCCTGGTAGCTCTCCTGCTCAGGAAGTCTAGTTCATGGCATAGTGGGTCTTGTAGTACAGCGCAGCTACATGTAAGTGGGAGTGGATAAAATGGCACCTCCTTTTCATGGAGCTGTATCTCTAAGATGGCTATATTAAATTTATTCACTGTAGAATGATTACTCTAGAGACTATGTAAAAGGCTGGTTTAAGGAGAAAAAGTGTGGAAAAGAAAAGCATATATTGATGTATTTTCCTTGACACAGGACAGCGGAAACTCCTTGAACTATATAAAGTATTAAACAGATGGTTAGAAGATGAAACACTTAATTAAAATCAGTAATATTTGATAAGTATTGGAATTTGGATATTGAGAGGAGAAATTATTATTGAGATAGGAAGAAAATGAATGAGAAACTTGGAACTAAGTAAGTTATTATTAAGAAAACAAGATGTTAAATTGAAAGTCATTATGTTTCAAAAGCTGTATTTTTATTTTGATTATGTAATTGAGAGTGAGAATGTCATTGAGATTATAACTAAGATTGAGGCAATTATTTGTGAGGCAAATTTCTGAGGGTGGATGGAAGTCCAGAGATTGGTTATTTGAATGAAACTGAGAAATTTTGTAATAGTCATGAGGTTATAGGTGATGATATACAGTTAAAAGGGCTATGTATGTGATGTTGGGGAGAGTAATGGCCAAAGTGTCTCTTGGAGTCAACCTTTCCAATTTTGGATGCATGGATTATGATTATGGAAGAAAGTAGTTTCTTCACATGAGAACTGCACTGAAATCAGAGTTTGCAAGTTGAGCTAAATGTTATTTAAGGTAGGTTATGCAGAAAGCATTCTGTAGAAAAGTTGATGATGTGAGGAAATTTGTTGACCATTAAAAGATCATTAAATATACAGTTAAAAGAATGAAAGGAGATTAAAATAGTAGAACTGAGTAGAGGAGATGAAAATTTTAGAGAGAAGAGAGACAGGGACAAATGACTTGCTCTTAACTGAGAATCACAGAGATAAGAGGCTTGATTAGCAATGATTTAGCTCAAATGTCCAAAGTTTATCATAAATTGTTTTGGTGGAACTGAGTTAGACCTCTGGGAGGTCTAATCTGCAGTAGTACTGAGGGATGCCATGGAGTTTGAAGAGAAGCAGTGAATGGTGTTATCTAAAGGTTTTGGAGCCATGACTAGTACCCTGAATACAGAAAAGTTGTTAACTAAGCTACTGGAGCCATGGGAAAATGAGAAATAGTGATGACAGTCATTAGAGTCATCAAAGCCAAGAGTCAAAATATACTACACTACACCCTTTTTACTATATTTCTTTGCAATGTTACCAGTCTTCTTCCATCTTAAAAGTATTTTCTTCCCTATCACAGTTAATCTTCTGTTTGTTTCTGACTCTTACTTCTCAGTTACTCTGGAGTTTTCCACCATTAATCATTTCTTGTTTCTCTTGCATCTCATTCTCTCTTACTTAAATGATTTGTTTCCCTTCAAATTACTGTTGAAGTCTCCTAAATGAATCCTCCATTCCATTCTGCCACAACTTCAGGCTACCTTAAAAATGATCTCTCTCTCTCTCTCTCTCTCTCCTTTCTCTTTCTCTCTCTCTCTCTTTCAAAACAAGGTGATGTTTCTTGAATATGCATTTGTACTTTTGTTTCCTCCATTTTTTCATCAGCTCCTAAACTGTAACCTTTTACAATATGACCACTGCCTACAACCCTTTATTTTAAATCATCTTTTCTATGGTCATTATTGCCAAATAATTTATAAATATTTATTTTTGTTGGCTCTTTACATCTACATTTTATCACCTCTTTTTTTAACTCTCTAATACAGCCCTATCCTGATACTCATTCTACTCTTCCACTAATCTTCTGTCTCCTTCACTTGTGTCCTATTTCTTAGGTCTTCAACTTGTTGAAAGTATGCTGTTCTGTATCCCATCATTTCTTTGGTTTTCACCAAAACTAATATGTAGTATAGTGCGTAGTACATAATATGAACTCAATAAATATGTACTGAAAGAATCAATGAATCAATGAATAGCGACATATTAGAACTATACAGTGATTTCTCAAACTATATATCTCCAGTAGCTCTCTCCTTTTTAAAGCTAAAATTCTTTGTTTGACATCTGTGAAAGAATATTTTGCAACACCTCACAAATTTAAGTTCATATCCAAAGTCACTATCATCCCTCCCTAATTTCTTTTATTTCTGTTAATAGATTATCATTTTATTTTGGAGACTGGGAAGTTTAGGTTTTTACTTTTTTTTTCCCATTTCTACTTTTAATTCATATGGTGATTTGTCACACATTGTTGAGAGGAAAAAACCATATGAGCTATCAATGAATTCACAATTCAGTGAAATTAATAGACTTTAAAATGAAGAAATCTCAATTCAGTTTTGAGCTCTGAAAATATCTACTTGCATGACTACCCAAGTTTCTGTGACCTTAATTTGCTTATTTCAAAACAAGAGATTGAATTACATTGTTTCTGGGATTCCGTATAACACTAACATTCTCTTTGTATAATTCTTTCACTGTTTATATTCTGTGTACTGTGTATTTTATTGCATATTTTGTACAGTGTTGTTTTTCATTTATACCTTCTTGTCTGTTTCTATTTTTTCTACTCGAATTTTTCCCCATATATTACTGCTGAATTAAACTTTTAATTCATTACTTATTACTTAAAAATCACCTTTCTCCAGAAGCTGTTGTTATTCCCATTGAAAATTAAATCCTGTCTAAATTTCTTAAGATCTTCATAAACTGACTGCAAGCTAATTTTCTAACCAACATTTTGCCATATTTGACTTTTATCTCTAGTATTTCCCTTTGACTGTTTCCCCCTACCTCTCTTCAACTATATTAATTGAACATAAATAAAATTCAAGGTGTGATTTGGGTATGCTTTTCCAAATATGATCCTTTCTTATTAACTGTTGTTAATTCAGTCCATAGACTATCAAAGGGCACTTTACTCTAAAGTGAATAGGTGAGTGTCCAAAACACATTAAATGAATGGTGTAACTACTGGAAACTTTGAGTTTTATAAGTCTGCTGAAGAACTGATTTGTAATTTCCACAGTTCACTTAGTACACTGCCCCTGTGATGCATCCTGTCTTGATCATAATGTCCCTTTATCTGATTTTAGACAAATTACAATAAGCTCTGGGGTCAGCTAGCTTAACTTTGTGCTGGTCTAGAATAGATATTATCCCAACATGCTCATGTGTCACAGCCCCATAACAGCTCAGTTAAGTCCTTGTGAACCCGTGCACAGGACTTCAGTGATAGATGAATTCTTCCTTCTGTATTCCAAGTGCTGCCACAAGGTTATCTCCATCCTGTCTGCTGCTCATCCCAGCCCAGAACCCCATAGTGTATTGCATTTTTCTTGACAACAGGGCTCCCATTTGACTCTTTCTTATGATCTTCCCTATCTGCTGAAATATCTCCCTTTCATGTATGTTGTCTGTCTTTTATCCTTAGTCTTAAACATGTCAATCATATTTAAGTTTCTTATCCGATAGTGCCGACAACTGTATCATCTCTGAGTCTGGCTACGTTGATTGTTTTCTCTTGACAATGAAAGTTTTTCTTGCTTTTTTGGTGTTTGTGGTAACTTTTTATTGAATATTGGATGTCCTGTCATCAGCATTGACTGACACAAATAGTATTTATGCTTGAAAATGTGCACACTTCTTGTTCTGTTGGACTCTGTGTTTGGCAGGAGATTAATCAAGGTGGTAGGTAAAGCAGCAGGCAGTCATATCTATGAGGAATTTGTACTGCTGTCATTCCATTATCCATGTAAAACAATCAAAAAGAAGGCTAATTGTTCAAAATTGATCAGTGAAACTTGAACATATTGTTCAAATCTGAGGGTCATGCCTCATTAGATTTACTCATTTAATACAATGACATTTCATACTCTGGACCTTTAGAATATATCTTTAAAATGTCTGTCCTTTCATGGAATCTTTGAGGACCTGGGAAGGAAAATGTAGGGCCAGTACCTCGGTTGACAGCTGATAAAGTGTTACTAAATCTGAACATCTAGTGAAAAATGAAAACTGCTCAATAAATAAGTTTATAGGTAGGAGGTGGTAATTATGTCATTTCATTATTTTCAAAAAATAAAGTTTAAAGATGTATTCATTTGCAACATGTTACTTATTGTTGGGTAATAAAATCCTGCTTATTTGTGGTTTTGTTTCTGTTATTTTGCAGTAAATATTAAATAACAATGAAAATTACATTTAATAAAATCCTCAAAATATCTTCCAGATATTTACATCTTATGTATCTGTGTGTACCTGTTTAATAACATAATATGTCTTTATTATTAAGTACTGTATTTGTCACAAATTTTCTTGAGGAAATTGGGATATTTAATCTTCATGTTATTTTCAATAATGGACATTTAAAATACTTCTCTAAATATAAGAACACTTCTTTTTGATTATAAAATAGAATTATAAGAGTAATACGTTTTTCTACATTAAAATGCCTTACTTTCTCTCATCAATATATGTATTATTGCTATTTGAACATTTTAGACTTATTAACTCACTTGATTCTAGATAGTACTAGTATTTTTTAATAAGGTAATTTACTTTTAATGTGAAGAATTTACATTTAATGGAATAGAAATGCTGTGGGAATAGCTATTATAATGTCATAAAATAATAAAACATAAATTTCCTGTTTGTGAACAATACTTTTTTTACTCATTTACCATAATTTCCATGTCAGGTATTTTGTGTCTTGTAATCCTCTTCATCTTGTAAGCAATGCTAAAATAGTATAAACTCAAGTTTTTAAAAAAATTAAACTATTTTATGTTCTGGTGAGCATGAAAATTATAGATTTGAGTCATAATATATATTTGCTAAATTAATTACTCTAAAATGTCTCTGTTAAAATTTTTAGCATATATTTATTACTTTAATTGTACAGGTAATAATCAGAAAATCTCTAGACATTTTAAATATTTTATCAAAAGTATAGTGCTTCTGCTGTTAATCAACTTCCTGTATTACCCAATATGTGTATATTCTACTATGGTTCTTTCTAGTTTTCATTATTTGTTAACCAATTTTCATTTTTGCAATCAAAAAATCATGTAACTTTTTGTTGAGAGAAAAATACACAATTTAAAACATTCACTATAGTATTCAAAAACACCTTTTTCTAAGGAGTTTTTTTTTTAAAAGGATGTCTCCTAAGGAGTGACCTGTTTGCTTTCTAAATATTAGTATATTTTTAAGAAGATAGAACATAAGAACACATTTGAAATAATTCTCTGTATTTTACCAATCAGATATTTCAATTATTAAAATAATAATTATTAAAATAATGCCAAAGAAGTGAAATTATATATCCTAATATTTTTCCTCTTGGAAAAAATGCTTAATAGAATCACAGTAAATAAAATTTTGGATAAACACATGAAATATTAGACTGACTTTCTATTGGGATCACCATAATTTTCAACAAAGTTTTGTTACGACATGTTGTAAGAGATAAGTTTATTATTAATTTTAGGTAATAAGAAATCTAGAAATATCATAAAGATGGGTATCTCCAACATAGATATTAAGAATCTAAGAAGCATATCTTTGATTTTGTTCATCTATTGTGAAGATATTCAAAGATCTGTACCTTACACGCATTTAACAAACTATCGAGTCCATTTGTTACGAATGAAAAGTGTTCTCTCAAACCTAAATAAGGGATCAGGAAAAAGACTAATTATAATAAAGTAAAAATCAAAATTAACAAGCAACTATAAAGCAGAGACACACTATGGAGGTGGTGGTGGAGAAGGGAGTATGTTCAAAACAAGGGTGGTGGAAATTGTATGGGGACTATAACCAAGATGAAAATGCATATATTGTGCAAAAATGAAAAATGATGTAAAAAATATAAAATAAAAAATAAAATAAAATATATTGACACATTAAAAAAAATAAAAGTGTCGCTCTTTAAAATTATTTTTCAGGAACAAAAAAGAATTGCATTTTTATACTATCAGCTTGCCTTTTTCATTTTTGATGTATTCTGGTTATACTTACATAAAATAGCAAACTTATCATAGGAAATCAATCACTTTATTGCACATACACTTAAGAATACTTAAAAATTATTTGACTTGTATGTCACCTCTCATATTTAAAATGCAAGATAATCATGAGCTAGGAAATGGAATAAACCCAGTATTCACTTTCTAAAGTTATCTAATCTAATGCCTACTAGTACAAAATTGTATACCATATAATTAATTATATTTGGGAAATTGTGTCCTGATTTTTCTAATTTTTTTATTAGCTAGAATTTTTCATTATCAAAAAATAAGACTGAGAGAATTTATAGGTAAGGTGGAAGTCCTTGAGATATTAGACCTGAGACAGACTTTACTGTTTATAATATATTTCCATTTCCATTTCTGTGTTTACAATTAGGTGGGTAGGTAATTGATTTGAAGTATACTTTGGAGTATGTATGTATTGCTTTGGAGTTCTAGATCCATAACTAGTATTTTGAAGGCTGATAGAATAAAAAAAAAAATGTATTGATCATGTTAAGTGTAGGAGAATTATACTAAACTCCAGGGATGTAAAAATCAATGCTTGGTTGCTTAAATTTAAGCATCCTTTCAACAAGATTAAGTTTTGATGTTAGATTTATTTGTATGCAAAGAAATCTCACTATTTCAGAACATGATTATTTCATTCAATACCCATTCTGAATTGTATTGGTTATCATTGCTAAAGTGCACTAAAATAGATTGCATAGAGTGGCTGATTAACAAGTTTTCTGTACACAGTTTTTCTTGTGTACAGTGTTAAGCATGACTGCAGAATTCAAAGTTGCACAGTTTTCTTGTTATATTCTGATTCTTCCGTTTGAATGTTCAGATCTAAAAGAGTATTATGATTGTGCTGAAAACCTTTTTAGATTTTCTAACAGAAAGCTTTAGGGAATTAGTGGTAATAATGGCTTCTTTCATTCTTTTGGAAGTGTTGGGGCAAAATCTGAGTTTTCAAAAAATAGAATAATTCACATATTTCACAAGTTTCTATTTAGGGAATTCATTTTGGAAGGCAGGCAGTTTTATTTGTCATTGATAACTAGCAACTCCTATTGTAGTCACTGGGAATTGCAGTTAAAGACAGATTTTGTTTCCTTAGACATTCTTAAGAAGTTTAGTGAGAATTTGCTCAAAAAATGTTGGTAAAGCAAAATCTTTTTACATACTCAGTACTTTTAAACATTACCTTTTCAAAATCAGTTTGATGAATCATAACCAAATAGTAGAAGGGCACTAAAGATCAACTGAGCTGCTTTTTGACTAACATTTCAGGGATTGTGAAGCAGCAGATAGACAGCCATATCACAGATCCAGATCAACAGAACAGCGGCCTCTTCTAGAGCGGACCACCACCCGCTCCAGATCCACTGAACGTCCTGACACAAACCTCATGAGGTCGATGCCTTCATTAATGACTGGAAGATCTGCCCCTCCTTCACCTGCCTTATCGAGGTGAAAGATAAATCAATCAGACTAACTCCCCTTTGCCCTACCAGCACACCATTTTATTTTCCCAGCAGCTAAATGGTCTCTTCTATCATCCTTGGCTGATCACTAATAACAATCAATACTAACCCTTTCAGTGTAAGCACACTATTTATATTCAGTGGATATAATAGTGTGTGACTGCCATTGTAATTCGTTTATTAACTGTCCTGACTACATTTGTTTTGTGGTTTCTCATTTATCAGGAGTCCTGGGTAAATCCCTACATAATGCACCTCATAACTATCATGTTCTTCTCCTACAGAATGAGAAATTGTTTGTGTCCATTAGACATCACTTTTGGAATAATCATCATAATGACAATGAATAAAACTAGATATTTAGTTTCTTTCTATCACTACTAATATCATGTTTTAACCAGTGTTTTCTCTAGCTGAAATTTGAATTGTTCAGGGTTTTGTTTGTAATTTCATGTGACATTTACTAGCAAAGGGATAACTAATATAAGCCTGAGTAAAAATCTTTTTGAATCAAGGGAAAGAGGTTAGCATTGAAATCTGGTAGAAAGAAATATAAAGAAAGCATTACCTTTTTTTTTTTATTAATTTTGAGCTGCAAATGCCTCCTTTTGCTTTCATATGGATAGAATACTAATTTATTTTAGTAATTCCATGGATTTTACTTAGGATTTTGTGTGCATGTGTCTGTGTGTGTGTACATATTACACAAAAGTTTACATATCTTTGCTATTTAGATAATCATTCAAATATCCATATTTTGTCCTACTGTCTTAACCTTTTAATCAGCAGCTAAATCTCTTTTTAAATTGCTCTTATACAGCTTCGTATGAACCAAATTTATTAAAAATATTTAAGTCATTCTACTGAAATTACATATTAATGGTGTATCTTTTAGGTCACATCCTCGCACTGGGTCTGTCCAGACAAGCCCATCAAGTACTCCAGTGGCAGGACGAAGGGGTCGGCAACTTCCACAACTTCCGCCAAAGGGGACGTTGGAGAGAAGTAAGTTCTGTTTCTAATTATGTCCTATAGGAAATACACATGGAAGCTAAGGTGAATCAAGATTTTTTTTTTACTACCTTTGTGTTAGTTTTCTACTTTTAAGCGAATGCTTTGCCTGCATTTGGTAATAGTTCTATTTATAAACATTTATGAATATTGTAATTTTGCATTTAAATTTGTAATGTTTGGTGGTAAAATAACCTACTATTATTGCTCTTGCACATTTTTCATATTTGAATAATTGCATTTTAAGAAGTAAACTTAATGCTCTTAAATAAGCAGTTGGATGATATTTCTTTGCTACAATTAAGTTTATGTAGTTGTTGATAGTTATATAAAGTTTATTAGTAACTAGCCAAATCAATTTTCACACACTGCAAAGGACTGGTTAGCTGATGCACAACAATGGTGATCCTTCTCAAAACTGGAGTACCAGAAAAAGGTAATCATGAATGTATCAAGAAAGATGCATGTTGTACTGATATTTTAATATTTTCAAATTTTTGCATAAGGTGCACTATTTGCTTACACACAGATGAATATACTCTCCCTTTTCCTACAAATTATTGGATAAAGGACCTCTAAAAGCATGGGCAATAGATAGAATCTAGTAACTTTTAATGTCATCTTTAATGGTCCCTTTATTTGGTAACTGGATGTGTTTTGCCAAAAAAAAACCCCAACTGTATTTAAATCACCATTTACCTTTTCTTTAATAGATGATACATTCTGTGCCTTTGGAAATTTCTGTTGTTTTTAACCCCTCTGCTTTGGTTCCCTCTTTTGTTTTGTTTTTATTTTGTTTTCCTAGACAATGGAGTCAAGGAGATAGAACCTTATGAAGGTCTGTACATAAAGGAGGGTTTGTTTTGTGCTGACAGCCTTTTGGGGGGCTATGTAAGCAAAAATAAACCCAACTGCAATTGATGTTCCTTCATTGTATAGACTTTTATATAGAGTAAATTTTACTTTGTTTTATGATTTCTGATGAAGTAGTCAGATTTTGTTTTACTTGGGAATTATACCAAGGAGTTAAATTTCTTTGATTCAGACATATAAGAATGCAAAGAGTTTAACTTCTTTCAGATGGTAAGGTAAAATTTTGCTGTTAAAAATCTTAGTTTGCCATTTAAGCAGAATTATATGCTTTGTGCAAGACTTTAACCAAAGATATCAATTGCAGTCTGTGTTTATATCATTGAGGATGTACACCTAGTCAAGTCATACTTATCATCATATATTTCATTTTATATTTATGATGATTTTAATAATTAAAATTGACTTTCTAGAATAGTATTAGTGATTGTGGTTTGTACCTCTCACATTTTCATGTTGTAGAAAGACTGCTTTCAGTATATCACAGTTAAACATATACAGTTTAATTATCAAACACAGTCTTGGCTCGAGAAATTACTGAGTTATGATATAGGGGGTGTTACACAAACATCCTAGTGAACAATTAAAACTCCTCTATATATAGAATTCTAAAATTGACTTTGTGACTTTAAAGAATGACTGTTTCATTTATTGATGGCTTTCCAGCAAAAGAATAATGCCTGACACTTTTTAGTCCCTCAATAAGTATTTGTTGAATGAATGCATGAAGTATTTATTTAAAAACTAAAAAACCACTGCAAATAGTGTATAAAGTATCACTCATATAATCTTGTTATTCTTATATGTTTATACTATAATTTATTTTTTATAACCTCTTTGTAACAATTTTAAGGGCACTGCATTTGACCACCAGTATTTTTATTGCCTTTTTTAACATGGAACAAGTTGTATTCTTGTTAATTGTAGTTGAATGATTATCAACTTTCATCTCGGTTTTTTTCTATTTCCTGTGAACAGTGATATTAAACAACTTAGTGATGTTATGACTAGTCTATTATGCTGCCTGATAAAATAATTTCAGCAGCATTTCTATAGTTCTCAGTTATTTACATAAGAATGGGGACATGTAATTTTGAAAGTGCTTTCATAAGGAAAGTTCTGTGGTATGTATGAAATTTTTGGTTCCCCGAGATTTTTTATTTTTGGTTGTCTTCCTCTGCCAAAGTCTCACCTTTCTTCAAGTGTTTCCTGTTAAAATTTCAGTTCATATCAGACCAAAATGATCTTTCTAGTATCTGAAGGCTCAAAGCCATTACTATGCATGGGATTTACTCGCCAAGATTTTTCAAAGATCATTTTCCTCTCCAAGATACACATCATTTATTGGCATATAAAGTCAAAGTAGTTTCTCACAAATTTTAAAAAATATAATTTTAATAAGTTTTATAGCAATCATCTTGTAATATCAGCAGTTCCATTCTTTGTAATAATGCATACAAGAAAACTGACATAATTAGGGTTGATGAAGTTTATAATGAATTTGTTACAACAAACATTCTATTCACTATCTGTTTTTTATTCCCCTGCAACATCTATTAAAATCACAGTTTTCTTTACACATTCCTAATTGAGATTTTTCCAAAATTATAAGTAAAAGAAACACCAAAATCTCCCTTATCCTTTCCTGTATGAAATAAAAGGATTTTTTGGTTTACTTTTATGATTTTAGCAATGTTTTAGCAACATTTAGCAATAAATGTTGATATAAAGATTTAGTAGAGACATTGCATAATTTTTTTAGCTTTATTGGTTATATATATTGTCTTTTCAGAAGTCTTTAACTTCTAATTGAACTTAAAATTACATAACCCAAAATAGATTATCATTTGACAGTTCTAAATCAAATTATGTTTAGATTACCTCCTAATATGTTCTCAAAAATTATAGCTTTTAATGATCTTATTTTAGAATCAAGGTATTGACTTTTTTTTAACCCTGTCCAAGAGCTGAAAAATGAGCAAGACCTAATTTAATTATTTATGGTTTTAAGTATGTTATATTTATTTTGCTGATTAATTTAAAGTCATATATATGTTGGTTTAGACAATGGTACAGTATTTTGTCATCATCTGAGAACCAGAGAAAATAGGAATAATGTAATGAACATGCACTGTAGTAAGCCTCTGCCAAGCATTATTATTTTTTAATTTTCCTCTAACTTTGAGGTGCTGACATTTTATAAAAATAGGAATGAATTTATAGTACCATTTTTTGTTTCTGTAGAAGAAAAATTTTATTGTATTATTTTTCAAGGAATATACCAATTTTATAGACAAAATGTTTTGCCTATTTTCCATTATTATTACATTTTGCAAATATTTTAGGGGCCACAGTTTCTTCTTTATAAATCAGTCTTCATAAAAGGAAACAATGTGATAATTATAGGTATTTATTTGCTTTTTTAATGTGTCAAAAACTCCTTAAAAATAATCTGTGTCTCCTTTGAATTGCTCATTTTATCATGAATAATTTTTTTCCTTTCACTTAGTAACACATACATATCTGGTCTTCTTTTTCTTTACTTTTACTTGTGCAAATGCAGAAATTAATGAAGAAACTGGGCATATGGAAGATCAGGGGGCAGAAAAGCAGGGTGAAGAGGTCAAGGCAGGTCTGTCTATGTGTTTAAAGTAAAAAAAGTTAGTGCTTTAGAAGTATGACTTTTTAATTTTTTATAAGATTTTGGGTTCCAAATTTATAAATATACAATAAAGAACACATTGTCATTCAGTGCTAATTTTAAAATGAAATTAAATTTATTAGTAGAGAGATGTTACATAAACTACTTGGGTAACTTAGCAGAATATGTAATTTACCTAGTTGGGTATATTTCTTAATGTTTAAATTAAAGTAAAATTATAGACAATGACTCTGACCAAGATTTATGCTTATCCTTTACCCTAGCTTTACATTTTGTTCATTTACTTATTCAAACTATTTATTGAGCACCTATTAAAAAAATGGTCTTTTGCTACATGCTATACTAAGATTTGTTTAATTCCCAACCTTCTTTCTCAAGAACTTGATTTTCGGTAGAGGCAAATTACAAGTAAATATAGAACATAGTATAAATTCTATTAAAACGTATAAAGACTATCATCATTTTTTCCTAAAATAAGTACTATTAACTGTAGGTTCATCTTCATCCTGGTTCAGTATTACTCCAAAATTTATTGACAATATTTCTCCCCCCAAGATAACTCTAACTATATGGAAACCCTTTATTTTGTTTTTTTTTTTAAGTCTCTATTATGTTTGCATGTCACTTTTTGTCACTTTCTTTGTCAGAAAACATATAATCAGTAAATATATTTATATACTTCTCTTAACAAAAATTTTACTGTTTTTATTTGAAACTCAGAATTTGAAGTTTAATTTTCTTTGAACATAGCAGAATAATTTTAGATCTAATTTTTATCAATTGTTTAACTGATCATCATTTTTTATTCATGAATTGTAGAGTTTAAGTGCCTTTTGTCCTTCCTTTTGCCATTGTATGAGCACAATGCCATTACATAACTAGTGCATGAGATGTATTTTCATTAATGCATTCTCTGGGTGGTGTAAGACTGGAGATCTTTTACAAGGCAGTTGCTAATTATCAGTAACTATTTTTCATGTCATAAAAATGAGAAAAATCATCAGTATATCTGATAATGAAACAAATTTCAGTGCATATTTATAGAAGTATATAACTAACTCTATTGTGAATATCTAGTATTCCACAACTACAGTGTCACACATCTATTTACCTGGAATGGTATGGGAATAGCATTTTTATGGAAGACTATAAAAATGAGTTTCATTTTCATTTAGCTGTGCAGTTAATGTTTTCCCATTTGTCCATTCTTGTATGTCTAATAGTAGTTCATAAAGATAAGAAATTGGCTTCACAGTAATTTTATAGATTTTCATTAGTTTAGGAACTTCAGCAGTCATTAATATCACTTTTATTTATTTTTAGCTTCATTAACATAAAGAAGCCATTTTTTATGGACTAGTTTGTCACCTAAGCTTTTTCACAAAATTAATTAGTAAATTATATCAATTCTCAAATTAGCGTAGAAATGTAGCTCTGTTATCAACTTACTATAAAATGACTATTCCTCACTTTTTTTTGTTTTTACTACTTTGTTAATAGAATAGAAAGGATATACTTATGTGTTCATTAATGTGAGACTTCATTATTGTGCATGGATTTGTTTCCCTTGTGTATGGTGTGATCGTTTTTTTTTGGTGTGCTTCGTTTTTATTTCAGTTGTTAATGATCTTAATTATTAACCACTATTGTCTGTTTTTTGATGTTAAAAAGACAATGAGGGAGAAACACCAAGCCCACCTAATAATGGGAAAAAAGGCAAGTCCAATAAGATGTTAATGTGCCTTTTTATATATTAGACACTTTGCATTGACTTTTGTGATGTGTGAATATACTTTCTTCAATTAAATAAGCATAAGTACAAGTATTATCCCTTAACTTTAAATTAATTATCCTGTATTTAAAATGGCTTCTCTTTAAACATGTATCTCTGAATAGGAAATTCATCTTTAAAATACTTATCTCATATTTGGATCCTGGTCCAATCCTGTTCTGTTGAAATGTATGTCACTAAAATCAGAAGTTTTGCTTTGTCAATCATATCAGGAGTAGGATTTTTGAGGAAAACAGTATTGTTCAAGTTATCATGCACTTAGAAAGTGCAATATAAATATTTTTCAATTCAGAGAGTGTTTAAATTGAATAACTTAAAAATATTTTAAAGCACAATTTTTAAGTAGAAAATAAAACTTAATTACAAGTTAAAAATTTTGAATGAACATTTATATTCGTAGATTTTTCATTCCTATACTCATGAATTAGTTTATTCCTTAGGCAAGTAAAGAAGATGATTGACTTTGATACTTAGATTTACTTTTTCTGTAATTATTGATGACAGTTCTGTAATGCACCAAATCTAAGTTCTATCAAAAACTAATTGTTTTGCAGTAATTGATAATCAAATCACTGCACATATTTGATTTAGAATGTCAGCATTTTAAAATGGTACATAAAAAACAATATACTTTCTAATTTTTTTCCATATTACAATATTTACCCTTATTACTAGGCCAAATTAAGAAATGAATAATTTTATGCTTTAGTAATTTAGTTGAAATATTCTTTAGCCTTGAAAATATCCTTTTTTCATATTTTTTAAATAACATCTACATTGCTAAATGTGAGATTTAACTAGCACAAAATATGATTTTTCTTACTGTGGGGTCTTATTAATTAGTACCCCTCCAAGGATAAAATTCTTAAAATATTCTAGGGTAAATTAAAAAAGCAAAATAATGTAACAAAATAAATAAAATTAGAAGAAATATTGTAAACTATGAATATCCTCCTTAAAGCAATGCAAATGACCCTCAGTTTGTATTTATATAGTTTTCATTTTATCTGTTTCTTGGCCTCCATGAATTTTTCTTACTCATTATCATAGAATATGTATTTAAGTATGTCAGTGATCTGAAAGAATCAATAAACCTTATTAAATGTTTAGCCCAATTATTAGGATGCAACACATTTTAAAAACATTTAATGCCAATTTGTATTTCAGTGCATTTAAATGTATCGAGTTAGTATATACCTCACAGGAAGTTACTAAGTTAAACATTTTAACTAAGAAAGTAATCTCAGCAGGTTTTCCTTATGTTTCTAAGTGACCCTGAATGTTATTGAATATTAGTAGTTCACCTCTAGAGTATATGTAAAATTTGAAAGATAAAAACTATATTTTTACATACTCTCATTTTATTTAGTTTAATCTTTTGATGATCAAGGTATCCAATTTTTCCTTTTCCTATTTTCTTTTGAGAGAGATTAATTTGCTGGTATCTCCAATAGAGTCACAGTTAAGTTCATAAGTAAAGACGGGAGGTTGTTGTTGAATTGGTTAAAACTTAATTGTGGAGCAGAGAAACTTCTATAGATTAAAGGAATGTTCCATAGATTAAAAGGATATTCCTTTTTTTACTTATAGACTGAGTGTAAACAGAAAAAAGCTAACTATAAATTTCAGCTGTAACCATGTGCTAGAAATCTCCAAGCATTGTGGGGTGGTAGACATTTCAGTCCTCTCCTTTGATTCACAATGCAAAGGAAGGAAACCATGAGGATAGCTCTATACTACATCTTGCTATGAAGTGGTCACATATCATTTTGCAATAGGTAATTGTGTCCATTGCTCTTCATTTAGTGAATATGTGACCTTCTATTAAGGTCAAATTATTTGGTACATAGAATCATTTTCTCAGTTCTCAAATGACTATCAATGTCTTTCAGTACTTTTACTCGTCATACCTCTAATAAGCTAAAATGAGACTGCTTATTCCATACAGCAAAGCATTATAATTGGAACTCAAATAATAGCATAATTGATGGGTCTCTAGCTTCTCAGATTTTTTTTTGTTCATTTATTCATTCTTTCTGCAAATAATGCTTAAGTACGTACAATGTTCCAGTCTCCCTTCTGGATGTTAGAGATATGCTAGTGCACATATCAAGCAGGTTTCCTGCCTTTGAAGTTCTTATATTTATTAGGAAAGGTAAATAATACATATAAACTATGTGATGTAATTTCAGGTATCAGTAAGTACAAAAAAAATAAGAAAGAAATTAAGACAATGAGATAGTGTTCAAGAGAGTAGGCTGACCAATTCTTGGCAGTGTATTTGAGAAGTACTCACGTTCAGGTAGTATTTGAGCAGACACTTGAATAAAGTGGCAGAATTATCACCTGTGGTCTGAGAAGACAAGTGTTTCCAGCAGAGAGAACAGCAAGTGTAAAGGCTCTTGTCACTGCAGCAGGTTTGACTTGTTTGAGGAGCAGTGATGAGGTCAGTTAACGCCATCAGAATGAGCCCAGTGGAGGTTGGTACTCAGTGTGGTTAAAAAAAAAAAAGGAGGGGGCTATCAATCAATGATAGGATTTTGTTACTTATTGAGTGTAATGGGAAGAGTTTTATTAAAGTGACAATGTCATTTCTTTTTTGCTTAGACACATTTTATTTCTCTGTTTAAAATAATCTGAAAGAATTAAGAATGCAAATGGTGAGGACTATGTTTAGACTTCTGGAATAACCCAGGAAAGAGGTGAGGGTGACTTAGTGTAGAGTGAAAGTAGTTAGAGTCTGGATAGATACTAAAGAGAGAACCGACATAATTACCTGACAGGGTGAAAGAAAGATTCTATGATATCAAGTTTGGGGCCTGAGTGACTGAGGGCGAAAAAAGTGGACTTGGTTGGAATATCAGATGCTCAGCTCAGTTGTGAACTTGTTTAGCTAGAGATACTGTTGAACATTTAAGATAAGATGTCAAATAGGCAGTTTTAACTATGGTCCAGATCAGATTAGAGATTTGGTCTGTAGATACATATATGCAAGTCATCCTTATGAAGAAAGATTCAATACTATGAGACTGGTTGAGATAACTGAGTGAACAAGTGTAGATACCAAAACAAAAAGTAGTTACCAGAAGGAAAGGAGGATGAGGGGTGAGTTAGTGGGGTAAAAAGGGGAGTCAATAATTTGATGGATAGAATTGTACTTTTAGTGGTCAATTTAATGTCGCTATACACAAGTTGATATTTAAAGATGTATTTCTGAAACATGTTATAATGCAGTGTTCCTTCCATAAAAATATATTACATAAAAAAGATAAATAAAAAGAAGAGGTCTGAGGACCACGAACTGAACCACTCTTAATATTTACAAGTTGAGAAGATGTAGTAGCAAAAGATTGAGAGAGAAGGAGGAGAGATGAGAGGGAAATTATGGGGGATATTGCTTTGAATAAAAGTCAAGAAAGTACTTGATGGAGGAGAGAATTATCAAGAGCCTGAACACTAGATTTAGCAGTAGGATGTTACCATGTTGACTTTCATTAAGAGTATTTTTTTGGTAATGGTGTCCGGAGTAAAGGCCCATTCAAATGGATTTTTAAAAAGAGAAGAGAAATGAAACAGTGAGAGCAGACACCTTTGTAAGAGTGAAGAAAAGAAAAAAATCTAGAACTGAAGGGAGAGGTCAGGGGAACAGAATACATGAAGGACAGGAAGGAAACTGCTCAGTTTTTATCTTCTAAATACAGAACCACGGTAGGTAACCCTCTGACTCTGAGCCATTTGCTTCTCCTCTACCAAGATATCTGCCAGTGTTCTGTGGCTTAACTCCTAGCTCTAGAATCCTGACTTAAAGATTTATAAGGAATCTTGTAATTCTTTAATAGAACTGTTTTTCTTTACTGATAAAGGAACAGTATTTTAGAGGATAATTTACTTTCTCTTATATAGTAGTAGAACTCTAATCTAGACCCTAATATTGTACGTTTATATACCGTACCCCTTCAGACAAATGACAATCTCTTTGTGCGGCTTTCAGCCATTTATTTTATTTTATATATTATCTAATGGTGTAGATTGATTCAACCATTATCTACTGTTTTCAGTGTGTTTTACCTGATTGTCATTGAGAATACAATGATGATAAGATACATGCCCTGCTTTGGTGAGCACCCCAAGGAAAATAATAATAATGATAATATAATAATAACACAATTGGTGAAAGTATTATATATATATATATATATATATATCTCCAGTGTCAACTTTAAAAAGAGAAGATTAAGTTTTGAGGGTGTCTGGGTAGGTTTTCAGCCCAAAATATTTCTCTTACTACTTATTAATGGCTTAATTATTTGAGTAGTATAAAATGCTTAGACTTTGCAGAGCAATGACATGTAAATACTCTTAAGGGGACTGCTGGAGCTATATGACATGCATACCATCATAGGAAACAAGTTAGAATCTATGTATGAGTGAATAATGTCAAGGGATGCTGAAAAATGTAAGCGAGTACTTGAAAGGGTGATAATGGAAAACTCTGCATTGATCTAAGCCAAGGTCTATTCTGAATAGTATTACTAACTACGTAGGTATGCTATAAATTTACTTTCTCAAATGATTTGGTATATTTAAATTGCTTAGAACAGTACTTGTACATGGTAAGTACTATGTGTGATAACTAAAATTATTATTTCTTAGTGATATCTTGCTATAATTTTGTATTTTCAGCACACAGTCTGTTAACTTTAGATTTAAGGTGAAATTAAGCCTGATTATGATCATCCACAAACCAGTTATTCACTACTTATTCTTTACTAGTTTTTAGGAAATTAGTAATATTGATACTATTCTTAATCAAATAACTTACATAAGTAAATAAAATCAAATTGGATAGCAGCATAAGTTATTGCATAAATGTGCTAATATATCTGTACATGTTTCATTCCATATGTAAAAATCAATATGAAAATATTTAGAATATTTTTCTAAGTGAGAGAACTGTTTAAACTAGTAGGACTTTTTATAGTGTGTAGAGAATCCCACTGGAAGTCAATATTGTGTCTTGAACTCAGTTCTCCTAAACTTATGATCTCTGGGAAGGCTTCTGATTTCTCTGGACTTCAGTTTCCTCTTCTATAAATTAAAGTATTGTGTAAGGAATTTTTTAACTAATCCCTACCGTAGCACCCATTAAAAATTAAGGCCCCTAAAAATACACAGTGATGGAAGGAAAAATATTTTGTTCCTTTGAGTCTCAATGTGTAGTTATGAAAATTATTTCAAATGCAGTTAATGTTATAAAAAGAAAGCAAAAGGGGAAGGAGAGGCGTGAAGGACAAAGGAATGTGAGAAACCCAACCGGCTACAGAGAAACCAAAAACAGTCAAGTAAATCTGACAGTCTTGTAATAGACGCTTGCTTCCATAAGAATTCTAAGAGTTGGATGTCACTGAGGGTGGCAGGCTTTGGACATAGCTTTGTTTTGCTGCCTTTTTGTAGTCTCAGGAATGCTTCTAGGGTAGGGAGAATACCAGTATCCTTGCTTTTTTTTTTTTTAAGATTTATTTATTTACTTATACAAGCACTGGAAACAGTCAGAAGGGTGGGAGGGTGAGAGAATTCACCAGAGCCAGAGCGGGGAGCAGAACAGGCAGACCAACGAAACACACTGCTGAGGGGAGCAGCGGGTGTGGCAGGAGAGGTCTTCTCGCCATGTGGGACCCTTGCTGGTGGCCAGGGATCGAACTGGCACTGCAGAGGCTGCAGGCAGCTTCACAGCCCAGCGCTCAACCGCTGAGCCACCAGGGGAGGCCCCCAGTATCCTTGCTTTAATTACCACATTTGACTAACGTCTGGGTAAGTCGTATTATATAGTGGTGTTGGATGTTTCCTTAATATAGAACAATGCCAACTAACATAAATGACCATTTGACCAAAATAAATATGGGAGAGATTCAAGGACACTGTAAGCAAAGAATTAATCATGTGTTTTTTTAGCAGACTGGGAATTTAATCACCTCTATTATGGAAAAATAACATGGTGCAAATCAGCAAGAGCAACTTAAAAGATATGAGATCAGACATGTGACCATATAGAGCATTTCAGTTGTCCAATTTATGATGGCCTGAATGAGAGCAGAGACTCCAATAAAGAGAATAAATGCATTCTAGAATGTCTCTCCCCACTCAAATCCATAAGTTTAGTTGATTCAATTGTGGAAGTACTTTTAGACATTTTCTAACTTCTTTTACTTCTTTTACTTCTTTTAATTTTTCCTTTCCTCTGCTTCCTGGCACAGAGGAAAACTTAGGGGAAAAATTTAGAAAATATTTGTCTTATTTTACCTTTCTTTCCCGTTACCCAACTTATTTCATCTGTTCCCAATACCTCAGCTGACGAATTAGATTTAGAAAAGAAGCTCCTTCCCTCTTCATACCTTTCTGCAAATTCTAACCATTGACCAAGACCCGTTATTTTTGACATCTGAATACAGCTCCAAAGCCATCTTTTGTTGCTGAAAATAGCAATCTTCGGGAGGCGATATGGTACTAGAGAAAGACCAGAGTTTTTGGAGCCTTGATTTAGAGCTGGCTTTGCTGTGTACCAACTCTATGACTCTAGCCCAAGTATTTCATCTGAGAAAAAAAAATGTCAGCTTATTTCTTTCATTTCCAATATTCTGCTTCAAGAATCAAAGTATTGTGTGTGACATTGTCTGAACATAATAACTATTAGTTCTTATCATTGTTAATCAGCTCTTTGTTTTCTAACCTATAAAAATACATTTTAACATGAGGCTATATTGAAACATACAATATTATACAGATAGAAACTTTGTAATATGGGAATTTGTGTTCTTTAAATATAGTGTTGATATAGGATTAACTTTATGTTGTGATGAAGATTAGCTGGAATGCAGTTATTTTGTAAATGTGAGTTCCAGAAAAGCTCTTTAAAAAATTGCCTCATGGTTCAGTCTTCATGAATAAACTCATTCTTCAAATTACCTAATATGTATCAAATCAGCCTTTAAATGTTTATAACTACAAATTAAAGATGGGATAAGCATAGCAATCATTCAAAAATTTCAAATCTCTTAAAAATTAATTCTGCTTATTTTATTGAATTTTAGAAACAAAATTTATTTTAATTTTTATTTTATATAAATTTTACATCATTCTTCATTTTTTATACAATGTATGCCTTCTCCTCTTAGGTGTAATCCCTGTAAAATTCCCACCACCAAATCACCCATGCACTATCACCATAGTCCCTTGTGCTGTTCCTACCATTGAGAAAAAAAATTCAATTATGACATTTAAGAAATTTGAGTTCACAACTGAGTATTTACTCAGTGTAATTTTAAAATATTCAATAAAATTATTGGTGAAAAAAATTACCCCCTAAAACAAACTTTTTTCTGTACTTGAATGAATTCCTGGTTTACATGTAAGCAGATTGGCATATGTTCATTCAAAGTAATAATTACCAATCAGATACATTATACATCTCTTATTTTCACTTTTTACCTTTTGACAGTACATATGCAATATCATGGACTAATACTTTGTACTTAAATTTCAGTTTTAACATCTTTGCTAGTTAACATTGAGAAGACTTTTATTTTTTAAATTATCACACTAGTCCTATAATTGAAGACTATCTTGGGGGACGACCGGAGGAGAAAAGATATCTTTAAGGTGTTGTGTGCTCAGGAATATTTTAGCTATTTTTGTTTAATATAACAAAGACAGCTTTCAATCAACTTAAATTTTTTCCTGATATAAAACTATTTTGCTATTAAATTTAAAAGGGTCAAGATAAGGATAGGTTTTAGCATTGTGTTTTGGGTGATAAATGAATTGAGCCAGTAGTCAATTTTGTTCTTTCTTGATCTTTAATTCTATTGTGAAAATAGACCTGTGGGTTTCAATATAAGATTTAACAGTAGCCACATTTAGAACTTTTGGAAAATAGTCTAAACTTTCAGGGTCTTAATTTCATCATCTCTGGTAAAGGTATGCTTCCACAAAATAGGACTAATCAGTCTCAAATCATAAGAAGAGCCACTCTGTAATTTTAGAGCTGCAGGTAACTTTAGAAATTTTCAAGGCCAGTTTTCTCACTTCATATATAACAACTGAAGACCAGAGAGGTTGTGACACTTGCCTAACGTTCTATACCTAGTTAATAATAGAAATGTTCCTAAAGCCACTATTCCTGGCTCAGTCTGGTCATTTAGCTTCCTCTTTTATCAATTATTGATGCACTTGACCTAGTTCTTTCACTGTTTTATAGCTGGTATTTTTATTATATCCTTATGGTTATAGGACTTTTTTTATATGTCATTGACATATAATAGATTTTCAATAATATATGTTAATATTCTGTCAACACAGGACAATGAACAATTTATCAGAAACTAAAATGTTTGTCAACTCAACCAGTCTTTAAAAATTAAACATGTCACATTAAAGTTTTTTCCTGCCACACTTCAGAAGATAGTTTTTGCCAAGTTACAGATAGGTTGAGCCATTTTTAAAATAAGTCATTTACTCTGCACACACTGTCTTCAAAAATTAGTGTGCCTTCTACTTTTGAACATCACAAGCTGTCAGATGTGGTAAAAACTAAAACTACTTTTTAAAATTACAACTGTACAGGATTTTAGAAAATTTGTTTTGAATAATAACTCTGTAATGTTTGTGAAATCTTCTGTGTTGTTTATTGCTGGATAACCAAAAACAAAATGAATATTGTTAATGAACTTATCTTTTCAACATGAGAAAATTAGTCTGTTGGTTTTTTTTGTGTGTGTTACTGCAGATTAACATTTGATTAAGGAACAGCTGATTCCTTTGTTCTTGTAACTAAAGTCTTGGAATTTATCAGAAAATTTGTATATTCGTTAAAGGTTTTAAGATTTCTTTTTCTACTATCAATTCATTGAAATATGGCATATTAATCCAGGTTATTTACTGTTTAGGAATCCTGTACTGCATCTTTAGCAAATATTTACTTATTAGAAAATCAGGGTGTCAGTTACACCCAAGTACAACTTTTCTATTCCTAAAGCAAGAACTTTCTTTACACTAGCTGATTTTTGTTGAACCAGATTATTATTATTATGAAGAATAACTAATAGTGTTTATATCAGCTCTAGGAACTGGAAAACACTCATAATACAATCAATTCTATCTAACAGTATAAATGTCAAAAATACTTATCAAAATATATATCCAAAATCTTCTGTATTTGATGTTTCAATATAGCATTTTTTTTCCTATTTTTTGATAGTGATTTTTATCTTCCTAGTTCTGTTTTGCTTGGCTTATTGTGAACTATGTTAGTACTCTGCAATTTATGACCAAAGATAGATGAGGTGGCAGAAAATATGTATAGCATGGTGAAACTTTATAGGGATTCAAATGTATGTTTTATGATAACTATCTAATGGACTTATAGGATAGCTTTAGAAACAGGTGAATAAAAAGATAGGCAAATATACACTTAAGTTTAGAAGTGAGATTATGGAATAAAATTAAATGGTAACCATTGAATTTTCTCATACATAATCTACGAGTGAATGATCTATTTGTTTCTTTAATCTCATTATCTCTAATTATCTCCATCATTCACTCTGCTCTGGTCACGGAGATCTGCTTCTTTGCTTTTTTAAACATGTTAGACAATATTTCATGTTAGGACATTTGCATGTACTGTTCTTCTGTCTGCACTGCCCTTTTCCCAAATAACATATGACAAACTCCCTCACTACTTTTTTCACTCAAAAATTACCTCTTTGTGTTGATTTCTGTGACTACTCTGTTTAAACTTTGATCATACCCTGAACATTTTGTTTTTTTCTTGTTGTCTTCATATTTGTCTTCTTAGAACTTGTCAGTATCTAAGTCACAAAATACTTTATTTCTTTATCTTGTTTAGAATTTGTTCCACTAGAATATAAACTTTATGAGAGCATGGATTTTGTCTGTTTTGTTTGCTCTTATATCCTCAGTGCCTTGACATGCCTGGATTATAGTAGTTGTTGAATATATATTTGTTGAATAAATGAATATTATACCACATTACAAATACTTCTAAATAATCTTAGATAAGCCAGTAAACTCATATTCAGTATCAAACTAGTATAAATTTTAATTGAAATGATATCATGTAAAACATATTTTTCTATTAAATCTATTAATTTATATAATTATTATGTAATAATTATATGATAATCTATTAAATATAGTTGAAATAAATAGCTATTTTGTCTTATCACATTGAAATGTATTTATTAATTTCCTCTTGATATGTGTAAAAATTTCTTCATTTTAATTCCATATGAACACTTCATTTCACTGCAATAAAACAATGTTTACAAAATATTTATTTTAAAAATAAATTTGTGAAAGCATTTAAATTACTTTTCCTCATACCTTGGTTCCATTCATTTTACTGAAAATAAATTTTGGAATTTATTGGAAGTAAATTTTAGTGCTTTCGATTTTGAAATATATAAGAAATTCAAATAATGTCCCATTACTATATTTAAAACATTAACTATTTAATGCTAAGACTTTAGGGAAACATATAGGGGTAAAAGATAAATTAGATCCCAAAGTATTCTAGGTTCTTATTATCTAATGTTTCTGATAAACCCTGATTATTTCTTTTGGTTTATACTAGAAGTTACATGGGAAGACCAGCAGAAAAAAGTGAATGGTACAATAAGTGATGACAAACCATTGCCGAAAAAGAAACACCAATCTGAGCCAGGTTTGTCAGGGTTTGGAAAACTATTGAAAGCATGAGACAATAAATATTGCATTTCATGCTTTTAAAGTACATGTGTGCTTGTTGTACCTAATTTTTATTTTGGTATGAACTTTATAGTGTGTAGAGCTTATTTAGAGTAGAGTGGTGAATACTTTTATTTCATGATTTGTTAAGAAAACTAATTCTTTGTATTTTTGAAAAAGCAAGAATTGTTTTATTACTAAGATTGTATCTTTAGGAAAAATTAACTAATTCAAACTAAATGGTCATTTATGTATCTTGCTGTTTTGACTCAAACTGAAGTACATTAATGGAGGTAACTTGCTTCCTTTAAAAGTATTACAGAAAGCTCAATATATTATTTAAAGTTTGTCTTAGTAGGTCATTCCTTATTTTATTTGCAAATTCTATCAAGGAATTATACTGCATATTGGTAATAAGTTATGTACAACTTCTAGAGCTAATACTACTGCCAGCAGCAGGAAAGAAGTATACTATGGTATGTGGATTCAATGAGTCTCTTCAAACCATTAGTTCTACCAATGGATTAATATTATTTTACTCTCTCCTTTTTTGTTGGAGAGTTATGATTAACTAAGTAGAAGAGAAAAACTTGAATCAGGAATAAAATGAAGAGGAACAATGTGCAGAGATAATCAGCATTATAATCAGACTAACGTTATTCAGTAATCGAATGAGATTGCAATGAAAATTTTAGACTACATTGGAGTTTTGGATAATGACATCATTTAAAAGGCTGTGTCTATCGTGACAGTGTTAATGTATTTTTATGTGGTGACTCATTCATGTTAGACCTCTAAACTCTATATTTTAAAATATGTCAGTGTTTAAACTAATTATTAAACAAGTATTCATTGCTATCCTGTTGTATGCCAGGCACTGCAGTTGGCATTGAGTTATTCAGATAGAAAGACAAATGCAACAATTGCCCTCATAGAGTTTACCTTCTGGCAAAAATACATAAAACAAAAAATAATTGTATTAATCATTCAGTTATTGCAACTGTGATGATGCAGTTAAAGAGAAAAATAGGGTGCTTTGAGAAAAAGTTTTAGTTTCATAGCAAGTTTGGAGAACAAGGAAAAATAGCATAGCCCAAATGTGTTAATTTGTGAATTCTTGTTTAATCAAACAGTGCATATGAAAATTTAATAAAGTAAACTAGAGATAACACTGGGAATTTAAGTATATCCATAAAATTGTAAGAAAAATATGTTTTTCAAATCTTCAATTTGAATCACTTAGTTTTTTTTTTTTGGAAATAGAAATTAACTTAATATATATAAGGGTATTTTTAAAAGTAAACAAAGTATACAATTAATATTTTGTTATTATATACATAACAAAAATTATTATTGTAAAGTCTCTCCTTGCTATATTGTATGCTGTGTGAACTATCCTTGGTCATAAATAATTTGCCTTCCCATAAAATCTGATTTTATATATATGTATACATATATGAATTAGTTACATTGTATATTAAAATCATGAAACAATGTGTTTGGCTAAAAATATCTGTAAATCTCACAAACACAAAATGTTAATGATGTCTTAATATTAATTGGTCTCACATATATGTATTTTTAAATCATTTAAGCCCTCTAGTGGAATAGAAACTGTGTGTGCAGTAGGGAAAAATTAATATGAAGAGTACCTAAATGTCATGGTTTAAAATGTTTGTAGGTTTTTTTTTGAGCAATTTTGTGTTTTCCTATAAACTAGAAAATTCAAAGTGGCCGTGGAAATTCAAGCCCTAAATGTCATGAGTAAGTATGTAACGTAATAAGGTAGTAAACATAATGTTAAATTTTAGAGTTCCATGAATATTATTTTGTTTATAAAGGAAAAGTATGATGTATACAGAGTAATTACTGAAACTTAAGGTAAAATTATAGTGAAATATGGCTATCGAATGGGGCTAATTACATTTCAATAACATGTTTTTTGAGCCTGGGCTTAATAGAAAACATTTGGAATTATTCTTTATTTCATAATTAGGTGCATTTACAATATTTGTAATCAGGTAATTTTATTAGTGTTTAATACATAATTTTTCTCCCACTAAAACGGAAGAGCTTATCTTCCATTAATTGTCAAAGATTCTTCATCAGAAGATTATTGTGAGCTTGTGGCATTAGTAAAAGTGTGTAAGAACTTGAACTCAAATCACACATGGAAAGTCATCTGTGTATCAATAGCATCTATTGTTATATTTTTCTTCTTTTGTTTTATGAAAATTTATGTAAGAGCTGTACCTGGAACTTTTGCCTTTTTAGGAAGTATGTTAACAATAATACATGACTTGAAATATTTGTTTTAAATACAATACTGTAGAGCTGAAGAAATAACTGACATTATATAGATTAAAAAATGAGTTAACAAATATTTGGATGGACTTTAAGTAATACAAATTTGTGTATATGTATATATGCTTTTTTTTTTTTTTCAAAGAAAGATTGGTATCTTTGAATGACGCTGTCCTGAGGGGATTATCAACAAAAAAGGGATGATTTACTTTTAGTTTAGTAATATTTATCATGCTGACATCTTTGTGTGAGTATAGCATATAAGAATCCTACAAATAATCTTAAAACACAAATTTTGTGGATAATGTTTAGAGTAAATAAATGTCTTCTTCTTGTGGAATGTAGGTTAGATTTTGTTTAGCCCATGTTGGTAATGAAATATTGTTAATGCAAATTGAGAATATATATGAGTTTGGAAAATTCTGTTGGTTATGTTTTCAATGAGCTGTCTGATGCTAAACTAAGATAGTTGATCTGTAATAATGCATTGTTATTAAACATTGCAAACAAACTTTAATCCATTGAATTTTATCATTTTCACTTGTCAGTTTATCTGTTCTTGAAGTAATTAGAAATTTATCTTGGCAAAGAACAACTTTTACATAAAAAATCATTTTTTAATGCAGTATAACAGAGCATGATGGGAAAGCTAATTTCATTTAAACTGAATGAATGTTTTAGAACTGATACAACTTCTCAGGTTATCCAAAATGAGAAATTCTTGGACTTAAATAGTTCAGATCTTCAAATAACAATTTTAAATAATTTTTGTATTTGATGCTATTTATAACAGAATCCTTGGTATTGTTTTGCTATTTTCTAACATTCTATCTAGAAAATATTGAATTGACTTAGTTGTCCTTATTTTATTTACCCTAAAACCATAGCAGTGCTATTTACCTTGGTGTATCATAGCTGGAAAATGTCTGTTTTTTCCCTTCTGGAAAAGTCATGGCAATGAAACATTTTGCTGGAGTACTGTATATATATATATATATATATATATATATATATATATATATATATATATAATTTTGGAAATAGAAATAATCAAAATAACAAGTTATGTTTTACTACTTACTATAATATAGTAATGTGTGCATAAGCCCCAAGTGTTAGCATTATATGGTGTGGTTAATGAATTAATCTTCAACTTTTTCCAACATGGAAATTTCCATATTGTATTCCTTATGGATCTATAACTGTGGGAAGATGGGGTGGTGGTGTTGTTTTTTTTTTTTTTGTTTTTTGTTTTTTTACTTAGCCCTTCCTTTGGAATTGTGCTTTATAAAATTTATCTGAAGAGAAAGTAAATACTCAACGATGTATTTTATACTTGAGCATTTTTCTTGAGTATTTTGATGTCATAGACTTGTTTCCTTATTTTTGAATATTTTGACATTTCTTAGAGATAGAAACAGTTTATTTTACTCTCAATCGCTATTCTAGATTAGTCTTCTATTTACATGCTGGTTTAATCTAATCTGGGAAAAAGCATTAAGGTTGTGATCTTGGTCAGTATTAGCACATTGGCATTTCTAATTATGTTGGGATGGTTATAGAAAGAGCAAAAAAAGCAAACTAAGTAAATATTTTTTACAACAAAAATCAGCCATTAGAATTTTGGAATTAATTACTACTGGAGCCTTATAAGTAAATATGAAGTTCTTTGTTAACAACCATATTTACCTGTAAATGAATGAAAATTTTATTATGAATTTAATTGTTCATTTAAAGTTTGTTCAATTTCCTCTGAAGATACAGATTAATTTATAAGTCTAAAACTATTTCTGTGACGTTTTTTTCCATATGATACATAGCATGCTGTAGTTTGAAAATAAATTATTTTAAACTTCTGCGACACCCTAAGTGTATTTTCCTTCTGCATTTAAAATTGTGTAGTGTCAGTCTTCAAATATAAAAATCAGGATAAAAAGCACAGGATTAGGAAGGAAGACTTAAAAACATTTTTTGTTAGTTTGGCAAATTATTTTTAAATAATCTACTTGCTTATTTAGAGGTAGACTTTATTTTAAATGATCAGTAATTTTATGGTTGTTTGTGGAAAATTATGCAAAATTATGTTTGTTTATGCAAAATTATGGAAAGTGATAGTTTTTTAAAACTCAGATTGTTTGGATTGAGGAATTTTTTTTTTTTTTTTTTTTTTTTTTGGTGGGACCCTCACTGGTGGCCGGGGATCGAACTGGCGCTGCAGAGGCTGCGGGCAGCCTCGCAACCCAGCGCTCAACCACTGCGCCACCAGGGGAGGCCCTGAGGAATTTTTTGACAAGATTTTTGTTAGTGATTTTTAATTTGAAATCTGTAAACTTTGTAAAATTTTGTTTTTATATTCTTGGTCTATTCTGATCTTTGTATCATTGAGTTTCTCCTAATTTAGGCTTTTTTTTTTTTTTTTTAGTATTCTACATTTATTTTCTACATTTATTTGTTTATTTTGGATTTACACACACATGCACATTTTTATTGTGATAGCATTAGCTTATATTATTGTTGTTATCTGAAAGTCTAGGATACCCCCCTCAGGTATTTTCTACCACAGTGCCACTGCCACCAGATCACCCATAGATTAGCACACCAGTCCATTTTGCTCCCTTTTCTCTGTGTTTTCACACCTCCCCTGTCTGGATGCATCAGTTCTATAGTCAACTTTCAAGGGTCAGTTTTTAAGCTTGTCTGTATCTGAACCTTATTTAGTTTCTCTATATTCCACATATATTTGAAAGTAAACATCCTAAGGCTATACGTTTCATACTTTAAATCTTGAACTTCTGTTTCATTGACAAGAATCTTTTTAACAGAAAGTTTGCTCCTGTAGAATACACCTGTGTTCCAGCACAAGTCTGCTAATAACACCAAAAATATAGTCATTGTGAATGATGATAAAGGGGAACTATAGCTTATCAACAAAGTTTGAAATAGATCTCATATACGCTTATGGACAAACAGGTCCTATCTATATGCCTTTTTAAAGTTTATTGCGGATTATTATTTCTATTTAATTTGAGATGTTTAGTGAGAAATGATATAGTTAAGATTATACTGGCAACAGAAAAATAGGGATTTGCACAAAATTTTACATAAAAACCGACATTATATTCATTCTCATGAGCTTACCAAAAAAATTAATGAAATTGATTATTATATACATCTGTTTATCTTCTGTATACTTAAAACAGATTAAAGACCAACATACACATAACTTAGTAACTCTAACAGGTTATTGCTTAAATGAAGCATTGTAAAGAGTTCTCATTAGAACAGTAACTACTGAAAATTGGAATGTTTATGGCAAAGTAATGATTAAAAGAAAAATAGGGCAATAGGAATGGTGAAGAGGGTAATCCAGTTCAAGATTCACTGAATTCTGACTCATTGCAATAATATTTGTGAAATAAGTACTTTAATTTAATTTATTACCCTTTAAATAAGACATATCTGTTTTAATAAGTTTCTCTTTTAAACTCACACTGTCTTAAAGCAAATTGTGTATAATAAAAACTAACACAAGGAAGATAAGAAAGCCAAAAAATAGTTTTAAATATACTGATTTAGTGTAAGTGGAAATTATGAAAAATTATTTAGTGTAAGTGGAAAAATCCTATGCTTTAGGATTTATGATTTGAATTAATAATCTCTGCAAATTAAAATTAAGTGATTTTTTATTTAAGATTTGTTAAAACCTATTTATTAATAGAACATGTTCGCATAAATGATGGGAAAATATTTAAAGTCATTTAGTAATGGGATCACTATCAAAATCATTTCATGCTTTTATATAATATAAATTTTGTATTTTCTACTAAAAACTAAATTATTAATGTTAATATTCCTCACAAACATCAGTTACTGCATAGCTGTAGCATATACCACTTTTTAAGAACATTCTAATTAAAGAATATATAAATAAAATGTACAGTTAAGATGTTTCCATGGGAAGGTTTTTTTTGTTGTTTTATCCTTGTTTGGCTTTTTATTTCATATTTTTATTGGGTCATGTAACAACTTAGTAGAAAGAAAATTGTCTTGGTAATCAGGATACCTCTGTTCTGTTTTTGGTACTGCTACTGAACTTGTTTTGTGACCTTGGGTAAGTCACTTGAACTCTATATACCTCAGTTATTCTGTAAGAAGAATTTTGAAAATTTTCAACCCATATATCATGAAATACATTGTCTCAGTGCCATCACAAAATAATGTAAGATGCAGGAAAATACCAGACAAAGAAGCTTCATTTATTTGTATTGTTTTTATGTTCTCAACAAGAAAGTAAAATGTTTTCTTAGAGATGAAATATACACTAGCAGATATTTCATCCAGTTCCTATTCAAGGAAACTCTTGACTACTAAAGTAAATATTTATATTGGGAAATTTTGAATATAAGAAATAATGTAAGATATGACACAATTTAGCAATAATCTGTATTATTAATGTATATCTGATTTTTCTGTCTTTGTGATATGGGTAGACTGGAAATGAAAAAGATTGGCATCTCTCATATTAATATATGAATACATTTTAGGAGGATAGAATTTTCCTAGCTGTCGATCCAATTAGCAGAGTCTGGATTATAATTATGATGGGATTTAATGTCTAATTTTGAACAGGTCAAAGATGGACTCTTGTAGTATTAAAAGATAAATCAAAGTGATATTAAGCTTCCTTTTTCTGTTCTCTGTAATTCATACTAGGATTTCATTTTTTTTCTAAGGAAGTAAGTTTTGGTCATACTGACATCTTTTTCCTATTGGAAAGATTTTATTTTCTCTCTTTTCCGAAAAAGAAATTTGTTATAGCAAAGAACCCTCTCAAGATTTGTAATTTCAATATTCCAAATGTCTTTTGGTACAATAAGTTTTCTATAACTTTGATATGGCTGTTGCAGAAGTGAATGTGATATTTGATTGAAGAATTTTGTGATACTTGATTCAAAGCTGAGTAGCTGATTATAAAAGTGGACTGTAGTTTTGTGTTATATTGTTTATTTTTGTCAATCATTCTAACACTACCTCCCTTCAATCTTTAGAGGAAATTTTTTCTCAGAATAACTTGCTGCTTTTAACCACTGTACATAGTGCCTTCTGAATTTCTCCTCTGGTGATGGAGAAAGAAATATTTCTAAAATATGTGCCATATCTGTAATGGTAAATGTTAGATTTGAGTGGGCAAATTAAAATAGAAACTTAATGATGTTTATGTGGTGACTATGAGAATTTTCTGGATAAATAAGCATGAGAAAAGAATATAATCAAATATTTGTCTAAATTGAAGTTAATTTAATTTATTAATATTTAAATAAACTCATATTTCAGCTATTCCTCTTACAGTTTTTATTATATTTGTTACTCTCCAAAATATTTTTATGATAATATTTTGCTAGGTTGAAGTAATTCAGTGAAATATTTTTGCTCTAATGGCTGCATCTTATTTTCATGTGTACACTGATCAATTTGGGAAAGTTAAACGGCATCGATCTGTTGAAATTATTTTTATTACTTTTTTTGATGGTGATTTAATGAAATTCTTTTCTTTAGGTGATGATTATACATTCTAAAAGCATTTTGACAGATTTTCAGTGGGCTCAGTAATGTCTTAAATATTATGGTCCTGCAAGTAACTTTGTTTTCACTAATGATATCTTTCTTCAGCATCAGTGTTCAGGAGTGACTTTTCATCAATAATTATAAACCTTTGAATTCTCTTTATTTCTATATTAACTTTATTTTTCTGATCCTATTAACCCACTGTAGCTAACCAATTTGCCATCAGTTCTTCTATATTCTTTTTTCTTTTTCTTTTTAATATCTTGTGTGTTTGATTATATCTTTCGACAACCGTGCACTGGATTCTTTCTCAAAATGACTGAGGCCCTTCCCTTCAGAGTCACTTTTTTACCTTTTGAGTACATTCACTCACACCCATCTCCTTTGTCTATGTCTGTCCATTACACGATGTGATCACAGAAGAAGTGGACTCCACAAGGAGAAGACATGCAGGTCTGTCTCTTCTACTGCTTTTCCTTCTTACTTTTTCATTTATCTAACTTTTCCTAATAATTTTCTACTATATTTTATTCATTTCATAATTTTTCATTCTCCTCTAATTTAATAAAATATTAAATCTTGCAGGCATTTTTATTTCAGATAGTTGTATATTCAACTTTTAACAGCAACTGCGCCAATTTGATAAATAAAAATAAAATAATTAAATTTATGTAATTTGCATATGTGTATATATGTATGTATTTTTCCACAACTGGGTAACTAACTCCATATTCAAGTATATGTTGTATATGGAGTTAGCAAGATTACATTAACCCATGAATCATAATTTGTTCTTCAGCTTATTTTAGATATAAAATTTGTTCCTTTTTTTTACATACTTCTAAAAGTATTTTATCTTTATCATGAGTTCAGCAATGTGTCAACAATGGAGAATAATAAAGAACAAGTACTTGTCCCAAACAAGCTATTGATATCAGCAAGGACTTAAAATATATGGGTAACATGTTTATGTGTCAACATGGACAACTTTGGCATTATATTCTACAAAGCAATATAGTCAAATAAAATTTGTTTCAACTAGATGGCCAGAAAAGGCTTCATGGAAGATGTTATCTTGAGCTAAAATGAACATTCATTCAATACACATTTATTGAGCACATGCTATGTGGTACCATTCAAGGTACTGGAAATAACAGAACACACAAGGTAGTCACCTGTCTCCATTGGCTTTTTCTAGTGTGAGTGTAACAAATTAATGCAATACTAATATGTATACTATGAGAAATCTATATGTTATATAGAATACAATGGTATCACAAAGGATTTTATGATCATTTCTACCCAAGAAGAATGGATATTAATTCAAGAATGACTTCATAGAAAGCATGTTAAAAGCTGGAAAGATGTTTGCCTCAGGTATTAAGAGCATTTCATGCAAAAGAAACTATAGATAAATGCCTTCAAACAAGTTTGTGCAAACATAGGCAAGGGCAGGCAGGCTTCTTTAAGATCATGTAAGTTATTGAAGGAAGTAGAGCAAGAGAGGAACAAGATGAGATATTTGTCTCTAGAAAGATTATCCTGGGAGGTCTATAGAAACAATGGCCTGGAGTGATATAAGCAGAAAGATCATTTATTGATATATTGCAGTTGATCAATTAAGGAATGATAATGGGCTGAACTAAGGTACATGTAGGCATAGTTGATAAATCAGAAGTTATTAAAAGATGTAGAATCTCAGATTACTGATTGGATGTTACTAATTGGGTAGTATTGATGCCGAAAAAAGGAGGTATAAGATAATCTAATTATTGAAATGTTTGAATAAGTAAATGGATGTATATTTGATCAAGATAGTGAATATAGGTTGTGCAAGTTTTAAGGGAAAATGGAGTTCAGTTTGGAGATGGGTCGAGTTTGAGGTTCCTTTGGGATCCTCAATGATAAAAATCTAATAGAAGTTTTGGGTGTATATTTCTGGTACACAGAAGAATATATGGGTAGTATTTAACTAATTCCATTGGAATGACCAGAATTCCTAGACACATATGAAGAATAAGAATAGTACCAAGAATCGAAATTCTAGAATCACCAACATTTATTTATATTTAATGAATGAACAGATGAACAAGAACCAGAAAACTTTGTTGAAAAGAACCATTCAAAGAGAGTAAGATACCCAGAAAAGAAGATATCCAGAAAAGAATTCAAGAAAAGAGTTTTTCAAGAGGGATATATTCAACAAAGAAAAATTCCAGCGAAGACAAATATCTTGTTAATTCATGAAACTAATAATAATGATCTTTGCCTGATTGATTTCAGTGAAGTTGTGGAGAATGGAAACCAGATTGAAGTGAAGGGAAAGATTATATTTAAAAAGAAGAAGTTGACGTGAATGTAGATTAGGCCTCCTGATGGCTAGGGAAAATTATAAAATAAAGGGTAGAAGTTTGTGGGCAGTTACATTAGAAAGAAAAAAAGGTTGAGGATGTTGCAAGTGACTGTCAAGGAACGTAATTGCAGTGATGTCCTAGATATATTAAGATTCTAGTTAAATCATGTAGTGTTCAATGAACCGGAAGAGAATGAGTTCAGTGAAAAACTGGAATTTCTCAAGATATTGTGACTAGTGGAAGCAAGTGGAGCCTGTTATTTATTTATGCCAGAGATTTATTTAATTTGCTTAGAATTTTCAAATGTTAAACAATTGCAAATAATGTGAAGATAAAGTGTTTGGTCCTAGGAGTGGGTTTCTGGGATGGACCCTGGATTATAGTTTGGGAAGGCAAGAAAACCAAACTTCGATGCCATAGGACATCATTGAAGGTTTAAGACTGACAGAAAATAGATGAAGAAAATTGCCTGGGAAGTAGATTGTAAGCAAGAATATATAAAGAAATGAATATAAAATTACATTTTATATTAAATTGTAAAAGTAAATTTGGAATCAGCAATGCAGACTTGGGAGAATGCAGATAATACTTCCAGGCTTCTATACTACCTAAGGTTTATGATTTTGAGTAGTTTCCTTTCTAAGTTATTTCTGATGGAGGAATTCTTGTTGAAACGTCAGTTTTCCATTCAGGATAAGAACTGAAATGAGCATGTAAAATTTAAGTAAAAGGACTATGGTTTCCAAATAAATAATGGAGAAAATTAGGGTGTCTTTCAGCATTATGGGGAGAATTAGGAAAGAATTATAGGAGAAGTTCAGTTGACATCACCGATTGGAAATGTTAAGAAACATTAAGAAAAAAATAGGTGCTGGGAAAGGGGAGGAATGGACTATTTAATTTGGTAACAGGGAAAAATGAAAGAATTTAAGCTTTAGGAATGGAATTCAATAAGTGAAATAAGGAATCTTCATGATTTGCATAAAAGTAAAGTTGGAGTTTGAAGGAAGAGGAGAAGATTAATAATAGAAACAACTTCTTTAGGAAAAAATACTATCTAGTTTGTATGTAGATGGTTAAATTTATGGAGGAAAGAGAAAGTTATATTGGATTCAATTATTAGGTCCTAGATTATTGTGCTAATTAAACATAATCTGAAGTCTTTCTCAGCATCAATTTAAAACTGCAGTTGTAGCTATGGCTCTCTAATACTTCCCTTCCTCCTGTTGCAAGTAAGCTGAAGAATGGCCTTTCTCAGTTCTAGTTGTAGACCCCTAATGCTGTAAGTTGGGGTGTGGTCTGTATTAACTCTTGTGCAACTAGCACCAAAAAATGTAAGTCTCCAGGTAAATGGAGACTAGTGCATTCTGTTTCAAAGTAACTAAAAATAAAGAGAGAGTGATAGAGAAGGTCATAAGAAGAATTTCAAAAAGCAGTACATTTTGTGATATGCAATTCAGAATGGATTGCACCCATTTAATAAAAGTCATGAAATTCAGGCTTTTAAAAAACTGACTGGCATGTCTGACCAATGGAATGTAATGTCTGTATTAGCTTATCATTCATGTCTCTTAAGAATACACAAGCTGGTTATTTTTATTTATCAACACCTATTAATGCCTCAACCAAAAATGTGATGAAAAAGTAATCTCATAACACTAGTCACTTCCCAGACATATAAAATTGAAGTGTATGTTTTATACCATAATCATAGGGCCTACATTTGTGTTCATTGGTCCAAGTATAGTTAGTTACTACAACATAATTCTACTTGGTGAATGGAGGAATGAAATTGATCATTCATTTTGAAGAAGCAAAAATTTGATTTTAGATTTTGTAATTCATAAGTTTCTTTTAGATGAGAAATTACAGGCTTTATTAAAGTTTATATTCTTAGAAAATTTCACATACAATTTTATATTTTTCAATAATTGTAAAATATATTTTTGAGACCATTTGAAAGAGAGCCAACAATACAAAAGAGATTTTAAAAATACAGTTTGGTAAATTCCATAGAACAACATCTGCTTATGCTTTTTAATTAAAGTCCCAAATACACAAATTTTTAGAGTACTTCTGACGTGGTTTGCGGTATCTGGCAATCTTAGTACTTGTGTAATACATTAGTTTTATTCAGAAGGAGATCTCAAAGACAAAAGATGGTTTTCAACCATCTTTTGTAAGAATTCTTACTAATTCCTTGGATAAATTATTATACTGATTATTTATATTAACTATTATGATTCTGTGCTACCTTAAGTGTTTTAGAAAATATGTTTAAAAATTTTATTTTGAACTGACCCATTGGTCTGTTTGCCACTAATTTAATTTGAAAAGCTTAACAATTCAAGTTGAATAGTTTCAAACATTTCTTAATTAAAATACAATTGGGAGTAAGTTACACATACTTTATGTTGTCATTATAATCCTTTTTAAGTTCTTAATTCTTTTAAATTTTTTCCAGTTTTTTGAGATATATTTGCCATATACAGTGCAGTGATTTCAATATATGAATATTAAAATTACTATTTCTTTTTAGGGTTAGCTAAGGGAAATTTTTCAAACTGAATACAATTACCATGTTCTTTTTAGTATGCAAACAGTTCCAGTTTTGTTCTATTTCTCTGGTTGTTCTGAATGTTGCCCATCAATATGTATTGCTTCAAACTTGACCTCCAGTGCTCATCAGATTCATTTGTTATGTGTGCCTTGTTTTAAGTGCTGTGTGCTTTCACTTGATATTTGTTCTACTCGTGTTTGTTCTAAAAGGTAAAGAGGAGTAACAAGCATTGTAGGGTACATGTGGCATACGTGTATGTGTATACTTACAAACATACGTATAAGCTGTTCCTTAAATGTCCCCAAATCTTCAATTATGATTTATTATCAATCTTATCATTACATATTCTATTCATTTTATAGTTAATTCTCTAAGCATATTTAATGGGCTATTATTGAAGACAATCTAAAGCACATGTATTCAAGATTTGCTCAGTCATGAAAACCATAACCCTAGTGCACTGAAATCATACTAGAAAATGTAAATCACTCAATTTCATAAGGAAGCTTGGGGTATAAATTCTATGTTCAGTAACTGAACTTGATAGCTTAGATGTTATGAAACACAAATTAATGAATTTTTATATGGCTTTAAGCTTAATATTTTATTTAGTAATATTGTGATATTTTAATCAAAGTCTCAAATGAAATGAGTATGTGCATATAAATGTATGTGCATTTCACACTTTATATAAAGCTCCTGTTGAAAGCAGAAAACTTAAGTTCTCTAAAGCCTGTACGCTCAAATATAAGAAAAGAGCTAAAGTTCTTAATTTGAATCTGTAAGAATACCCAAACATGGTATAAATATGGTGTTGATAGTTTCTTTCTTGCATGGGAAGGGTGGAAGAAACTGGAAAGATAATTAGAATAGGTGTCAAATGACCTAGTCCTGTTACTGAACTGTATAATCCCAGACACATAACTTATGTCTTTGCATTTCAGTTATCTCATATTTTAAATGGGGGTTTAGAATGCTTTTTAAAAAATTCTTTGTGGATATAACAATCCATCTACATTGTAAAGTATATCCTAAAGCTTCCATTTTACCTGAGCCTGTTGTTCAACTTAAAACTCCTCCCTAAACATTTCAGTAATTAGGGAAAACATTTGTTCTTGTAAAAAATGTTAGTCTGAGCACAGACTCTGGAGCTGCCCTGTCTCATTAGCTCCATGACTTATTTTCTATGTGCCACAAATTTCTCATCTATAAAACATAATAATAGTACTACCTCAAAGGATTATTATAAGGATTACATTACTTAATATATAATATATAAAGAGTCTTAAATATTTTAGCTGTGTAGAGAATGAAGTGTAGCTCTGGATCGTAGTTATGATTAAAAAATATTTTTTAAATTGAGTTGAAAGGGTATTCTGGATATTCATTGATAATGAATATGAAAAAAAAGCAGATCTAGCAAGTAATTTTAAATTGTTCTGAACAAAGGGAGCTTTAGGGCTCATGGGGTGTCCATTTGGGAATGGCTAGGAGATGGCTAGAAGTGTCTTATGGGAAAGGTAATGATTTTCAGTATGGAAATAACAAAATTATGGACTTGGATAAAGTCACCCATAGATAGAAGAGAGAAAGTTAATAACATGTTAGGAAATGTATGTATTTGAAAGATATACTGAGACTGATGAGCCACCAAAATAATCTGGTAAAAATGAACTAAAGGAAAGTGAGAAAAATGTCAAGCCCAACAGTTAAAGGAGAAACTATCAAGAATAATGTGATAATTATGTCAAATGTGGCAGGCAGAATGATGCTGAGGAATGATTGTGGATTTGGTCAGCAAGACATTTCAATCTTTGAGATGTAAGTTTCACAATATCAAACTAAGCTACAATACACAATGATGACGTTTTTCTTTGAACACAATCACCACGACAAAGGAGAGCAAAAGTTATACTTACAAAGTAGACCAGCAGTAACCAAATAATATGTTACATTTGAAGATATGGGCAGTGGCTTTCTATATGTGAACATTCTTATTTTATAGCTGAAATATATAAGGCTCACTTGAACCAGCACAAGTTCTCAAATCATGTAAAAACCCATTCCTCGTGCCAGATAATGTGGGTCCATTGGAATGATGATGAATCATTCATGACTAGGTGTTAACTGCACATATTACAGATTTTACTCTTTGGAGATGCAGTAGAATTGACTCAGACAAGGAGATTTGGAGGGTTTTAGCTTGGAACAATTGAGGAACTAAGCCTCAGTAATCAAAGCCATTTTTTATTTTGCATTTCCTTAATCAGATTTCCTTGGGTTAAAAACCTTTATTTTAAGACAAAGCTAATAATGTTGCATAATTATGTCACCAATGTATAAGTTCTTCATAATTGAGTTTAGCATCTATGAAGTTACTATTTGTATTTCTAGCATGTAGATAAAAATTGAAGTACATCTCAGCTGAATAACTTACGCAAGCAATTTGAAGTTAGAATTTTTTTTTTTAAGATTTATTTATTTATTTATAAAAGCGCTGGGTACAGTCAGAAGCGCGGGAGGGTGAGAGAATTCACCAGAGCCAGAGTGGGGAACAGAGCAGGCAGAAGGACCGAAGGTCACTGCTGAGGGGAGCAGCGGGCGGCAGGAGAGGTCTGCGCGCCATGTGGGACCCTCCTCCGGTGGCCGGGGAGCAGCCGGGGATCGAACTGGCGCTGCAGAGGCTGCGGGCAGCTTCGCAACCCAGCGCTCAACCGCTGCGCCACCGGGGAGGCCCCTGAAGTTAGAATTTAAACTGAAGCAATTGGGGTTGATGTCAAAATCCATGTCCTTGGCCTCAGGAAATGTGAAAAGGTGGAGATGTAGACATGCTAACGCCAAGAAGTGGGAAACTGTGCAGAGAACAATATAAGACCATTCTGGAGTTCTGCTTAGAGAAGAACAGGAGAGAGGAATTCAGAAAGGTGATGGGATATCAGTGGATACCAACTCAGTTTACTTTGTAGTTTTATTTATGATCCTCATTATAAAGAATATTTCCATGTGAGTATTTGGAAAACTGAATGAAATTTAGTCTGGTTTCTAGCAGCCTTGTCTCTTCATGTAATCATCATCCTTTATTCTCTGAGAATGAGCTCAGATAGTGTTTATTCTTCTTCTGAGAACAAAAACATTTCATGAGATGTTCTATGCTTGATACATTCAGGCTGCATTCCTTTGAATCTGGAGTGTTATATATGAGTTACTCTGTAGTCATTCTTGTTGGCCAATAACAATCATTAGTTTCTTTGTGGTAAAAAGTATGACTTGATATCCTAGGATGATACTAATTTAAATCCATATATCTAAAAACTTCTCAGTGTAAGTAACTTTCCCCAATAATGACTTAATAGTGAAAATTTTACATAACATTTTATAAAATATTTAGCCAACATGAATAAAATCATAATAAAAATCAAAAATGTGCTTCTTTTCTTATAATCACAATGTTGTTACATAAGTTACATTTTATCCCAATATATAATCTAAATGTATAACCATTTTCCAGGATGTTCACCATTGATATATGAGGAAATTATTTTTCCAAATTTTTCTCTTTGCTCTTTCATGGGAAGCTCATTTCACTTTTATAATTTATAATCATTATTTACTGATGTTTTCTTAATTCCATATCAAAATTTTTTTTTTCTCTACAGGTTTTCTTGATTTAATTTTTGAAGAACACCTTTATATTATTTGATATCCTGTTATTTGTAATATATTAGCACTAAAGGAAATTTAAAGACTGGACAATTTTTATGTATACCATCATTGAAAATAAGTGAAATATCTCTAAAAATGGTTTACTTTATTCTTAGTAATTTTGCCCTGTTTGTTTCATTCCTCTACCTAGTTACCCCTATATGATCACACCTTACTTGGAGAAGGAACAAAGCTAGGTTTATTATTTCAAATTTTCATTGTGGTTGGCGGCGGTGGGTGGGTGGGGGTCATGATCACATGTTTTAATCCTATTAAAAATCTGTACATTATAACAGTTCTACCTTGAAAAGTTTCTCATCTGCTTCCTTGTTTGCCTTACTTAGAAGATAAAATTTTTTGCTACTTTCAAAAATGCTTTTATTGCTTAATACCACAACTAATATAATTTAAATCTAGTTAATAAATAAGATATTACAGGAGTCTAGAAATTCTGAAATGAAAAGGGGTCATTCAGTATGAACAATAGAATGAACAATTGCTTGAGTTTGCATTTTTATTAGTTACATACCTTAGGTCAAACATTTTAGTAGTCACTACTATCATTTTCTGTACAAAACGAATAATCTTTGTGGGGTGGATAGAATTCTTCACACAGGAAAAAGTGTATACTTTCAGCACAATTCCATAAACAAAATGTCTAACAATTAAAAATTCCAAAATCTCACATTGTGTTTGAAATCATACCATGATATCTTTAATATGATTTAGTGTATCAGTAATAAGCCTGAATACACATTGTAATGCAATAATCTCAATTTTTATGTTAACTCAACAGACATAAGTTTTTCATTAACAGCACCAAGGAATACTGTCCATCGTTTGTTTTTAATATACATTAGAAAAATTATGAGTCTCTTCCAGCATAGGTCTTATCTCACTTTTTATATGATGGATATTTTTATTTTTATATAAGCTTTAAATTAACATGGTATTTCTAAGTATATTTAAATTTTTATTTCTAAATGAACATCAATGTAAAAATGCATTTAAACTTTATCATACTCCACACAAGTTTAAGATATGTGTTATAGTGGATGTAGTTGAAGTTAGTCTTATGGTTATATTAATTAGACCTCAGATGGCAAATAGTTATCTTTGATAATCATACCAAAACATAAGACAGGATATATGCACAAGATAATAATACATGCTGCTCCGTTGATTAGTTTTCCCTTACTGTACATCTTAGCTGTAGGGAAAAATGAGAACATTCCAAAAAAATAGAAGAAAGAGTTTATTAATACAATGAATCTGACTCATGTTTGTTTCTTTTATCAATGGTTATTGCACTTTTTCTTTGAAGCAATTTTAATAATAGTCTTCAAACTCCTTCACTGAGAGACTTTCATTTTTAAATTTAGCTTACTTACTTTTTGAGATATATCTTGTTTTTTCAGGAATTGTAATTAACAAGTTAAACATAATTAAGTTATTAGAACATTTACCAACATTTTCTCTTACACGTGTCATTGTGTGCAGGCCAGGGAGGGGAGGTAGTAAAACAATTACACTTGTCTAAAAGATCCTTCTAGATTTGGATCACCCTTTTGATTCGTTTTCCTGGTTTAATGAACTTTTCACTACAGTCTCTCTCTTCTCTCCTTCTCTCCTTTTCACTTGCTTTAGCTTTTTCTCTTCTTTTATTCCCTCTTGTATTTCTACACACACACACACACACACACACACACACTCTTCAAAGGAAATTTTAATGACTGAAATACCAAGAAAAACAGTACAAATTTCTAGACCACTTTACATTATCCATATTAACGAAATAGGTATGATAATATAAAATAAATGTAGAATACACTTAAATGTCATTCACTTCCATTTTAATCAGCCAGAAAGTTATATCGCACAAGAAATAGTAAAGAACATCTGATCCAAAAACTATTCATTGTTTGTGATGAATTATATACCTGAAACAATAAGATAAAATGTGCAGGTATAGAGGTTGTGAAGAGAGGACTCAAACCCAAGTTTTAACTCGTCATGTCTTTTAAACCAGTGCCACTTTTAAGATTTCCTTCAATCTTTTATATCATAAATATACCCACTACCCACGTTTAGATGTTTCAAAGCCTCATCAATACCATGATAGTTATCTCCACTGTTTTCTCCATGTACCCAGCCTTTACCTTTCCCTGCAGACTTAGTACATCTTGACTTTAAATATTGAGACCTAAAATGGTGCTAAAATCCAAACTTTCTGTGAATGATCAAATCTTACTAAGTCTGTTCACTAAATTAGATGACAGAAAGAGACATACTCTGTTTCCTATGATCACTAGACCTGTCCTGGTAATGTATATCCTATGGAAGTTTGAATATCAGTTTCTTTTGACTGCAGGGAAAGAAGTCAGTGAAATTTGGTTATAGCATCTCCCTTGAAGTACTATATAATTAAATGGCAGGGAGTTAATAGAGAAACAAAAGACAGGTGCACTTAGTGACAGGTAACCTAAATAGATTGTTACAGCTTGTTAATTTTTTTTCTACATTTTTAAAAGGACAGGTTTATTAGAAAAAGGAAAAAGGAGAAGCACCTGCACAGTCACAGGTGGGCAGGAGGGCTGCCTTTAAGGTTTGTTAATTTAAGAGACCATAACTTTTAAATAAGAGTATGAGCCTCACAGTAAGTAGTACAACACTTTTGTCAGTTTCTTGAGCTTTTCTTTTCCATTGAATTCATCTTTCCCTTTGGCACATATGAAGTTCAGTTTTCCTACATCCCTAGGAGGAAGGGATTGATCATTTTTATAAGCAAACACATTATAAGTAAAGTCAAATTATAATATCTTTCCCAATTTGTCAGTTCTTAATGATCATGATAGAAAAATTCAAAATTGACTGATTTGGAAACAGTTATTCCTCAAAACTGTGTGTCTCTGTTGGAAGGTTAAAATTAAGCTTGTTTATACTTTTAAGGAAAATGCTTCTGCTTGCCCCTGTACTAATGTGGAAATATTTATTTGGTGCATAATTTATAATTTTTATTCAATATTTACATACTTTTTCTCAATTTACTTTGTTCCTTTATTTTCATTTTTTGCATTTACATGTATATTTAACAAATAATTTAATGTATTTTTATGAGGTTCTATATAATGAAATTAATATTAAAATGTCAGAAGATTCATAGGAAGTGATTGTGAAGAAATCACTTTATGGTAGCTTTAAAATTCTTTTGCTTGCCTAATGTCTTAAATTCAACATTTGAGAAAACTGATATGAAAAATATAAATATATGCAAGTCACTTTGTACTTATAAAAATTGAAAAATATCTGTACTTTATTGCATTTAGAAGTATTTCTTATTATGCACTACTTTCAATCAGTACATCCAAATACTTTTATTTAACAAATAAATACATATCCTAAGATAGATTAAGTAACAAATGACTACACATTTGCATTTTAATAATTATTTAACATTTATTTCCAAAATATTATCAATAGTGAGACAAGTTTTCAAAGTGGATAATTTTTTCTTTTGCACATAAACATATTGTTTTTATAACAGTGGTTTTCTTCTGTATTTATATAGTCATGCCAGATATTTTTATAGATGATATATTAACCCAAGTAAGAAAATAATAGCACTTACATCTACTTTCAGTAAGTGATAACTGCTAGCATTCCAGTTTGTAATCTTAACTCCTTTTTTACTCCATCTCTTGTCTTTTGTGTGGGTTATGTGCATATATGTTTTTGTTAACTGCAGTTTTCAAATTAATAGTTTATAAGCTATACTACTAGATATACCATTTAATATTTTATAACTGTTACTGCAGTATCTTTTTATATATACATGTCTATATGAATACACATGCATACCATGCTCATTCATTTTTTCATGAATATGTAGTAGTCTGTAGATAGACCATAAATGCAATTAACTATTCTCTATTGCTGGACATTTAGAATGTCTTCCCAAGGCTTCACAATAATCAAACAATGCTGCAATGAACATACTAGTCTTATGTCTTTGTACATTGATTTATTTTTTAGGAAAGATTCTGGGAGGAAAATTTTATGTTCAAAAACTTGACCATTGTAAAACCTTTTGATACACAGTACCAAATATGTTTTATTTTTAAGTAATTTACTTTTTGTCATTAACATTAGTTACTTCGGGAAGTATTCATGTAAATGACCATTTTTTTTCAAGTCTAGTATGTAACTGTCAAGCTGAAATATATGTTATTTTCAGTTATAAGATTGAGGAAACACAAAATATTCAATGAAATCAAGGACTATACTTTCTGAGTTTCACTGCCTTTGAAAATACAATTTTAGCATGAATAATTATTGCATCTTTTTGTTTGTTTTAGGATCATTTTAATAATTTCCAATGTCATTCTTTTAATTATTGCTTTTGGAGTTCACCCTCTGGAATCTACAAAATAAACACAGTCATGCCTTTTCCTATATGATTGTCACCTCACAGTAAACAAATAGCTGCATACACTGATTATGCCTTTTTCTTTATTGCACTTAATTTGGGTCATGCCTAGGATGGTGATTTTAGCATTTAGAGATTATATGAACTTGACTCTTTTGCCTTGTTGTTCACTTTGAATATTATCTCTGTCACTTATTGCTGTCCACAACCATCTTTTGTTTTGTGTCTCTTCTACACTGTATTTTCCTAGAAGTTGGAAATTTTTTCTAAACTGGGATTCAGTAGCATAATTAAAAAGAAATTATTTTCCCTTCTCCTGGATGGTTTGGTATATACATAATTTAAAAATGTTTCTGCTATATAAGTTATATACTTCTTTAGCTTCAATTAGAAAAGGGCTTCAGATAATATTTTTTATTCTCAGATTACATTTATTTTTATGTATTTTATGAAAATATTTGATTTGCTAGGGCTGCACTTTGTATATTGTTATCAATTATTTGGATAGTTTCAAGAGAAAAAGTTTGTGTTGGAAAACCTTCACTATTAATGAAAACCTTCACTATTAAGATATTGTTTGAAACCTTCACTATTATTGAAAACATGATTTTTTTTTTTTTTGTGGGACCCTCGCCAGTGGCGGGGGAACAAACCGGTGCTGCAGAGGCTGCAGGCAGCCTTGCAGCCTAGCACTCAACTGCTGCACCACCAGGGGAGGCCCTGAAAACATGATCTTTATTCTAAAACTTATTGGAAAACAAATTTAACATCTTTTTAAAAGGAAAAAAATTAGAGTACATCCATGTATAAAATGCAAATGTTTAATGATCATTTTACAATGATATATTAATTTGTTAAAAAATATTAATAAATAAGTTTGTTTCCTAACCTCAAATTATTAAAAGGCATATCTTAGTTTTGTAAAGATGTCATACAATCAAAGAAAAAGGAATTACAGGCATCATTATTCTCATCAGAAACTCTTATGAAACAGATAGGCACATAATGACATTTTTCTCTCAGATAAGCAAGACGTCAAAAACCTGATTCTAAATATCTACATTGAAATAGTAAAAGGGGTGAGGGGGTTGCAAGAATTTGGGGTATGAACCAATACAGTTTCTGGATTAAAATAAGATTAATAATCTTAGACTTCCATGATGTCTATAATCATAAGTTCTCTTTTCCTTAAATTTTGAGGTTCCTCCTTTGTGTTTTTGATACTGGGTTTAAGAGATTTCCCCTCTTAAGATTCCCAGATTTGAGTATTTGTTGAACAGCACTAGGTGAACCCCTCGGCAAGCCTGCCACATTCTGCTCACTGTTCACCTTCATTGTAAATTGTATCACTGCCAAACCCATGTCCCTATTTAAAAGAAGTGTGGGTGATGTTGCATTGGGACCCCAAAAATATGTGTGTGTGTATGTACATGTGTGTGAGCTTCTGTATTTAAAAAACAAGTACTTTCAACTTAATACTAGGACATCTATATATTTGACTTTTCTTTTTCTTTTAAAATTTTTGGTGTGAAAAAAAAATCCTTGCATAATTTAAATTATTAGGAAAATCAATAAAAAAAACTGATTAAAATGTCAAGGAGACATTTGTCAAGGAAAAATGCTAAAATTGATGGATATTCAGAAAGCTTTGTATATAAATGTCTATAAACTACAGGCCCACTTCCAGAATGATTTAAATGAACTCTATTATTTATGAAACAATTTATTGAAACAAATAGTATTGTCTTAATTTACTTTATTAGTAGTTTATACCAAAAATAACTTGAGACTAATATTGAGTACACTTATACATTATCACTTCAATAGACACAATATATGCAACTTTTGCTTTAAATGTGTTCATATAAGAAATCTAATTGTCCCTTTTGTCTTAATCATTTCTTGTTCTAATTTGAAAATATTTTGATATTTGATTTGATTTTGAACTAGTTTTTTTAGCATACACAAATTACAAATCACATCAAATCTCTAAAATATTTTCTTCAGTAAACATAGGGTAACATATGAAAGTATGAATTGTAGAGCTTCCTAGGTAAATTTACAGTTGAAAGCTTTCAGACAGCACTTTCCAAACTGCCTTTTTTGAGACTATTTCAAAAGTTATAAGTGTGTTTATGGGGAGGGGAGGAGCTGGACACAAAAGATTATTTATTGCAGAATTTTCAGGCTTTTTAAATGCAAAAACCTGCCTGTCACACTTTCTTTTTTTATTGTTATTTGTAATTTAAAAAATTATCAAGGTAGCTAGTACTTTCACTTATATCCTTTTATGTAGTATAGCGTATACGATTAGAGTTGAAAGTTTAGAAATTACATATTCCATTCCCAAGCAGATAGTGAACAGCTCTTCTACTTGCAATGATTCCTCTAATTTTTTATTCATTCTAAGTGGAAAGAAATAAAAATACTGTTTTGATTGAAATCAAAGTAATGTTACAGGAAACATTTTTTCTTGGTTATTTTCCTTAGAAAAAATGATGGGCAAAAAATAATCAACTTGTTGGTGAAGAATCCCCTATGATGATAATTCCTCTTTATCAATAAGAGATTTTCTTCTCTACAGGTATTAATATTTGTGGAGCACTTTATCTGAGAATAGCTTTTAATAAAAAAAAATGTAGAAAAAGATTTTGGAGCGAGGCATAGACATGCTTGTTACTGTTTGTTTTAGGGATTATCCTCTTATGAGAATTTAAAGTTATAAGTTAAAAGTAGATTTACCTAAATTTGTTAAATATAGAGCAACCAAGGTGTTACGTTGAGTTGAGACTTTAACGTTGAGGTGTTGGTTGAGACTTTAACGTAAAATATTTTTCATTTAGAGACCGTATATAGATGATGATTGAGATTGGAATTTATCTGACAACATATTTAAATTGCTATATCACTATTTGCATATTTTTCCTTATAGTAAATACAGATTCATATCTTTCTTGGAACTCCTACCCCCAGTGATCTGTAAAATATAGATGATGTTACATAAGCCTGATTCTACAGAAATTTTAAATCCTTGCTAAGGAGAAAGGACCTGTAATATGAAATTAATTCATATGAAGCCAGTATGCTTTAATATAGGGTTCAGCAGACTATGGGCTAGACACCAAATCTGGCCTACTGCCTGCTTTGTAAATACCATTTTATTAGAACAGAACCACACAGATTTGTGTATGTATGGTCTGCAGCTGCCTTCGTGTTACAATGGCATGGTCGCATTAGAGACCATATGTTATGCAAAGCCTAAGATATTTATTTGAGCTCCACAGGGAAGTTTGCAGGTTCTTGCCAGTATGTCATATTATTACCTAGCCAGTATGTCATGTTATTACCTAGTAATCAGAAAGAATTTAATGTAGTTTCCATAGGAGGTTAGTACCCAGAAAATAGTTTACTAGAAAATGCATATATATGTGTATGTATGTGTGTATATATATGTATGTATATATATTTGTGTACACGTATATATAAAATGTTTAAACTTCTTCATTTGCTTGTGCTATTCATATTTAAAATACTATTTGCTACTGTGATATCAATGAGACCATCTGGTATTTTTCTTTTTCTTTCTGGCTACTGTGATATCAAAAAGAAACTTCCCAAACACTATTTCTCCTATATTCCTTCAGTAGACAGAATTTTTTGATGCTGGGGTGATTTTTTTTTTTTTTTTTTGGTTCCCTTGCCCTTGGAGAAAATAAGAATTTTTCCCAAGAACATATTTTGAAGTATAGACAGTCCCACTATTGTATTTTAATAAGTCTATACTTTGCTATATACACATTCATATAATAGAGGCACTCACTGGATTTTAGTTCAATTTTTAGATTAAATTTATATTAATATATATTTACATTCCCTATTTTATAATTTGGCACAGAATAAGTCACATTATTATTGAAACATGACTCTTAAAAGGAACAAATTGCCTCACTTCCTTGGCTAGTTTATGTAGAAGTGCTGTTATACATAGAAGTTACATAATGTACGTTTTTATTAATTTTCTTTTATTCAAGATTTTCTTACTCCCTTTTGAAGTTGTTTTCCCCCTTTTTTCTTAATTAATTTTCACTTGAACTTAAAATTATCTAATACACATTGAGAATTTTTTCAGGGTGAGTATAAATATCCTGTCTTTGAATAAACATAGCAAGGAGTTATATTGTGTGCATTTACGTTCCTACCTACCATCACTGCTTGTGAATTTACATACAAAACTTTATAATACATAACCACTTACACCTACTAAGTTATGATTACTTTTCCCAGTTTGTAGATTCATAGGATATAATTGAAAATTTGTTTTTCCATTATGTATGTGTACATGAAATATGGAATTTCATAAAAAGTCTCTTTAATAAAAATCATAAATGTACTTTAAAACACTTTTTGTATTTACTAAGGTTTGCTAAATAAATTTAGTTCTTGTTACCAAAGTTTTAAAGACCCTTTGATACTTGTAATTGATGTGTTTTGAGGTAACACCTATTAGTAGATTAATCTCACTTTGTAATAGGCCTACTAGTTCACTTTCTTGCATTCCTTTTTTTTTTCTTCTGAAATGATTTAAGTAACATTTTGTGCCTTTATTGGCATGGTATTTTCTCAGCAATATTATTCCCCGGGACTTTTTCTTGATCCTAATTCTAGAAAATTCAAGTTCAAAAAATCTCGATAATTGGATCCACATGTGTTGGGGGCAACTTGCTTTAATAGATGGACTAATTTTATGATATTAGTTTCTAAGTGCAATTTTAAAATATTATTTAGACCATTTTGACTTACAGTTTTTTCCAGTAAATGAGCCAAATTTTGATTAATTAAAAACCCAACTTTTTATTATTACTATGGTTAGATTTATGTGCTGTCAAATATATTCTCCTGAACATACATGTATGAGAAAGTGTTTTCTACTTAGTGAAGATTTGTTGTCTTCTGTTTAAATTTGTTTACATTTTATTCAGATTTCAATTATGTATTTAATAATCATGCTTTTATTCACTAAATTGCATAGTTTAAATAAATCTAAAAAATTAAGACATTTAATTTGTACATTCTACCTTGAGTGAAAGTAGTATATCAGTCTAGCATTTCTTCTTTTATTTTACATCCTGTAAGTAGGGCTCAGAAATAAGAACTGAACATTAATTTTATGGGTTTTTTTCTACTCGATAGGTGCTATGGATATAGAGGAGAGAAATCGCCAAATGAAAATTAACAAATACAAACAGGTAGCCGGATCAGATCCCAGACTGGAACAAGATTACCATTCAAAGGCAAGACATTTTTCTTTTTAAAAGTTGTAAAATAATCAATTAATCATACGAAACCATTAGATTTTCTTAAATTGCTGAAGGCAGATTAGTTAGGCACAAACATATAATGCAGTGACCCCATTTTATTATCAAGTGCTAAAAATTTATATGTTTATAGACAAGTTGTTAGGGATAGAATTTGCCTCATTTAAAAAAAATAATGTAGGGGTTTAAAGACATAAACATCACAAATTATCTGAAGAACAAATATTTTCAAATTTTGCATTTTATAAAACCTGTGAAGGTCCTACCACTCTCAAAAATGTTTAGGAAGAACTTCTATTTTTTGATGGCTTTCCTACATGTAGATTTTTTTCCATTTTAATTGAATTTGATTTATTAATGAGTTACTGGGAAAAAATACAAACTCATGAGGCATTGTAAGGAGTTTAAAAATATTTTTAGCAGAATACTTTTGACTTTTGACTTAAATTTTGAGAATAAGTTGAGGTATGAAGTTTACCAATGCAGGAAATAGAGTATTATATTATTGTTCTTACCTTTCATTGCTTTTACATTTTCACAGCATTTTTAGGTTTATGCTATTATTTATGGCCAAAGTCACGAAAAGACTTTGCCCTAAAGTACCTATTTAAAATATAATTAAAATGATGAAAATAACAAAACTTACTCATACTATTTAATTGTTAGATATTTGCTCTGTGGTGTAGTAATGTAATCATTGCAATCATGTAATATTTGTGTCTGTGTATTTATCTGTGTGTTAGAGAAAAAGTTTGGATTATCAGATATGTAGGCCTTTATTACCCTTACCTGCTTAACCTTGAACTTCTTTCCTTTGAACTACCTTATCAATTCTTTGATAAAGTCAAGATGTACTAAGTATAATTGTCTGTGTCAGATATGCATATGTGGTAGGGAGCACAAGTGTCTAGTTTCTCCATGGTACAGCTTAGAAGAGGCAGAGATTCTTATATCAGCATCATCTTCTAAATAAACCATCAATCTCTTCCCCAAATTACATATATAGTGCCATAGTGAATACAGAATTATTCATCACAGATTCCTGATGCTGTAGAAATAGCATAGGCCTAAAGCCAGAGAAAATAAATTTAAGACTGATAAAAATAACCTTGCCTTTATTCAGACAGTCCTAAACTTCTAGGAACTTTTCTCTAAAAGAAGAACTTCAAAATGGTTCAGTAAATTTCACAGAAAATAATTCTGTGATGACATAATGTTTCAGGTATTTGTAACCTTTTGAGCTTGCTACCAGAAGTGATACCTGTGTCTTCCCAGGTACCATTTGGTATTTCTGCCTCAGAATAAAGAGACAAACTTGATTTTTTTTGTGGTGTCTGTTCTGCTGTGATCTCTCATTTACTCATTTTATATAATCTGAACAGCAAGGTATAAAGTCCTAATAAAGTAGGATATCAAAATTTATTTAAACATATCTTCAGATACACAAATTTGTTTTGTTTACAATCCTCTATACTTCAGGAAGGAATGTGGATGATTTTTTAAAGTGCATGTAATATTCTATATGATATTTTCAGTGAAGAAGTGAGGATCACAAAGTAAGACAAAAAACAAGGTTTCATTTTTCATCCAATAAAAATATTCATCAGAAGCATGACCAATGACTCATTATGGGTATCTGACAGAAATTGATTACAGGAGGGTGGACCAAAGGGATACCATAGACATGACCCAATCCCTCTCCACCCCCTCCCCCAGGAAAACAAGCTTTGATTTCATTCCAGTTCATAAATAAATGAGTGCCTAGAGCTCCAAAGTGTTATAACTTTGACTCCAATTATTTTAGGTTAAAAAAAATTTACGTCTTGGCAACGTACTAGTTATACTAAGCAATATAATTTTCTAAGTACTCACTAAGGTGTGGTTTTCAAAGTGTGGTCCCAGACCATTAGCATTGACATTATCTGAGGACTTTCACAAGTGTAATTCTCTGGTCCTCTCCAGGTCCATTTCACCAAAACTCTGGGTGTGGGGTCTGCATGTTTTAACAAACATACCAGGTAATTCTGATGCATAGTTAAATTTGAGAACTACTGCTCTAAAATTTACTTGCTTGTAAAATTTACATATAGATATCCGAAAGAGTTGATTTGCTGTATTAGTGTTTTAGATAGAAGCCAGTGATGAATAAGGTTGAAAATGGAGACTTTGTTTTGATAAGTAATTGGATACCTTAACAATACCTTTTAGTCTAACAAATCTTATCACTTGAAGGCCAAATAATTATCCATCTGTTTTCGTTGCTGGAAATATGCATTCAGTTTAACCAAAAATATAACTAAGTCATTAAGAAACAATATTTTAAAAGGACCCAAAAAGCAACTCTAGTTTGTCCCACTGCAAGTGATTTTCTGATGTCAAACAATCTACTGGGACATCTATTTCCCCATCACCCCTACTTTGATCTTCCTCTCTTGTAGATCAGAGAGAAATTTACAGAGGATTCTTTTTCAGTCAAAGGCACATACAGATTTAGTTACTAATTTCCATAATAATATTAGATTCAACTTTTCAACAGAATCTCCTCTCAGTATATGGAATATTTAGCTATATTTTTATACTTATGTTGAGAACAAGTATCAATTATAAGGTTTGCTACTGTATTTTCATAGCTTAGATCTAGTTCTTGGGGAAAAAAATCATTTAACAGATGAAGGAACAAATATATAGAAAGGCTAAGTGATCTACCTATGTTTACATAGCCACTAAGTCATGGAAAGTATTATTCATTGCTAATCTGGTTTTTCAAATTGAAATAATTGAGATTAAGTTCAAAGCCTCAGACCTATGGAATATATGCTGTACTTCTGAGCTGTCTTCTTGAAATCCCAGTGAAGCTATTGAGAAACTGAATGTACTCTTACTTAAATATATGTGAAGGTTTTTCTTAAGTACACATTCCACATTTTATATGGCATTGCCTTCCTCAATTCCTGTTGTCTTCAACATCAATAGGTATAAACAATCCTTACTAATTTTTGTTTGTTTTGAACAATTTATTTTGAAATATTATCTTACTAATTAAAAAAATCTCAGTAACTTATTTTGAAAGCATATGTAGAACAGTGCCTATTAACTTACTTTCTATGAATAATTTAAGTATACTAGGAAATAGGAAAACAAAGTATTTATTAAAAGCAGCAAAAAAGCATGTGAAGATATGATTACTATTTAACCTCAAATGTCTTCTCAATAGTTTCTCTCAAAACAGAACTTAACTATGTGCCCAGTGTCCCCTTTTCATGACTTTTGCATTCCTAGTATCTGTCCCAGCCCAAATGTGATTCTTTTGTTCTACTCTCAGCAGAAATTTATGGATCCACTTTTGTCTTTTCTATAAAACCAATATTCTGCTCTCCATTTCAGAAAACTGTGACTGTCTATTAAATTTAACAGTTCACACTACAATAACAGTATTGGGTAACTAGACTTCTATGGGTTTTACAGTGATTAATGAACATAATTAGCATTAATTGAAAATTAAATAGTGCATATATCTGAAAATTAATATAGAGAATTTGGTAATGTTTATTTAATTACATGGAATTTATTCTATAAATAGGCCATTTTTATATTTTTAAATGATCCCAGAAGATATTTTTAAAAGGGTAGTTCTTAACAGTTCAACAGAGAATACAATGCAGTTCATTGGTACAATATTTATTTCTGTTTTCTTATTTATCACTCAAGTGCATTATGTTAGAATTAAGTAATATGACTTCTAAATTGTCTAGAACTTTTCAGAAGTGGCCCGGAAGTTCATACTAATCTATTTAACCCATAATCTAATAGATTGAGTTAGTGTTCTGGGAGCAGAGGACAATGTAGAATAGAGAAGATTCTTCTCCATTCATTATGCATGCCTGATCCTAGGTACTTGCCACTTTTTTCTCCCAGACTTTATGCACCCAGGTACAATTTTAGAGACATTGTAGGAGAAAAGAAACCCAACTAAAGTTTTACTTTATAATATGAATAACAACACCGATACAGTTTTATTTTGTTAAAGGCTCTGTAAATATAAATAAAACTCACATTAATGGAATTACAGGCAGTATCAATATAAAACATTTCAAACCATTAAAGACAAAGAATTTTTGGCAAGTGGATCACCACTGTTAACTAAGCTGTTCCACTTATGTTAGAGCTTTTTCTCTTTCCAACACTGAGAACATACATCCATTGCCAGTCTTATGTGTTTTGAATTGACGTTCAAAACCAGCACAGAAGAGAGGAAACAGGTTGGGGCTGGTTAGTATTGGCCAGAAATGAACTGTTTACAAGAGTGGTGTTTGTAAGTCAGGAGTATTTTAAGACCCCAATATCATCAGAATGTGGCAGCAGTCCAAGTACAGTGCAGTAATGAGAACCTGGCCTGAAGTCAAGCAAACTCACTTTGGTGGTCTCAGTTTCTTTGTCTATTAAGTAGGCCTTTGATTGCAAGTACCTAGGGCAGTGATTAGGTTAAGATGATATATATATATATATATATATATATATATATGTGTGTGTGTGTGTGTGTATATGTATATATGTATATATATATAAAAATGGTTTAGTACTTTGTAAAGAGCTCAATAAATGGTGTAGATATTATAGTTATTATTTTATATAATAACAGCAGCAAATATAATTACAGAAATGAATATGATGAGGTCAAAGAAATGATAAATAGTTGAGCTAATGAAAAGGACTTTACTGTAGCTCATATATCTTTCAATGTTTCCTTTTATCCTCAAAGAGACTGAAGCAGCAGACATCTAAAAGAATAAAATCAAATTTAAAGGGAAAAATTTATGAATCTTAAAGTGATGTGGAGATAAAAGATATTAAAGGAGACCAGAATATAACTGTGATGAGAAATTACAAACTAAGTTACTAAATTCAAGAAATGATGTTATAAAGATTGATGTTAAATGAACTTGGTCCTTGGGAAATGATTAGCATGTATGCATATGGATCTGGGTATTTAGAAAGAAATCCTCTATGTCAGTGATGACATAAGCTGGATCTGAAAACTGAAAGACTAAGTTTATAAAAACCAAATTTTAAAATGTAGATGAGATGGCTGTATACAAATTACTAAACAAGATACATGGAAAATATATACATTTCTTAGGAGTGAAGAAATGAAAGTTGAACTTTAAATTTATAGCAGTGATATAGTAAAATGCAAGAGGAAAAAACTTTTTTACCCAAGAAGAAAAGTTTGGTTGCTTGTGGCATGTAACCCAGTCCAGTAGCAATGAGATGAGCCAGGCCTGTGCCCACTGGAGGAAGCTCTGCAGTTTTGGTTGCCAAGCTACCCAGAGAATCAGGTGCTGACATACAGCAGCCACCACTGTGTCAGTGTCAGATACAGTCATCTGATGAACAGAGGAGGAGAATCAAATAGGACTGATTTCGATAATCTAATCTCTACCTTGTAAGTCATCAAAGAGGGGATTTAGAGGTCCCTTAGGGAGTGATAAAGCTTCCTTTCTTGGAATTAACAGTCGGCTGTTTCATGAAGAGGGAAAAGATTCAGATGTTCAAAGAATTCCTTCTAGGGTTGGTCTAGTTCGATATATGGGAGAATGGTTTCATTTTAAAAATCAGAATTAAGATCACCTACTCCTAGTTTCCATCTTGAGTCAAGTCATGAAATCTTACTACTCACGATGAAGATGCCACACACAGTGGCAATGACTGCCCCTGGATTTCTTCAATGAAACACACCATTTCTCTAGCTTTATATCCAACTCTATCAAGTTTTTCTACTATTGTGTACATTCCACATAACCCGACAATCAGACAGCTTCGTGCACTCTAGCAAAATCTCAAGAGAGCTTCTGAAAATCACTTAATTTGGTAATATGGGAGCATAGGCAGTAAAAGACAATTGACATTTCTTGGAAGCATTCTTATTGCCAACTTAGTTTGCAAGGCTCTGAGGAGGAATGCTGAGTCCTGAGGATGCATCTTAACTAAGTATTACACATTTTACATTTCTTCCTGACTTCAAACCAGTCTGCCACCTACTAGACTCTCTGGTTGCTGTCCAAGCCATGCAGCCTCCAAGCCTTTAGTTAATCAACTGCTGTGTGCTTGCTTGTTACTTCATTCAGTGGTTCTTTTACCAAGTATATTTGTGAAGAGAAACTAAACCAGATTTTAAAATCTAGATTATTAAGCTAGCAAGTAAAAAAGCAATATGCAATACGGTCTTAGAAGTGCAAGAGATATTAGTGGTAATCTTAGCAAGAACTAGCTAAAAAAAGCTTAGTCCCATCTATAAATTTAAAAGAATATTATAGGTTGAAATGAAAAAATAGCTAAAATCATTTTTAATAACTTTATATTCTATTTTTCTCATATATATACTTTTATTCATGTTTGTGAGGGTAAACTCCTTTATATTCTATGAAAAATCTACCAAACTAGAATTTAAAGTAAATAAAATATTTATGTACATATTTATGCAATTCCACTCTTTGTCTTCAAGACAAATAGAGGGAGAAGGAACAGTTGAAATGATAGCTTCTTTCTAGTGTGCATTACAAGTAACCACAGTCGCAGGCATTTTCACAGGAACTTCTGAAGTTCTGATCACAGTAGTAGAGATATAGAGGCAATTTTATAATCTTTTTTCCAACTTATTTTGAGTAGTGATGATTCAATGTAGACATAGTAATGTTCAAAATATGGAATCTAGAACTAAACTGTCTTGAGTTCAAAACCTCCGTTTGTCACTATCTTTGTATATACAACCTTGGGCAAGTTAATTAACATCCTTATGCCTAGGTTTCTTTTTCTGGAAGGTATGCTCATAATATTACCTACCACATGGATTGTTTTCAAGATTAAGTCTATTTATGTACATGTATAATGTATACGAACTTTGGAATTTGATAAGGAATAAGTAAATGTATGCTGTGATATGATGGTGGTGATGGTAATGATGGTGGTGGTGATGATGATGATGGGGAAGGAGAAAAAGAATCATTGTTTCTAACTGATAACTTGCTCTAACCAAAGCTTTTGGGGAATTCAGATCTGTATTTGTTGCTAACAATCTACTAAATATAGAAAGTGTATCTTTAAGGAAATCCTAAATGCAAGTGGGTAAAAGGGAGGAAAATTCCAAAAGTTAATGATGATTTTAAAAGTCTAAAAATTGATTTGGATCATCTTTGTCCAGTTTTTATCTCTCCAAAATCATTACCCTTTCTACTCCTTCACAAGCTGAATATACTTCAACCTTAATTCAAATATAGATATGTAGAATTTACATGTAATTTATATCTATACATGCACTCACATACACATCCTAAAGCTCTGAGGTAGAGGAGAGAATTTCTCTCCTTCATATATTAGCTGATCAAAGCCACAATGTCATTTCTTCCTTATGTCAGAGGCACAAATAAGCCGTGTCTGATGTAGAAACTTCGATAAATAATTTCAATGGACTTTTAGAAGTCTGTGTTTTTTATCTGTGATAAATCTTTGAATTTAAAAGTTTCTAACTTTATGCACTTTTTTCTCTTAGCATCTCATATTGGTTTGCCAGGGCTGCCATAACAAAATGCCACAACCTAGGTAGCTTAAACAGCAGCAATTCATTTTTTCTTAGTTCTGGAGGGTGGAAGTCCAAGATCAAAATGTTGGCAGGTGTGGCTTCTTCTCTCTTGTCTTCACATGGTCATCCTTTGTGTGTGTCTGTGTTCAAATTTCTTCTTATAAGGACACCTGTCATGTTGGATTAGGGACCCACCCTAATCATTTTGCTCATTTTACCCAATTACCTCCTTTTACTTAATTACCTCTTTAAAGGCCCATTTGCAAATATAGTTACACTCTGAGGTACCAGGACTTAGAATTACAGCATATGAATTTGCGGGTATACTAGTCAGCCATGACATATCTCTACAAAGTCACTAGTAATATTTTAAATTATCACTTTAATGCATTATGAAAACTTATTTGATTATGATGTGAATAGAAATTTGAAGGCAACTAACTATAGCCACTTTGTTTTGAACTTTTTAGTTTCTTTCCATTTTGTTACTTTTTCTATTTTTCCCTATTTTTCCAACTACCTTTTTTTTGCATCCTGGAAGAGGAGTAATTTTGGTTTTTGTAGTTGTAAGTTTTGTAAGTTCACTTTTAAAATTAGTTTTCTTAGTCATAAAATCACATTTACATTTAATTATGGTTTTCTTAGCCATAATTTCATGCTGACATTCAAACATGGATCCTTTTTCTTTACATGTACTTGTGAATTGCTGCCTCCTACTATATAACCACATGTCAGGCTAGGAAATCCAAGGGGATATTTTTTAATTATGAAAAAGTCATTTGGGATGACTAAGACAGCAAAGTATATGCTACAGAACACCAGAAAATTCTAAAAGAAATAATTTGTCCCTTTTTAGTAAATATAACATTACTAAAAACTGACAAAAGAGAGAATTTGAAATAAATTACATCTTCATGCTGCTAAAATGGTCAATCTGTGGACAGTAGCTGCTGTTGCCAAGAGCATAATTATTCCTGCATATTGCCTCAGAATACACAGGGGAAACATTTTTTCTTTTACCTTCTGCAAAAAAAGAAATTTTTGCATTCACCTTTGCTTTCAGACATCTTCCAGAGTTGCTAACTTGCTAACAACTAGAAAACCCTGCAGGGGATTCAAGGGATGAACATTATAGGGCACTGGACAGATAGAGATCTTGCTTTATAGAATCAAAGAAGATTTGGAAAAATAAGGTCAGAAGAAAATGTGATAAATAGGATAGAAACATTCTTTCTCAATCAAATTTCATATATCTAATAAGATTATGTATGGGCATAGAAATTTAAAAATATGAGAATATTCAGACAGATATGAAAACATATATACCTTTTGAACTGACCCTGGCCTCTATTGCCTCCAGAAATAGATGTTTTATGTCTAATATGCAAATTATTTATTATATATCTTTTGCAGTAAACTATCCTTTTTGAGAATAGTGGTTATATTTTATTCATCCTGTGGTCTCTCTAGTTGCAAGCACTTTGCTTTGACCCAAAGCATTTAGTGGGCTTAGTAGGTAGTTTCTTTAAAGTAAATGAACAGGGACATGGATCCGTAAAGGAAGCTGTAATAGCAGTGGTGGCAAATGTTTGGTAAAGATTTTAAAGGAGATGAACATTAAGCATTCTATACAATATAAGGGCAAAATATGAACTTCAGGAGAAGGTATGGGTAGGTTAATACATAACAGTCAAAAGCAAATTTCCTAATTGACATAGGATTTTGGTTTCTGTCTAGAGTTAATCATAGTAGAAAGAGAACAGCAAAGAATGGGAATATTTGGATTCTAATTTTTATTCTACCACTTACGTCATAAGACTTTGAATAAATTTCCCAATTTTCTTCACAACCCAACTTTTTTTCTATGTTCAAATTGAGGAAATCTTGTAATCAGTAAAGTGCTACACAAATATATGGTACTTTGGAGACACATGAGAAAAATCAGTATGTATTAACTCTTGGATTTTTAGACAGTGACATCATCAGTTAGGAAAATGATTTAATCCTATAGCTTAAACCTTAAAATTAGAACTATGTTTTCTATATTTCATTTCCCTCAGCTATTGATTCAATAATCTCCCATCAGTGCCAGTCCTGTTACTAGATGTACTTTCACAAATGATTGAATATGTATATTTTAAAATTAACTTATAGCATAATCATTTTTATTTAGAGAATAAATTTACATGTATGTTTATGCCTATTCATACAAAATAATCAATAGCTAAGTTAAAACCTTTAGTCAGTTAGGGTAGTCAACTAGGGTATATGGAGACATCCACATCTATAATACCAATTTAAGTTGCTAATTGTACTTTGGGCATATCTACAGGTTTATTGTGCAGTAGCTTTGTTCATAAAAATGCAAAAATTAATTGTAATTTTCCTCCATTTGTGAATGATTGCAGGTATTTATTAGTAAAATAAACTTACTAATATTTTACAAATCATGCAATTTTTATTATTTCTATCTAATATGTTTTAAAGATTGCAAAAATAATACTCCAGTCTGAAAATAATATAGCTAGCCTTAGGGATATGTCTCACTTGAGAGATGGATAACTTCAGCAAGTAGACATATTCTATATATAAAGATACAGAACTTGACCTGGCTCGTGGGAGTGCCCAGAAATGTAATTTTTTAAAACATGAGATACCAGTGATAGAAAAGAAAACCTTAGAGCTGAACTCCATTCTGATGGATGAGCCAAAGTCTACCAATTCAGTATAACTTCCTGGCTAACAAAGAAAATGGGTTTGATTTTATGATTGGCCCTTTTCTAGTCATTTTCAGAAACAGGAATTCTCTCAGTCCCAGACCCAGTGGTGTAAGAACAAACAAGTTACTTTTTAAGCCCTTTCTCATTTTGTGAGAAAAATTGTCTCACAATTTTGTGAGACAATTGTCTGAACTTTAAATAAACATAGTAACAGTTATTTCAGTAAGACCTGAAATGTCTTTTTATTCATGTTAGCTTATATGGTTTTGGCTTTGTACTTTAAAGTTTTTCTTAATTAAAATCCATCACCCATATAGCTATAGTTATAAGTAGGTAAGTCTTCAAAGTTTCACAAAAGAAAGAAAAATTTTATTTTAAAATACATGCTTAGAGAAAACAACATGCAAGTATTAAAAAATAACTTGGGATCTAAATATGCTTGCCTACTGTCACTTTTAAATTGAAATTATGTAGATGGAAAATTTTTAAATGAAAACAAATAGAAGGAATATAATATGAACAGGTTTAGCCTTAGTCCACTTCTCTTTCAGTTTCCTCTTCCACAAAAAGGGAAAGTTAGATTATCTTCTCTCAGAGGTCACTTTCAGCTTCAAAAAATTATGATTACTTTTTGGAACGAGTCCCAATCATAAGTGAATAAATAAAAGCATGCTTTGCACTAAATAACGTTCTTGGACTTTTCTTCTTAAACAAACAATCGTAATATGATTTCCTTTTTTTGGTATCTCAGAACATACTTTGCAGTCAATGGGGGGCATACAGTAATCTTCTCTTTCCTGCAGCTCCTACTCAGCTGTGTTTTCATGTACTATTTCTGTTCAACTTTTGGGATGCTAGCTTGCCACTTTAGAATGTGTAATATCTCCACCCTGTATTCTGGTATAACATTATCAGTATTCTCTTAAAAAGAAGCTGATTGATAATAATTCTGCAACATTAAAAGAAAAAAATGCCAGAGAAATAAATGACTAACAGAAAAATGAAGGACCGAGTGAACACAGGAGGAGTAATGGAAAAAAGAGAGGAAGGGAAAGAAGATGAAAAGAAAGGAGGCAAGCATTACCCCTCCCTATTGGGAATTCATAAGTGCAATAAGGAAACACATGTACACAAGTAATGCTCATGCAAAACAAACTACGTTAAGTGATAAAATAAAAGTAAATCATGCAAAGGAAGAATAAGAAGAAAAATATCCACTTGGTTTGGAGAAATCTGGGAAGACATTGTAGAATACAGAGGGAGTTACAGAAGCACATGGGCACAAGCCATGTTGAAAGAACAGCTTGTAACTCTTTAGAATGGAAATATACACCAAATTGGGATACATAGTAGGAGATAAGAATGGAAAAGTTGTCTGGGACCAGATTGTGGAGGGTTTTGAATCACTCAGAGGCTATTGCTGTAGTCCAAGGAAGAGGTGTTATTCCTTGTCCTGCTTGGACTATTGGCTCCATCCAAATATTCTCAGTGCAAATCCAATTGGTGCTGCTCTGTGTTTTCACAAAAAGAGTTAGAGTAGTAGGCCTTTTCCAGGTTTTCAACAGAATATAATTATATCTGCCTTGTATCTCTTTGATGGGTCAGGACAATTCTCAGAGCCTTTCAGATTTTTCAACATGATGTAGTTGTTCAGACTGTCGTTTAGCCCTGATTCTCTTAGGTAAGTTACTCTATTACTTTCTAAGATACTAATATCTGAAAGGCAGTCCCACACTATATTTTCAATCCATTGATTTTTTTGTTATTTCTGCCTGCTTCAGATGCCCACGTCCTTGGTCCTACAGCTGTGTTTTCATGTACTATTTCTGTTACAACTTTTGGGATGCTAGCTTGCCACTTTGGATTGTGTTAAATATCTCCACCCTGTATTCTAGTATAACATATCAATATTCTCTTTTTTTTTTAAAGATTTATTTATTTATACAAGAACTTGGGTACAGGTCAGAAGTGTGGGAGGATGAGAGAATTCACCAGAGCCAGAGCGGGGAGCAGAACAGGCAGACAGAGCAAAGACACTGCTGAGGGGAGCAGCGGGCGAGGCAGGAGAGGTCTGCTGCGCCATGTGGGGTTCTTCCTGGCCGGTGTGGAATCGAACTGGCGCTGTAGAGGCTGCAGACAGCTTCGCAGCAGGGCGCTCAACTGCTGCGCCACTAGGGAGACCCAATATTCTCTTAAAAAATACATAGATTATATCATTATAATCAACCAGGTAAAATTTAAATGTATTTACAAAGGACAAGTATTCAGAATTCTTAATGCTAAGGAAAGTTTTTTCTGATATTTAATTCAACCCAGATCTTAAAGTTTTCTAACCTGAGGACTTAGAGAAGCATTTAGTCATATAATGTTAAGTGTTTTGACAATAGTTCTTGTCTCTCCTGGAAAAAAATAATGGGCCCATTGGTTTGGACTAGCAGTAGCCATTCTGGTCTGTTCTCTCTAGGCTTGATAATAAATTAAATATTATCTATATCAGAATGAGATATTAATATATATATAAGGTCTGGGAAGAACAGACTTTAAGGACACTTGTTGATTTAGACAGACATTCTAGATTACTAAGTTTGAGATACTACTGAATGATAGAGAACATAAAAATCTAAGACTCACTAAGGATGTTGAAAAAGGAAATATCATTTCTATTAGGTACATGCATATAAATGTTCATTATTAAAAGGAACCCAGATTAACAGATTAAGAATGAAAAGATATAAATATCCACATCAGGTTTGGTGTTACCCCTAAGTAAATAAGCAATCTGATATCAAAGGACAATGTCTTATTTTTTGAATATGGAATTATGAACTTATAAAGTTTTCATAGCTATTTTCAATTCAAGATAAAATATTTGTGATCATGGCTGAATGGTGATGAAAATTTAGGATCACAATATAGAGTATCTTTAGTTTCATCATAGTCTATGTCTAATTATTATCATCATAAATATATGCTATGTGTAAAGACCTGTGGTCTCATTTGAAGCTCATATTAGCTTCAAGAAGTTAAGAGACTTGCCCCAAATTTAACAGCCACCACTAGTCAGGACAACAGTTACACATCTATGTCTTTCAGCTCTGTAACCCATGCTCACTGGAATATACTGCCTCTTATCAAAATTAGATGGCTCCATTATGGTTTTCATCAGTATTGTTGGTTAAACAATGTGCCTTTGTACTAAGAAGTAAGAAAATATTTTCCAGACAGAACAAAAGGACTAGTGTTTTTTTTCAGGTTTGCATTCAGATGTTCATAATACCAAACACCTGACAAAATCATCAACAAAAAAGAAAATTTTTCACAAACACAGAATCTAAGCAGCAACTATTGGCTGGTCCTACTGTTTAGGAGTCACACTCCCCAAAACTTGCCTCCTTGCTGACTGTTCTTAGAGTAAGGCATTCATCTTCATTGTCACAGAGTATTACTATGCCCCTGGCTCATGTTTAAACTGCAATCAGAAGTAAAAGTAAAGAAAGAAAGGCAAATGGTCATATCAGGTGAGATATTGGTCATATCAGGTCACCCATTGTGAGAAGAAAAGAAATAGCTCTCTCCAAATCCCATCCCTTGGAGTCCTGCTTATGTTTAGAAGCAAAATTCAAATCAAGTGATCACTCTAGTTATAGGGATCCTAAAAAATGAAGTTATTTTGTTTTATTGTTGTGGTTAGACCACCAAAATAAATTTGGACTCACAGTAAACTGCTTAAAAAGAGGAAGAACAGATAGTTGAAATTCAGCAGCAATTGTTACAAAGAAATAGATGTGACTAATTTTCAGCATGAAAGACCTCAGGACTCAATTACAAGTCCTAATAGCTAAATAATGAAATAATTGTCTCTATAAAATAAGTAAACTATATTTCTTGATCAAACAGAATGAAGGATATTGGAAAAAGTCAAAGATAACTCCCAAGTTTTCTAGTTGGATATAGAGCCCATGAAATGGGGGATATAGAAGATACAAGAAATGCTGGTTTGATATGAAAGAGAATAAATTTGGTTTTGGCTGCATTGAATCTGATGTACCTACAGAACAGCATATTGAAGATGTCTTGTTAGTATGCAGAAATATAGATCAGAAATTTGGGGAAAAGGTGAGGGCAACAGATACAGACTTATTAGTCATTGTTTCATAGTTAACACATGGATAGATAATGAAGTTAGATTATCTAGAGACACTACGTATGGTAAAAGTCAAAGAGAGATGAAGATTGAAATCTGGGAGAAATATAATTTAAAATCAAGTTAGGTAAAGTGAAGACAGAAAGTGATATTAATAAAAAACCATTTGGGAGACTAGGATTACTCCATGAGTGACATTATCTGAGAAGCCATGCGAAAAGTTTCAAGAAGAGACAGGACTTCAATATTAGATGTAATAGCAAAATCAGGGAATGAAAAAGCTAAAAAGACACTAGTGACTGGTATATCAGGATATTGTTGGTGTTTTCTTTGTTTTTGAGAATAGTTTCAGCAAATACAGTTTAGAATGGGTGAAGAATTATGGATTCTGAGGAGAAATGTGGTAAATGCATAAACTCTACAAAAGGGCAAAAGCTTGAACTCTGCGGCCACCTAAAATCTCTAAATGTACATTTTGATTGCAGAACTAGCATTTCCATCTCTGAAAATTGTGTGAAATTGATGGAAGGAAGTAAAGGATGATGCTTCTCAAGGATCAGCTGATTACTAATAGTTGTAGAGTTCCCAGGTCTTTGTCATAATGGACTACTTGCAATAATTCCTCCTCTGCAGATTCTTCAGGAAAAAATATTAACCTTATAAATTTCCTTCAGAACAAGAGACATTTTAGTAAATCTTGACCTACAGGCTAATGGCTACCCTCTCTAAGATTGTGGTTTTCCACTTTAAGCTTTTCTTGTTCCATCTTTCACAGGACTCCCTGGAGGAATAATTTACAGATATGGTATCTTACTTCCTTTACTCATTGTCTCCTAACCAGTTGAATGGTAGTGAGTCCTATAATCAATCTGCATAGTCCTAAACTCCACTCCAGTGGTGTGCTCAACTCTGTCTTCAGTGACCACTTGGTAACTTGAAATCAGCAATCGTGTGTATATTTATTTATTGTAAATAAGTGCTTTTCTTGCTTGACTAGCTGGTTGTTAATATTACCAGCACATCACTGCCTAGATGCACCATAGAGAATGAAAGGGTTAAATAACTAAATTCTATTCATAATATTTTATACTCTTATTTAATATTCCATACTAGAGCTAATACTCAGGAATATAAACCAGAAAAACAAACAAGCATTGCATTCACCTTGATTCATTAAACATTCATTGAATTTCTACTACATGTCAGGCACTAATTTAGAATATAATAAATAAGACTTGTATTAATCTATCAGGATAGCAAGAGATAGATGAGAAAGAGAGAGAGAGAGAGAGAGAGAGAGAGAGAGAGAGAGAGAGAGAGAGAAGCTTTAAGAAAGACCTGAATAACGTAGTTTAGTAGTTAGTGATTAATTCTCCTTGAAGAAATTCTGGAAGACTTTTCTAGCTCAGATTTCATTTGCAAAATAATGCTACAAGGTTAAATATTAAAAATAGACCTTGGTTTTCTTTTTTTTTTGTGGGACCCTCGCCGGTGGCCTGGAATCGAACTGGCGCTGCAGAGGCTGTGGGCAGCCTCACAACCCAGCGCTCAACTGCTGCGCCACCAGGGGAGGCCCTAGACCTTGGTTTTCTATGGCCTTTCCTCACTGTCTTCTCCAGCCCACGTAGAGACCTTATCACACAATATCCTCTTTAGAAGTCCAATCTAAATAAAATTATCTCTGACAAACAGACTTTGCACAGTGCATCTTTCAAATCAGGCACTTGATAAGAACCTTACCTAGAAAAAATAATACAATTAAAAATGAAAAAAAAATCTGGAAGTAGCTCTTCAAAGAGAGCGTATCTGCAATTGTGGTACTATCAAAAGGTTAACAACTACTCTGAATTTTGATTTAAAATCAAAATACATGGGGAAAATGAGAGCATCTTCTTGCTCATCATGTTTATTACATTGTAGTGCACTGGCCCCCTCTGCCCTGCTCTTGTACCCTCTGCATTCCCAGACTCTATAAAGACACCTGTCCAGAACTTCAGCCTCTCCCTTCTCTTCCAAAGATTTTTCACCCTGACTTTTCCCCTGATCTTTTGATTTACTCATTGTGTTTTATCTCTGAATACGATTGTTCCTCCATGTCCTCCTTGATGGCATAAAACTGTTTTTCTTCAAAATTGGGTTTTCTTAATGCCCAATATTTTGCAATAATTAATTCTTGGACTTGGGTTATAGGCAGAAAATGCAATTGTCTGGTGAGATTTATTAAATTTAAGGCAGGCAATGTTTAAGGGAACTCTCATAGCCTCACCCCCCATGTTTTCTGATAATTTAATATACAAAGGACATGCAACCTGAGTTGGTGAGAAGTTGTAGAGAAATCTAATTTGGGAAATTACCTAACCCAGGAATTTCAAATTAGTACATGGGAGGAAATGAAATTTTATTTTAGGAGATTGAGAACTTCAAATTAGTATATGGGAGGAAATGAAATTTTATTTTAGAAGTTTGAATTCACCCCACTTTCCCTCAGGAATATTATTCTAAAATTTTTATATTAACCTTCCTTTCAATATAGCTTTATAAATATACTATTACCCTCCACTAATGTTAGATAAATAGGGAGAACATTAACTTTTCTAGGCCACTTAGGAACTCTTTAGAGTCTGGAACATCCTGAAGACTCATAATTTCCTGTAAATTTTTCTAGTTCATGATCTGCTTAATAGTAATGTACAAGACATCAAAATGTTGTCGGGAAAAGCTTCCTCACTCCCTTCCAGGAGTGTAATGATCTCCAGTCAGAGCATAGTTTTCAGCTGAGATCATGTAATCCTGCGCAATAAATCTTTGTTTTGGGTCCATTAAAGAGATTGATGAGCATGCCATTCATTGTTCATCTGTCAGCTGTAAGCTAATACACACTAATTGTTTAAAACCTTGTTTATTGTCGAGTGCCAAGACAGCTCCCAGTGTTTCCTAAATAACTGAGCTTACTTTAGTCACATTCATAACTCATTACCTTACTATAATAATTTAACCTAGCTGCCCCTACCATTGCTAAAGCATATAACTTTTTATCACACTTTAGGGAAAATCAAAACTACATTTAGGAAAAAACAAACCAATAAAAGGAACCATATTAAAGTAAACTCCAGTATTAGGTCAGTCATTACCTTGATTTATGGGTTTTCGTGAGTTATATATGTATATAGGAAGATGTTATATTCTAAATATTTAAAATGTTATTCTGAGTTTCATGTATAAAGTATACTTTTCCTATTATTTCTTACTTTACAAGTTTCTTGTTCTGTTTATTGTGTGTGTCTGTTTGCAATGAAAACTTCCCTAAGGTACACATGCTCAGTTGCCTGAAGTAGACAAATACTCTTGGGGGCAAGACACAGAACCATCAGTTAAACCTTTTAGCTAATTTGTATTCTTTATATAAACTGCCCCAGTCATTGTCTTTTTATTTAATGACCTGGTTTAGACAATGGAAATGAGCAACTGCTGTGCGCTAAACAAATTACTGGGTATTTTGAATACATTATTTTTCTTACTCCTTAAGAATCCTTAAAATGGAATTTTTTTTAAATAAATTTTATTTTTATAGTTCCCATACAATTGCAACCCCCTTATTTTGACTCCAATCCCTCCCCTCTCCACCTCCCACCCTCCCTTAAAATGGAATTTATCCTTAGTTTGCTGATAGTAAAGATAAACTTCAGAGTTAATTTAATTAAATTAAAATCATCTCAAATTGATTTAATTAAATTATTAATTATTATTAATAATTATTTATCATTATTATTTAGGTGCTTAAAGAATTACAAAGATAAAGAAAATATTGTCCTGGCTTTTAGGAACTTATATTCTAATAGAGCGTTTGCAGATTAAACATGAACACATGCATACACACACACACACACACACACACACATACCCTGTAACATCAGGGAGCTTGTAATGTTTTATAACCAGTGTAAAATTTTAGTGTGCTGAATCTTATCTTTCCTTAAATATTGCACATCCAGTCATCTAAGACTGAGAAATCTCAGCCAAAGATATGTGCAGTGCATGCCATGTGTGTTAAAAAAAAACACGCCTTAAGCCTTAAGCTAGCCTGTATCAATCATAAAGACAGGATCAAAAGTCATGATGCCCTAAAAAACAAAACTAAATATACAAAGTCAGAATTCTAACTACTGTAATTCAAAAGTCAAGGAAGCAGTTAGGATTCAGAGATGAAAGTAAAACACCAACCAGACAATAGCTAGTCAGGGGCAACATTGGGCAAACAGCTACCAGGAGGCTTTGGCTAGAAAAATAAAGTAGCAGGAGACTAATATTACAAGTGAGTAATCTATTATGTCAACCAAGGAGTGTATCCACGTTCTGCTGAGATAAAGCTATCTTCGTCTTGCAAAAGCTGGAAATCAGTAATTCCCTATAACATGATGGGATATGAAGGAATTTGGCTAAATGAGGAAGGTAAAGCCTGAGAACATAGTAGGAATCAGTGGGAAAGTTTGGTAGGACATTTTAATTTTGCTTTATAAGCATATTTACTGAAGTGCATCTATTGGCTAGGTGTAGAAATAATGATATTTTTATTGTAACTTAGAGCTTTTTAAATGATTTATTGTTGGGTGTTTATACCTTATATTCCTTTCAGTAAAGATATTCCTGGAACTCAGTCAACATTCAGCTACTATCTAATCATCATCATCATCATCATCACCATCTTTGTCATTACTAAACACTTGTTATGTGGCAGATACTGTGCCAGGTGCTTTATGTGCCTTATCTTCTTTAATCCTTGCAGCAATCCTAGGGAATGGGTACAATTGTTATATGCATTTAATAGGTAAAAAATAGAACTCATAGAAGCAATTGGCCCAAGATCACAAACCTATTAAATTGTGTAGCCAGGATTCAGAGCAGTGATTCAGTTCACTTTAGAGTATGTGCTCTTAATGATTACATTATTACCCTTACTACCTCCTAGAGTTAAATTTAATCATTTTTCATTTGAATTTGGTGATCATATGTGCAAAACAAATATATATGTAATAACAAAACTTTCATCCAATGATACATTATTTTTAGAACTATAATAGCAGATGCTTCCCTTTTTATTATAAATTGTGAGAATGAAAAAAATAGAATGAAGAAAGATATATTATACAAATATAATACAGTATCTCTTAAACAATTTAATAGTTTGAAAATTTTCTTAAAAGATTCATTTTCCATATAAATGTCCAAAAAGTATTAATAAAATGAAAGATTTCCATTTATGTCTTAATTTGAGAGTGAATTTACTTTTAATAAAACTGGTGAAACATACATAAATATACAGTAGTATATATATATATGTGAATATATATGTATTTGCGTGTACAATATTACTGGCTCACATAGATAGGTTTGTATCCAAACCCATAGAAATGCTTTTCTGGGCAATAGCTAAAGAAAAACATTGTCATTTAAAGTAAGTAGTTTTGGTATTTTAAAATGTCTTTCTTTTCAAGAAGAATATCATGGGCTAAATGTTCACCAAATAAATTGTCTATAAATAAATAATCTTCCTTTTAAAATTAAACATGAGGGCTCTACTTAAGTTGATATGAAAAGGGGGCAGAGTGATTTTTTTGAAGAATTTAATTGTATTATTTTCAATAACTGAGTTATAAAGTGGAAAGCTAAAATGGACTAAGAAAAGCCAATATCTCACCTAACCTGAATGATTTCTAGTTAAAGATTTGATTACTTTTATTTCACGGAGCCTTAAATAACCCCTTTATTTTGTATTCGAGGAAAAAGATCAATTATCAAAAATATGGATAATGGGAGATCCTGCAATAAAAACAGATCATTTGAATCTGATCTAATGTTTATACTACACACCATTGCTATTCAATGTATCTTAGGCAAAATGTTTATAGCTACCTAATATTTGCAGTGAATTTTATTTATATGGGACTATTCTTTGGTTATATTTTTTAAGTCATAATAAACTGTTTATATAAGATAATCATCTTTCTAAAAGGTCTTGTGAAATTTGCCAGTACCTATGATCAGAAAAATCACCATTATATAATTAACTAGATAGATTTGTTTCAGCGTTAAGTTTGACATGCATATAAATAAAGAAAAATCTATTAGCAGGTATTCTCTTAACCCAGGGAGTAATCAAGTGGTAATGACACAGTAACAATACTGGCTGCATTTATTTACATTATGCCAGATACCATGTATTATTTCTCATTTCAAAACAACCCTGCAAGGAAGATACTGTTATTCCTATTATTTTGTAAACAGACTTTTAAATGTTAAATAATTCACTCAAGTTTATTCAACTAGTAAGAGTTTTCCTTATTTCAGGTTTTCCAGGCTCCAAAGTCTGTTCTTTTTTGCATCCCAGATGTCACTAAATGTTTATGGTGGTTTTCAATTTACCAGAATATTTTAACACCCAGAATTCCCTGCACCCTGGCTGTGCCAGATAACTGATTGTTTCACTTCCAGGAAGTTTGAACTATTGTAAATAATAATGACTTTTTCTAGTATTTCTAGGATTCATCATAATTCCAGCAACCATTCAGAAATGAAACTTTCTCTTTTCTCTTGGTTTTCCTTAAAAATAAAAGTTAGTGTTTTAATAATTAGAATTTGTATTACCTCTAGGTTTCAGTGAAGCATAATGGATTAAAGAGAAATTGCTGGCTACTAGAATTGGTTTTTATAAGTTACACTGGCAACTTTATCATACTTTTTTCAGAAATAAAAAATCCTACTTCTTAATATTAAGCCAAATGTTTATTTCCCAGATTTTACCTAAATGTTCTTCCCTGAGGCCATTGCTATTGTGAAACTATTTTAATGGCCTTCTTTGGGGTGTGGTGAGATGCTCTAATTGCCTTTGCTAAAAACAAGAGTTTCATATAAATTGAATTTTTCTTTTAGGATAATTGCCATTCACTTTTGTTTTATATGCAACTGAGTAGAGTTTTGCAGTATCCTCTGTGGACAATTAAAGTGCTGAAATAGGAGAAGCTAATAATTGCTTTGTATGGTAATACTGACAACTTCTGCGTATTTGTCAATCTGTGTTAACAGTATCGATCAGGATGGGATCCTCATAGAGGGGCAGATAATATTTCCACTAAATCTTCGGACAGTGATGTAAGTGATATATCTGCGGTTTCAAGGACTAGTAGTGCTTCTCGTTTCAGCAGCACAAGCTACATGTCTGTCCAATCAGAACGGCCAAGAGGAAACAAGAAAATAAGGTGAGTAAGGGGTCTTCAGCAGGAAACTCCTTTCAATAAAATTTAGATGGTCTTATTTTTATTTAGATAAATATCAAACCCTTTATTTAATATATGTCATTAAGGAGATGAGAACTTCTGTTCATATTAATTCTTACTGTATTTTGGTCCACATTTCAAACTTATTACACAGGAAAGTTTCCTAGAACTGATAATCATTTTCTTGCTGGAGTACTTGAATAAATATCGCTAGTTATTATTTTATGTTTTCTATTTAAAAAATAATTCTGTCATTGTATCATTACTGAAATTAAAGTGAAAGTTAAGTGAAGAGTTTTATTTCTGAATGTTCCAAGGAATATACAAAAGTAATATTTTAGAGGGGTTTTAGCTGAATACTTTTCAGAGAAATTCAGAAAGCATACCAGTATTTCCTTTGAGTACAATATACCCCCATCCTTCTGAAACTTATATGAAGGCATGGAAAAGAAAATTTATAAGTATATTTTATAAGTTAATAGAATTTGCATTTATTATATGACCTATAAATGTATGGGTACCTGAATTAAATTATTTTCCTTCTTTTGGATCCAACAAAGTCTGTAATAGAGAGATCACAGCATTTTTCCATGCAGCTTTTTAACATGAAAATAAGATTTAAAAACAATTTAAGTTTTGTTTGCACAGGGTTTCTCTGGTATACACTGGAAAAAAGTTTTCAACATTTAAAGGTGTCATTTTTATGTTTTCATTACCTTTCTGTTTAACTTCATGTGCATTTTTCTTGACCTTTTCTTTTTTATGTGTTTATTTGCATGCCTTCCATTTGTGTTGCATTCAAAAGACCAAAGGGAGTAGAAGAGGGTGGGACAGATGGGGATAAGCATGAAGAGATAGTGCACGAGGAGGAAGAGGCAAAGGAAGAAAGAATTGGGAATGGGAAAGGGAAAGAGATTATAAAAACATCTAATAAGGAGAAAACCAAAGAATCAGGAGGTGAGGAAAAAGCACAAGATGTACCTGAGCAAGGCAATAAAGAGGATTTACAAAGGCGATTCTCACATGATGATGACAGGTAAAATATGCTTGTTCTGATAGACACTTCCCATTAGTACTGTGTTTCTTTTTCCTACTCCTAAAATCTGTTTTTCCCACTTATATTTGGTTTATTATCTTGTGTTTTGTCTATTTAGCTTCTGATACAACTTAGTAATATGTTGGCAAATCTTAAAATAATTTGTTAAAGCCATTGTATCTAGGAGCTCTGAAAGTTTGATTTACTTCGTTTTCAAGTCCTTTGTGATTAGCTGAATAAAATTTACCTTAAATTCTTTTAGTATAAATTATATAGCTTCCTCATTTTTAGAATCAAAATCTTTAAAATGAGGTTCTGAAAGGGCTAAAAAAAATTAGCCTACTTTGTAAGGAATATTGCATACTGGACATGAACTTTAAAAATGAGTGACAGAATAGCTAGCAAAGAGTAAGCTTTTTTCCATCTCTGGTTCCCTTGTCTCTTAGTTTTCTGGTAGATTCTAGTGTACTTTAGAGTCCTGAAGAAGCTTACGAAGTGGGGACGGTACTTTTTGATGTGCTGAAAAGAAAGGGTATCTGAGCCAGTTATCACTAGAAGGTGAACTTGTTGGGTTAGGCCCTCTAGAAATTCATTCAGCTAGAGAAATTGCTGGAGAAGGAACTTTGAGCAGAGGAAAAAGGCAGGGGAAAAACATAAGCAGCAAGGCAAAAAAAACTGTTCAGTTTTCATTGTTGTAATGCAAGGCACTAAGTCTGAAGCTGTCTTTAAAGCGCTGTGCTGAAAGTCATTATCAGCCCAAGTACACAGAAAGACATCAGCTTCTGCCTAAGGAGATGAGGCTTCTCTAATTTCTTTTATCTGAGACTGAGAATTACAAATCATGTACATTTTGGGGGAATTGGATTTTCTAGTACTCAGTCCAGAACTTGATTTTGTGCTAATCCTAAGTCTGCTTGATAATCATGCCGTATTACAAGCCAAATCTTTTACTCTCATATCTAAAACCAATCTCAGTTTCTGCATTACTCATATTTAACAAGAAGGATATTGGGAAAGATGTTTACCCCTTGAGTATACGAAGTTTAGTCAATGGCACTTAATTTTTTGTCTTAGATTGGTCTATTTACTTAACTATATTAGTGTCTACAAAAGTTTCTGTACACAGACATGAATCCTAAAAATAAATCTTAAGTTAGGCATTTTTTTTTTTTGAGTGTCATACTATTCTTCATGAAGAGAACACATTATTTTACAGGGAAAAGGGAAAGATGCATATTCCTAGCAATCTGAATCTTCAAGGCACTGTACTCAGCTTAAATAACTAGAATATTTATGGAACTGTAATCTAAAGAAGGCCAGACTGATCTCTCCAGGAAACCTGTATTCCATGAGATAGCAAGAAATGCCAACCGTGATTATTTAGAAGAAAATATGGGTGTCCCTCATTAATGTGCATAGAAACTTGAATTTGCTTTTATTTCTTAGAATAAAACTAACAGTATTTACTTTGAGAGAAAATATGGCTGAGGACTCCCAGCAATGCTTGTTTTAGTAGCTTGTAGGTACAATCATAGATTGTTTAATGCTCACACAATTTATGTGCTTATCCAACATTTTTGGAAATAATCTTACTTATAAGCCACCATTGATGTTTCATGCCTTTCATTTATAATCCAAGTTTTATAAAGGAAAGAAAATCTCTGACTTCAAAGTTTAAATATTTATAGCAATGCTAGTACTTAAAATAGTGACTACAGTGAAATAGTTGCTATTTTCATTATAGTAATTGGGTCTCGTCTCTTGATACAGAATTATGTTCTTTGTGTTACAAGTCATATTAAACAACATCTTCTGAAGCAGAAAAGAAAAAATGTTCATTAAGTATTTGACTAGAAATTTTAATCTGATTAGTAAATAATGCATTCAGGCTCGGCTATGTTTATGCACATGTATATAGATCTGGTAAAATGCCCCTATATCTTAATGATTATTTGGTAGACACTAGAACATTCAGTGTTTGCCATTGAAATATTTATCTTCATTTTATAGAATCTGTGTTTTATATTTTATATCTATATTTGCTGATTTTGGTCATATAATGGTAGCTGCCCCCTAGAAAGTATTGAGAAATAAGAAGAAATGATTCATTCAACCAATATTCAGCCAGTGATTTTTATGTCTAATGTAATTTGATGCATACAGCATATTTATGCCTGTTACAGATGTTTGAAGGGGAAACAGTATGTTTCATTAAAATAATTTCAGATTAGTAAAATAATTGGATTCTCATCCTGACTCTCATAATTTATCTACCCACTATCTGCCTGGGCATTTTAGCTTGTCAAGTAAAGGAGTGGATAATTTGTACTCTCTTGTAGTTTAAATGAACATAGTATACAGAAAACAGGAGAGTAAACATTGTCTATAATACTGATGAATAGTGTTATAATGAACTCAAGATATAGTTGGTGTCATGACTAAGCACTAGTAGAACAGACAGCTCAATGTAACTTTATATCATTTGACAGATGTTTCCAGAATTAAGTGGCCAGTATTTAATACTCCATTGATCAAGATGAGTGTTTCTGTTTTTCTGTAAGTAGGTTTCAGTGCTAATTCACCTGAAAGGGCATACTGATGACAACAGTCGCCACTGATGTATTGTTGGTGGCTTGTGTTTTTTTTTTTTTCTTTCTCATTGAGACTGTCTTCTGTTAATACCACTAAAATCTTGCAAGTCCAAGTAACTTCCTTCTACTCTGTTTATGATGATTCATAAGAAAAACCTTTTTTAAAATATTGAACATCACTCTTAGATTTGTGAGTCTATAAACTTGGGGAGGTCCTCAGCAATTTGTATTTTTTTAAAAAATCATCCCAGGTGATATGATATGGGTGATTATTACCCTATCCATGTTCTCTTTGGGGTTGTTTGTATTTATTTTTTTAAAGATTTTTTTATTTATGCATACAAGAATAGGGGTACAGGCCAGAGATGTGGGGGGTGAGAGGATTCACCAGAGACAGAGGGGAACAAAACAGGCAGATCGAATGAAATACACTGCTGAGGGGAACAGCGGCTGAGTCAGGAGAGGTCTGCTGCACCAGGTGGTTTGCTTCTCAGGCTGGGGATCAAACTCGTGCCGCAGTGGCTACACTCAGCCTCATGGGTTGTGTCTTAACCCCTTGTGCTACCAGGGGGGCCCTGTTTGTATTTATTGATGAATTTTGAGATAAGCTTGTCAATTTTTGAAGGGGGAGAAAGGCAGCTGGGGTTTTGATAGGAATCGTGTCTTAGTAGATCAATTTAAGTGGTGATTTTGCCGTCTTAAAAATACCGTCTTCCAATCCATGAAGTCAAGATGTTCCATTTCTTTTTATTTTTAAGTTAATCTAGACTTCAATCTTTTAGACTTACTGGCTGTGCCCCCCTCAGGCTCTTGCTTTTATTCGTTTGTGTGTGTACTTCATGGGTTCTTGTATCTGAAATACCCAAATCAAAGATAAACTCATCCAACAGACACCTTTTCTTCAAAATCTATTTGTCTTTTATAATAACAATTCCTCTATGGTAGTCATTGTACACCCTGTGATAGTTATTTAAGAATGTGTTTAATTTACCATGCTTGACTATTGTTATTAGCCTTTTGAGAATAGTGTATCTATCATCTTTATCCTTTATTATCTTACCTCTCAATATCTGCAATACCTCACATATATTAGACACTCAGTAAAGGTTTGTGTATGAATATATGAATTAATGAGGTTGTAATAAACCATTGAAAGTTTAGAGGTGTGTGAAAAGCTTCCAAAACAATGCTTCTGGCATAATACAATATGCAGTATACTTATCTTACTCTTAATTGACAAGATTTTTAAGTAATTTAGGAGGCCATTTTTCCTAATTGTAATAAAACTATGAATTTTAGACATCAACAAAATTTCCTTCATAAGACTTTTAGAGTCCAAATACATTTCTCTTAGGTTGAAGGAATGTTGGTTGGCTTACTGATTTGATATGATAAATAGTCATTTCTCTCATCTTGGTACCTTTCAATAGCATTTTAGAAATTTATTTTATGTCATTATTTTGGGTCTCATTAGATTGGTATGAGTTTTTCTAATTTTTAAATACTGTCTAATGAACCCTTTTATTATGTTTTACTCCAACTTGTGTTAGACTTCATGCAGAATTTTTACATATAAAGTAATGTTTGTCATTGGGGAATGGCAAAATAAGAAAATTTGTAAATAAATCTTGAGGCTTTCTATCAAACTATTTTGAATAGATGATATGTAGGGTTTAATGTTGAAGTTGTCTAAGGGCAAGTGTATATGTTCAGGACATTCTATGAATTAACCATCTCTGTATATCATGAAGGATGAATTACTACTTTACATGGTCCATCTGACATATATGGAGACTTAGTGCTCCAGTCTGGCACATGGGGATTCAGTTGAGTTGTTCAGCAAATTGTGAATAAGAACTTGCTTGTTTTTTTAGTTTTTGAGAACTACATATTTCATAGAAACTTTCCTATACTGCTTTTCCAGATGACAGCTCAGAAAATGATTCATCTTGCATTTTGTATAAGAGGAATAGTTTCTGAAATACTAAAAAGATTTCATTGTAGGATAATTTCACAAAGTAATACTGTAGACATTCTAGAGAATGTTTATAAGTTTTGTTTTGTGGTTTGACATTGTTTACCTTACTTTCTCTTATAATTAAACTATTTATATTCCTTATATCACCTTAATTTATTCATCAAATATTTTTGAACATCTTCTATTTAGGAAAGATTTAGTTGGTTGGTTGACAGGAAAATAGTTAGCAAGACCTAGTCCTTCTCCTCAAAGAGCTTAAAGAGGACATAGAGAAGTAAAATAATTACAATATAGAGCAAGCTGTAAAAGATAATTGTAATGTGATTCTAAAATGATTCTTCCCCATAGTGAAACATTTTAATAAATCACTTATTTCATTTAAAGTTTTCTCTTAATTCTTACATTTATATGGAAAATTGTAATTATGACAAATTACTTAAATTACTCAATATTAAATAGTTTGAATTTCACAGTAGAAATAGAAATCATATCTTTTGACACTGAAGTCCAGTGTTCCTCTTATTTCACAATACAATGCTTTTAGAGTAAACTGAGACAAGAAGATAAAAGTGACTCTCAGCATTAAATACAAACATCTCAGATTTAAAATCTATGATTACTTACATCTTTTAACCATTAAAAAGTCATCTATTTGAGCTAATAGCATAAGAACACATATGATAAGCTTTGTGAAACAGTTGTTCTTAGTTCTGGTGCAAAGCAAGCATAAGATTTTTAAATCTAAAAAAAATAGAATAATTATCATGTATATTATTTTGCACTTCAGTCTCCTAGTTTCTCCTATTTAGTCTTCTTCTTTTTAAATCTTCCTTCTTTGTAAAATCTGAAAGGGTCTCTAGCTATAATCATTCAGTGAGGTAAGAACATAAAGTATGAATACTTAAAAATATAAAATTGATTTTCTTAAATCAGTGATTTTCAAGTGTGTTTCCAGAAAATTAATCCCATGAACTGGTGCTTAGAAATAAATGGTTTTATAGTCAATAAATTTGGGAACACTATACACACTGTCCTTTTTTTTTAACACCTGAGGTCATAACATGCATCAGCATTCTGAGATGTCCTGGGGAAAAAAAAAAAGATTAAAACAGCACTTGCCAAACTTTTATGATGGGCTATTCTTAGTATAATACTTTCAAAATTTATTCTTGGAAACTTGCTTTAAACTCATTTACCTGCTTTAATTTCCATTTCTAAGTTTGGCTTCTATCTTTTCATAAAAATAAAACATGTTATCTTAGTGAGCTAAAGCATAGAATTATGATGCAAAATCCTGGGTTACCCAACAGAGAGATCCTTGAAACTGAGAAAATTTATTGTAGGAATTGGCCTTGTCATAGTTAGGCTGTTACACAGAGTTCCGCAGACCAGTATTTGAGAGACTTAGAAGTTACCTTATACTCTGGACTAAAGTAGGCATAGTTCCCTGTCATAGTTAGGCTGTTACACAGAGTTCCGCAGACCAGTATTTGAGAGACTTAGAAGTTACCTTATACTCTGGACTAAAGTAGGACCCCTCTGATATCAGTGGTTCTCAAATCAAGTTCATAAAGAAATCACAAAGGAAACTTTTTGAAAAAATAAATTCTATATCCTTGACATGAGAATTCTATTCCAGTATATTGTGTTGTGGTCATCAGTAATATAATGAATATCACAGATGGTCAGTGGTCCAATCTACCAGAAGAATGCAGAGCGCTCTACGTTTGAAACAGTTCATTCTATTCTTAGATATCTGTAACTGACAAAGACTTTTCTCAGTTGAATACAATCCTATAACTGGCTATAACTTTTCAAAAAATAGCCAATGTCATATATTAGAGAATGATTATGAAAGTGTTTATAGTTATCTTTTACTTCAATGTATGTCTTACACACTTCTTTGTATCTGTGATGTATTTCACAAGTTGAAGAACATGAAAACAGAATTGGAAGGAAGAGTTGTGTCAGGGTCCTATACACACAGGTAACTATACACTATACTATATATGTATTTGTGTATATATGTAAAACATTATGCTTTTTTTTTTCAAATTAGTATACTTATATATATAATCAATAGGCTATATATCAGTAATGTGTTAATACATATATGAAAATCTTTGATGCAATTTTTCATCTTTTCATAGAACTTTTATGCTCCAGCTGTGCACAATTGATGCTGTATTATGTGCTTTTTAATACTAAAAAAGTATTCCCAATCCATTTTATTGAGAGCATCTACAAATATTTAAGCAATTCAGTGATTTTTTTTTTAATACTCAGATTTAATACATAGTTTTTAATACATAGTTTTTAGTCTTTCCATCACAGTATAAGATGAAGTAATGGAATATCATTATAAAGATAACACTGTACACAAATAAGAAAAATATTTCATGATCTATTTTGTAGAGAGTTTCTGTAATGTGCCACGTGTAATCAAATTTAATAAATCTAGATTACTAAAGATCTGAATTATTTCTCTAACAAATGATTATAATTATTTGTTCTAATATAAAATTTTCTAGTTTTGTTGAATTTTATACTACTGGAAAGTAATTTTCATGTTCTTTAAGTGTGTTTAAAATATTTTTACTGCTATTTTACTGCTATTTTAAAAAAAAGCTTTTTGAGCTTCTGTTGAAGAATTGCAAATTTTTAAATGGTACATCTGCATGCAAGTCAATATGTCTTTATGAATTGAAAATAAGTAGGTGCGTTATCTCAGAATATGACTACATGATAGTATATAGTAATTGTTCTGCAATGACAACATATAGTGTTCTGAAGCTAAGGCTATAAATGTATTTAAATTTGCATTCAATGATATAAATAGCAAATAGGTTGCATAAGAATGACAGTTGCCCTTCATTTCTTTCTATTTCAAAAGTTGTCTATGCATGAAGGTGTCATAAAGTCAAGGACTAAGTTGCTTTTTTGTTTAATTTTAATTTTAATTTTTTTAATTGCAGTAATATTGGGATACCCCCATCAGGCATTACCACCACCCACTCACCTATATTTCACCACCATAGACCATTGTGCTTCCTTCCCTCTTTGTTCTTACTCCTCTTCCAAACCCTCCCCATCTCGGTGCTTCAGTTTTTAGTCAGCTATCAAGGGTTAGGTTTCAAACTTGTCTTTATTTTATCATTAGTTTAGTTACTTCATATTCCACATATTAGTGATACCATACTGTATTCATCTTTCTCCTTCTGATTTATTTCACTTTGCATTATCCCTTCAGACTCCCGTCCATGTTGCTGCAAATGGCATGAGTTTATCTTTTTTTGATCACTGACTAATACTACATTGTACACATGTATACCACATCTTCTTGATCTGCTCATCTGTTCTAGGGCACTTTAGTTATTTCCATAATTTAGTTATAATAAATTGTGCTACAGTAAACATGGGAGTGCAAAATTTCTTTTTGAATTAATGTTTTTTTAATTTTGGAGACAGAACTATTGAGTCAATGGCAGAACCATTTTTAATGCCTTGAGACACCACCATAGTGCTTTCTACGAAGGCTGAACCAGTTTGCATTCCCATCACCAGTGTAAGAGGGTTTCCTTTTCTCCATATCCTCGCCAGTGCTTGTTGTTTCTGATCTTTTCCATATGGGCTATCCTCACGGGTGAGAGCTGTTAATCATTGTTGTCTTTTATTTGTGAACATTTTTTTTTTCATGTGCCTGTTGGCTTTGAATGTGTTCTTTGGAGAAGTACAAGGATTAAATTTCTTCACTGCTAGATTAACAATAGCATTCTAGGTATCTTTATCAAATCATGAAATGTTTCTCGTTCCAGGATTTGCATATTTAGGATGAGAATCACTTGCAAAAAAATGCCTTAATGATATTTTAGATGATTCAGTGACAAGGAAGCTAGGATTTTTATTAGAATGAAATCTTTAATTGTTCTTAACAGTATAGAAACAATTGCTCAGTGTGTCTAGTATTAACCAGCTAGAAGCAAACTAACAGGAATTGCTATTAACCATATTTTACTTCCATGTTTTACTGGAAATAGGAAAATGACAATAGAAATTACCTGCACCAAGATAACTGAGATTTCCTTTAAGGGCAGCTTTCATAGTATTTTTGCCAAACTTACTCAATTTGATTTCTGTGATTCCTGCAGTTATAGATTTGATATCTCAAACTCAAAGTCCAGGTAGTATAAGTGATTGAAATCAGGTTTAAGGAGTAGGCAGTGCTGAGAGCTGTGCCTCACTGGAGAACACATGCTCCCTTTAAAGGGTGAAACTGCTGCTGAACTATTTATTGACATACAGGAATGCAGCCTGATGTTTCAGGAGACCAGAAGCTCAAAATTTTATGTTAACTTTATAAACAATTCTTCTGGCCAAGGAAAGTAAATCAGCGGGCCTAATCTACTGGGTGGGCCACTGGTTTGTAACTGAAATAATAATTATTGTTGGAATAATGACTTTGAGATTGTTAAAGTACAGATTAACCAGAATGTTACATTTCTTTTTTTTTTTTTTTTTTTTTAATATTAAATTTTATTTTTATATTCCCCCATACAATTGCAAACGCCCCATTCTGACCCCAATCCTTCCCCTCCCGCCCCCCACCCCCCAAAAAGTGTCTCTGGTTCATAGTTTTTTGTTGATTTTGATTTTCACTTTCTTATATTCATTTTCCTGGTCCCTTATTTAAGTTTTCTAGATTCCTGCTATGAGTGAGACCATCCGGTATTTATCTTTTTCTTTTTGGCTTATTTCGCTGAGCATGATCCCTTCCAGTGCCATCCATGTTGCTGCAAATTGCATGTGTTTATCTTTTTTGAATGCTGAGTAATATTCCATGGTATATATGTACCACATCTTCTTGATCCAGTCATCTATTTTTGGGCATTTGGGTTGTTTCCAAAGCTTAGCTATTGTAAACAGTGCTGCTATAAACATAGGAGTGCAGGTGCTCTTTGGAATTGATGTTTCTGTGTCCTTTGGGTAAATACCTAGGAGTGGAATTGCTGGATCATATGGAAGCTCTATGTTTAGTAGGTCCAGAAATCTCCACACAGCTCTCCATAGTGGTTGGACCAGTTTGCACTCCCACCAACAGTGCACAAGAGTTCCTTTTTCTCCACATCCTCGCCAACATTTGTTGTTGCTAGTTTTTTTAATATGTGCCATTCTCACTGGTGTGAGATGGTATCTCATGGTAGTTTTGATTTGCATTTCCCTGATGACAAGTGATGTTGAACATTTTTTCATATGTCTGTTGGCCATTTGCATTTCCTCTTCAGAGAAGTTTCTTTTTAGCTCTTCTGCCCATTTTTTGACTGGATTATTTTCTTTGTTGTTGCTGAGTCTCATCAGCTCTTTGCAGATTTTTGTGATCAGTCCTTTATCATTAGTGTTGGGTGCAAAAATGTTCTCCCAGTTGGTGGGGTTTCTCTTTGTTTTTGTTATTGTCTCTTTTGCTGTGCAGAAGCTCTTTAATTTGATGTAGTCCCAGCTGTTTATCTTTCTCTTCACTATCACTGCTTTGGGTGATGTGTCTGTAAAGATGTCTTTGATGTGCAAATCCCGTAGTGTTTCGCCTATATTTCCTTCTATGTATTTTATGGTTTCAGGTCTTATGTCTAGTTCTTTAATCCATTTTGAGTTGATTTTTGTGTATGGTGTGAGGTAGTGGTCAAGCTTCATTCTTTTGCATGTAGCGACCCAGTTTTCCCAGCACCATTTATTGAACAAACTTTCTTTGCTCCAATGCATAGTCTTTGCTCCTTTGTCAAAGATTAGTTGACCATAAATCTGTGGGTTTATTTCTGGATTTTCTATTCGATTCCATTGGTCTGTATGTCTGTTCTTGTTCCAATACCATGCAGTTTTGATGATTATGGCTTTGTAGTAGAGTTTGAAGTCTGGGAGTGTGATGCCTCCATTTCCTTCTTTTTTTTTCAGTAGAGCTTTGGCTATTCGGGGTTTTTGGTGATTCCATATGAATTTCATCAATAATTGTTCTATTTCTTTGAAGAATGCCATTGAGATTTTGATTGGAATAGCATTGAATCTGTATATTGCTTTTGGTAGGATGGCCATTTTAATAATGTTTATTCTTCCAATCCATGAGCAGGGGATGTCTTTCCATTTCTTTGTGTCTTCTTCTATTTCTTTTAACAGTGTTTTATTATAAAACTATAAAACAGAATGTTACATTTCTAAAGTCTTCTTGTCAGTAATTAGATGGATAATTGATTGATTGATTGATTGATAGAAAGATACATAGGTGTCATGGATAAATAGATAATAAAAGCAAATTAAACTCTGAATATTTCTAATTTTCCTCAAATAACAAACAAAATAATAAGCTGTTATGTGAAATTTTGTAGAATACTAAAAATTCCTTAACAGATATGACAAGAAGTGGTATGATGGATTGGGGTGGAGGGTTGAAGCTTATTATAGAGTTACTAAATAAATATAAGAAATGTTACCCATGCAGAAAACTGTGTTTTTCTATATGTTATGACATGACTAACTAGATTAGGGGAAATTAAATTAAGCTTTATTGGACCCCCTAGAAGATAGAGAATAGTTAAGTTAGTTATAAAAATGCTTTAAGAAAAGCAGCTCTTTAAAATGAAAAATCAAATAACTATTCTTGATTGGTTTAGGGCTTGTAATGGTATATAGTGAGTTAAATTAAATTTTATGCTTTCAGCTAATGGTTTTGGAATTTTGTAAATACTATTTAATTTACTATAAAGAGGATTGTTTCAATTTAATTTTTAGCTCTGATCAAAGTGTGTGTCTAAAACCAAAAGAACATGACATTATTATGCTATAATTACAATATGGTAATTTTTTATATATATTTAAAATTGCTTTAAAATTCCCTTTCTTTATCTAAAGGTCTAACTTAAATATAAATAGTATTTATAATATACTTAGATTCTTTTAATGATAAAGGGTTTAAGTATAAAATATTGTGTGTATTTGGTGTAATTCGGTATAGAGTGACTAACAACAATAACAGTGATTTGGAAATCTGCTCACAGCTTTGTCTTTTTTATTGTTGTTGTTCTAGTAACTCATAAATTTATTTGTACAAATTTAATTAAACTTTGTCCAAAACTCACCTCAGTATATATATTAACGTCTAAATTACATAAATGATAAACATGAGCATATAGTGTATATTTTATAGATATCTTACATATTAAAATAGTTTTAAGGTAATGGAACTTTACACTTTGTGTAGAAACATAAATACCCTTGAAAGAAAATTGATCTTTGAGAATTTCCAAAGAATGTATTTTATCAGCAAAGTCATTTTTACATGTTCTGTTTATTGGTTATGGTGAGCACTATCATTTGCTTTACTCAGCAAACCCCAATATCTTTAGATAAGTTTTAGGAAATTTTTATCTTTTGTCTTCTTGTATTAGATTCTGAAGTATTTTACATAGTCCCTTCAAATTTCTGGTTGTCTTCAGATCGCCTGATATAGATTTACAATTCAGTATTTATTTATTTGTTTGTTTATTTGTTTATTTATTTATTTATTTGCTCTTACAATTTCATATTGCTAAAAAAGCTGTCATCTGCCACTCCATGTAACAAATACTGCTTTTTTAAAACATGTTTTCAAATGCAAAAACACATAGGACAAGACAAGTACTTAGATGTATGATGTGAGAGATTTCTTAACCCATTGAACTCATTTCTTTCTTGGAAACTCATATGATAACAGCAATTGTTTAGAATCATATCAAAGACATGATAAATAGGACAGGATGACTGTTCTGGACAGAATATACTATGAACTTCCATCGGCATTGACTACTGAAAATTTCACAACAGCAATAAAGTACAGGAAGAAAGTAAAACCAGAAGTAACTAAGAAATTTATCTTGGTAACAGGAGCTTCCTTCTTAACTATATTTTACCTGTTTGTTAGGATAAATAAGAAATGTGAAAATTTTATAATTCTTCATGTAGTATGAGATTATCATTATAATGGAGTATTTCATAAGAAAGATGTTTATGAGAATTTCATAGGAAGTATACTTGGTTAAGAGATTTTCTTAGTTTCCAGTTAATAAATGCCAAAATTCTCAAGTTAAAATTTCACAGTTAGTGTACACAATATATATTCTTATAAATTATTGTTTTAAACTGTAGCATTATATGTGTTTATAGGACTTTAGGTATGCTATAATCTAGATTTTTTTAAAATCTTTTTATATATAATAGTTAAAGGAAAATGCTTAGCAAAATACACTTTGCCCATAAGTTTGAAGAGAAAATTTTTGCATAAACTCAAAATGTCCTGTGATTCACTTTACTCATTAGAGATAGTAAAACTGACTTAATGTTAAAAAGATTTTTTTAATTTAAAAAATCATCTCTGGTTACTAATTTTATTAATTTGTGTTTACTTGCGAGTTTCATTTTTCAGTTTTCTCTCTGAAACAAAATTTACAGTACAAATAAGTCATGTCTTATTGTGGCAAAGTGCTGTCAACTTCGACCTGATTTGGTGCCTATGATCAAGTGTTCTCAGATTGAAGCTGAAGAAGGGCAATTTAACTCCTGCCTTTCATGTTGATACCATCTCCTTAAAATAAAATCCATGATAAAAAAAAATAATTCAGCTTCTTAGAGCCTTCAAAAGTGACACACTCTTATCACTTGGAAAGCAATAGCAAATGCATACATATGAACAGAAAATGTTTTTAGTTTATTCTACCATATTTAATAAAAGACTTCAGAACTCTAGTCTCACTTCTAGTAAAGTAGAACACACAATGTAGAATGCACTATGATCAGCAGACTTAGTGTCCAATAGTTTTCTTAGCCTTTTTTCCCACTTACTGCATAGATTCAACTGCATAGATTTTAATAATTCCATCTTGGCTATTAGCATTATGCAGCCTGGGGCAATTATTTTATTCCTTGGGGCTTCAGTTTCCTTACTCACAGAGAGCAAACTAGAAGATCTTCAAGTCTCTTTTACCTGTGGTTCAAATTTAACCCCAAGTCTCCATCATGTAACTTATATTCTGATGGAAGAGACTGACAAAGAAGTAAAATACATTTGATCTAAAATGATAGAGAAGAGAAATAGTGTATGCCAGGAGAACAGAGTGTTTGAATTGAGGAATAAGTGGAGATTTAAGAATTCTGAACTTTGTGTGGTGACTGAAATTAACAGGGAATAGAAGCAGTCAAAGCTGACAGTTGCAGATGAGGCTAAGTTTGCAGGGGCTGGGATTTCATACCAGGAACACACAGAGCTGTGTTCCATGTGATGAGGGCCTGGTCTCACAGGAAGCATTTGTAAGCTCAGAAGTTCTCTCTTAACTGGACTGTTGGAGCAGAGAGAGGAAGAAATTGAAATGAACCTCGTGATCCTAATTTTGGAAACCATGGCATGTTTAAGCAAAGAAAATAGATTTTTTAGATTTTTGCTAACTTTCATTCAATTTATATATTTCTTAATTTTACATTATGTAAGATCATAGGAAATGAAAAGTTCATATGATATTTTAACAATTCTAAAAACTTTTATTCTAGTTATTATAGACTAAAAGGTTTGGGTCACAGGAAAGTCATCCATACCCTTTAATTTAATATAGACTGCAGCAGATCAGTCTACTTTGGCAGCATTTCTCCTGTTCGAAAATAATAATCTGTAAGAATGAAACTTACACTAGTTGCAAAACGGTCCTAGATATACTGAGAACTAATTATAGATAATGCAAAACTTCTGTAAGCTAAATGGCTCCAAAAAAGTAGATAAGTGGGATTGGCGAAATTCAGTAATATTTGCTTTCTGCTTAATGATAAACTTAGAAATTTAACCAAAAAAAAAAAAAATTAAAGCCTAATGAAGACTAACCAAGTAAAATGTTTCAATAAGGTCCCTTTTGATTAGCCTACACCTGAGTTTCTTATGCGGTTTTTGTATGTCCCTTGCATTAGAAAGTCAGTAGGGAAACTTCAGAATGCAAATTTCTGACTCTCATGCCAGAAGTAGAATAATTGAATGAATCCCTGAGGTTGAGACTTCAGGTGGTTCTGGTGAATACTAAAATTTGAGAGCCACTTTTCTTATTCATCTGCAAATTGTATACTTCATACAGTCGTCCAATTGAGCAACATTTCTAATACATTTACTGCTTGACTCCCTGCCAGCAGTCTCTGGGAATCTTAAAGTTTATGGAATTATCCTCCAAATCTTTGCTAAAAGAGAAGCAGACCTCTCTAACCCACAATAAAAGAAACTAAAAATCAAAGATTTCAATCATTGTTCTGTGACTTGTCAATTTGCCCCATGGAGAACAAGGAACACTGACTCACTGGTCATGTCTATAAATATTTTGTCATTAAGTTTGAAAAACAAGTGACAGGAGAGACTGAATCAAAAGACAGTAAGTGGAGTAGCTACAACAGTACTCAGAGGCAGTGGAGGTGGTAAGCAGCAAACTCACCCAGAGGAGAGAACCAGTTGCAGAGGAAACCCTAAAACCCAACAGTACATGTAATTGGGCCAAGCAGCTGTAATAAGGGACTATATATTATGCACACACACAAATAAAGCCAACTAGATAATGCTCTCTCGCAGTAAGTGTCACTGAACAGACAGTAAGTGTCTCTATTTGTGGTCAAATTAAACACCTAAGTACTTTAAAATGCCAGTTTACTAAGCAGTGTCTATTGTAAGAAGGTGAACTCACTTCAAGAGACAGCACAAACTCTGGGGCCATATAGCTTTCGTTTCAGCTCTGATTCCAACACCTTTCTTCATCTGTGTGACTTCTCAGTTTCTCTTCTTTGATTTAATGTGTGCGTATTTATACGTGTGTGTGCATTGCACTTAGAACGTTACCTCGCACCTACTAAGTGGTTGTTGTTATTGTTTAAACTAAGGACAAAATTAGAAAAGTTGAGTAAAATGTCAGGGAATCATAGAGCTTTGGGAGGATGCTGTGGCATTGCAAATAATGTAATCTGTTAACAAGAAATCTCTTGTGTAATCTTGGATAACTAATAAAAACATTATTATAATACATAACAATGGCCAACTTCCATCATGACACACCAGTAAATTTTGTGTCTCCAGTTTGAAAATAACAGTCTGTTCTTAAATGTTCATTAATTTTGGTGTCAGAAAATTATAATGCTACACCTTTCAAAAGGCACACATATTTAACCGCTCTGAAAACATAAGCTAAATCTTTTTTTTAAAGATTTATTTATTTATGCATACAAGAGCTGGGGTATAGGCCAGAGATGCGGGGTGTTAGAGGATTCACCAGAGACAGAGTGGGGAACAGAACAGGCAGACTGACAGATTGAGGGGAGTAGCCGGCAAGTCAGGAGAGGTCTGCTGCGCCATGTAGGTTGCTCCATGGCCGGCGGGGATCAAGCTTATGCTGCGGAAGCTGTGAATTTCTTCACAGTGCGGTGCTTAACCCCTCATGCCACCAGGTAGGCCCAAAACATAAGCTAATTCTTTTATATCTGTGAGGAAAAACATTCAGAACTCCATAAGAAAATGAATTGCTGTTGATCTCTGAAGGTCTCTTCCAACTTTCTGAGAAGTGAAATCATAATGAGGCGCATCTCTGCTGAATTTCTTGTTGTTTATCACGTTTCGTCTCCTCAGAAACAAGGTTTAGTGTCGGTTGATTAAGGTATTTCAGTGCTTGAAAGTAGGAAATGGTCTAGGTTTTATAACAAATCAATAAAAACATTTAGCTGATATCGCACTATATGCTTTGAATGCATATTCTTGAAGACAAATATATGTGACTCCTGAAAGATGGAAAGATTAGCTTAAGTGGAAAAAACAAGGAAGCTGCTCAAAATTAGGGCAATGTTCCCATATCAGCATAGAGGCAAAAATAAAGCACCCTCTGGCAACTCTGTGACCTGCCTGGAACAGAAGAGTATCATGAAGCAGAGGACAGGAGAGATTAGTGGCATTCCTTAATTATTTTTATTTGGTGATTTTAGCTTTTACTTGACACTGTTTTGCCTTAAGTTGTATTTTGTCTTTATGCTTCATCTAGCAAACTGGGTTCTAAGTGGGTTAGTGTCTAATACTTTTCTATAATTGATATAGCATTGATTCCAGTGCCATGTACACAGTAGATGTGCAAATATTTGTTAATTGATTGGCATCTATATATTTCTTAGACATTTATTAGGAAGTTTTATTTTCTATATCAGTTAACATTTATTAAATGCCAAGATGATTTATGAAACTTACTCCAATTAGTATTAAATTAATATCTAATATCCCTATGTTACTACAATAGAATTAATCTATTCATATGATGAACTTATGAAATTTACTTATTCAATAAATTTTTTAGATCTATTAAGTACCAAGTTTTGGGTTAACAGGCTGCTCAATAAAGTACACTGACAAAAGGCATTTTCCAAGTTATAGGAGAAGAGGGCAATTGCAATACAATTTTTACAATGAAAAAAAATGACTCTGAAACGAAAACTGTAATTGTCATCCAAAAATTCATTATGTGAAATATAACGATGCCACATTATTAGGTTCGTGAAAAGATGCGGCAAGTCTGTACAGCAGTCCCTTGTATTGCTACAAGATTCTAACTGCCCAAGTTCCATTTGCAATTTGGTGCCACCTGGTGGCAGTTGTCTACTCTAGTGACAACACCAATAGTGAAGGTGATTTTGAATCCTGGTTCTGCAAGCAGTATATGACAGTCTAGGTATCATCTTGTTGGTTTTCCCAACCCACAGCAAAGGATTGGAGGATCTATCTTCCTGCTTCTCAAAAATGGGCTTGAGGACCTTGTTGTCTCCCCCACTTCTACATCCCAGGAGATAGAAATTTTAACCTATGTGCTAGGGTAAAGAAAGGAGAAAATTGGCAATCATATTATACCTAATTTCACATTACTGTAGAATTTTTTATTGAAATGCCTAACTGTATATACAGTTGACATCAGGAAAAACATATCAGTATTATCTAAGCTGGTGGGAAGGAAATTATAGAAGACCTCACAAAGGATGTCTTGTTGAAGTGAGACTTAAAAATATAGTGACTTACCAAGCGGCCATAAGGAAGAAGGGTATTTATGAGAAAGAAAAAACGTTAGCTGTCAAGGCACTGAAAAACTGAAAGTATGTATTTCATACTGAAAGTGTATTTCTAAAGCGTTAGCGCATAAAGCAAGAATGAAGGGAGGTGTAGATCAGAGCATCATTCATTTCATGGACCGTGAAGGAGTTTCCATCTTATTCTGTAGATGAGGGAGCTGTTAAATATTTTGTGCAGTTATTTTATTTCTAAAAGTTTTCTATGAAAACTCTTGTTTTCTCATCTGTAAAATAGAGATAGTAGTACATACTTCATAGGGCAATGTGGGTTAGAGTGGGTTAGAGAGAAAATATTTGAAGTATTTTTCATAGAGTACAGTGCAAAATAATAGATGAGTGGTGGCTTTTAAGATTAGCATTAATTAGTATTAGCCTTAATGTTAGATTAGTATTAATGTTATTCCAATTAATAACTGGCAGAGGCAAGTCTAGAGGCAGAGATTTATAAGGAAACTGTTATCTAAATCATCCAAACTTCATGATTGATTGGATGAGGGAGTAAAGATATGGGAAGACTTATCTTAAAATTCTTGGATTCTGGTTTGGGCAATTAGATGGATGATGATATCCTCCATCATGTTCCAAAGAAGGGGGAAATATATAAATATATATGTTAATTAATAAATGATTTATGATATATTACATGGGAAGATACATGGACAATCTGGAATAACCAAAAGATAATTCACACATACATAAAAATGAGATTGAGTTATGTCTCTTTATTGGAAAAAAGAAATGGTCAGAAGCAGTCATGAAGTTATATTGCTACCAGAGGTGCATGATACATTAAGCTAACATTTTAAAAAACAGTATTTTAAGTTAGTGAAGGACATAAAATTTATTCTTTTGGGATGGGAAAATGTTTGAGTGGAGGGAATTGCAGAGAGAAAAGCATGGGGCACGGTGGACAGCTCCTGGGTTTGACTCAAGCAGAGATTAAGAATTAGAGGTGTTGAGGAATGTTTCTTGCAAATGCTTTCATGTACAAAACATTAACTTAAAACCAAAGAAAATAATTAATATTGAAAAAAACAAATACTGTGGATTTTGAAAAGATATAAGTAATGGGATCCAACTGTTATGTTTATTTTATTGTGATTACAGAAGTAGAATGGATGGATGGAAGAGGGTGAAGGTCAAGATTTCCAATTCCTAATTTTTAGCTAGCAATTTTCTAAATTCATGAACACTTATATTTCCTGTTTCAGTGACAACCAACTCTACACACACACACACACACACACACACATATATATATATATATATATATATACACAAATAATTTTAAAAGCTATTCATTTTCCTTTTCTATTTTGCATGTTAATATAATTAGGGTATTAGTATATATTTGTTATTCTTCTTGAATGTTCATGTTCTAAATTACTATACATTTATTAACCTTTATTTAAAAAATTCTGCCTTGCACACATTCTTATTGGATAATTTTAGAGCTTTTGTCTCTTGTAATAGAATTATGTTCCATAATTCCCGTTCCTTTAAATTGAACAACTGCCAGAGGGAGCAGGTCATTTATCTAAATGCACATGTATCCACTGCTAAAGTCAGGACTCTCATTTCATGCGTCTTATCCTTACCTATTAACCGAAATTTGCTAATAATTTAAAAGCATAAAGTTGCCCTCTACTGGGCAAAATACTAGCATTTATACCCTGATTTTATCTGACTTACTATTATAGTAGAAGGACATGCAGGCATAAATGTTGCCTGGATAGGCAGAGGCAAAATAAACCTGAGTGTGGAGGTTGTAAAAATCCTGACTAGCCCTCTGGCCTACATCCCAGTTCTTGTATGCATAAATAATAAAAATAAATATTAAAAAAGTCCTGACTAGGGGCTAGAGGAGAGTGGAAGAGCAGTTACCACCATGAAGCTAAATTCCTGTGAGGTTAAGGTCGATTAGCATCTGTTGTAGGTAAGTAGCAAATGTAGGTCTGAGAGAATAGGGCAAAGTAAAAGGAGTAACTGAATGTTAATTACCTAGCAGCAAATGAAGGTTTCCATCTTTTCAGGTGGCATACAGTTGAACTTATCTAAGTCTCAGTCAGAGATTCTCAAAATGTGGTTGTGGGAACTTGTTAGAAATCTAAATTTTCAGGTACTGCCCCAGACTGAATCCAACACTTTGCAGATGGGGTGGAGTGATCTATGTTTTAACAAGACTTCCTGATTATTTTGATGCAGGCTAAAGTATGGTGACCCCTGCTCTAAGCAAAGTGAAATTTATTTTCATTTCTTACAGCACTGGTAAAGTACAGTGGCTAAGAGCCCGAATTCTAGAATCAGACTTCTGGCTTCAAATACGTTTCACAACTTAGTAGCAGTAAGACCTTGAGCAGACTTATAACCTTGTTGGACCTCACATTCTTCACCTGTTCTTTTAAAAATCTTCCCATTTCATAAGATTATTCTGAGGTGTGTTCCCAGTGGAGTGCAATATATGTGAAGGTCCTGTGGTAGAAAAGTGCTTGACATCTTTGAGGAATTGAAAAGAGCCTTCTGTGGCCAAAAACTGGTTTATAAAGAAGAGTGTCTTGAGATGAAGTGGAAAAGGCAGGGCAGATCATGCCGAGTCTTACAGGATCTTGGAGAATGAGAATGGGATCCTGAGCTCCTGTGTAAGAATTGGTATTTGTAAGGAGAGACCTTTTTTCTTGTTATGGTAGGAAAAATAATAACATGCAGAAGCAATTAGGTTGATAGACTGATAGTTGGAATATATGGGAATTTCTTCTGAGAGCTTCTTGTTTTATGGATTTTGGATTTTCCCCTAGTTCAATAAGAAGACATTGAAGAATTTTAGCAGGAGAGTCAGTTAAGCTCATTTATGTTTTAAGAAAACACTCTGACTGCAATGTGGAAAATGGGGTAGAATTGGAACATGAGCAGTTAGGTTGCTAATGCAATAGAGTGATCAAGAGTGGCATGAACTTGGGTGATAAAAGTCAGGATGGGTAGAAATGGAAAGATATGAAATAGATTTTAGAGGTGAAACCTGTACGAAGTGATAGATTAAATGTGTGGCTGAAGGAAAGGGAGAAATCAAGGGTGTCTTTTGATTTGCATCTAAAGTAATGGCAAATAGTTAACATTTTTTCATTGAAACAGGGAAGACTGAAAGAGGAAAATATTTGTGAAAAGATTAGTTTGGACTACTTTAATTTGTGATATCCTGTGTGACATCTGAGTACGTGTTCTAAGTGCTGGGTAGACACTTCTGGAGTTTAGTAAAGCAACTTACTCAGTGAACTTAAATTTAGAGATGATTGGGGGGGATGTGTGTGTACATGTATATATGTCTCTGTGTTAATATAAATATTGGTGTATATATTATTTTTAAGAGAAATAGCTCCTGTTTTCTTCATGAAATATAAAGATGTTATCCAATGAGAGGAAGCAAAAGGTAGGTCTGAGTAGCATGAAGGAGGTGGTGGTTGTTGTCGACAGTGGTGAGTGCATGTGAGGAGTAAGTGTTTAGACTGATGACAGTGAATTACAGTGGAAACTATGTGTCCTACTGATTTTTTTTCCCCAACAGTGCTCTAACATTGAAATGTAGTCGTAGAAGAAGCACATGGTAATATTCATCAAAGGATTCAATCAGTTGGATGTCATATGTAGAAGGATATTAACAAATTTAGGGGTATTTATAGAGTGGAATGATGGGTATGGAATCTAAGTTCCGGGCCTCCCTGGTGGCTCAAGGGACTCAAACTTCTCATATTATGAAAGAGTAGAAATACCTGATTAAATGAACCAGCAAGGTAAGGGATAAAAAGCCTTGCCACAACTATCAGAGTAAGGCTGGGGTATTATTAGTCCTGTTTTACATAATCAGGCAACTGAGTCACAAACTACTTTGATTACTCAGTTACAGCAAGAATAGTGCTGCTACATCTTAAGTGTGAATCTCCTAATTAAATTCAGTTGACTTCCCAGTAAATAATTATGTTTCTTATTAGAATACTTAGAACTAAGTATTAGAATACTTAGAACTAAGAATACTTAGAACTAAGTATTCTTGGTTCAAGATTAGAAATCATTACCCTTAGCAGAGTGGAAATACATTTGTCCAAATAAGAATTAATATGGAAAAATTGACTGTTCTTTGTAGAGCTTGTGTTTGCCATATCTTTACAATATTTATTTGCTAAATATTCTTTTACTGCTTTATATTTTCATTTTCAATGTACCTACTTTAAGTTTTATTTTGAGTGTCAATTGTATTGTTGGTTTTTTTGTTTTTTTTTTCGTATTGAGCTTGACATTTTTGTCAATGATCTCATTTGATTACTTTCCAGGGTTTTGCATTAGTCCATTTTATCCACCAAACAACACTAATTTCAAAATTAATATCAAATGGTAATAATAATTTATGAAAGAAAACACATTTTATATCATATATTTAGCTGGAGTTTGTCCCAATTTAAACCAATTATCTGAAGTAGCAATGTCCAATAAAAAATATCTGGAATCATATAAGTCAGTTTAAATGTTTTATTAGACACTAAAAAAAAGGAAGAGGTATAATTAATGATAACTTTTACTGAACTCAATATATTAAAAATATCTTCATTTCAGATTTTAATCTATACAAAAGATTAATGATACATTTTATTCTTTTTGAAGGGAGGGAAGGTTTTTTAATCAGTGTGTATATTACCACTGCAGTATGTACTTCAGTGCCTGTTAGCTGCATGTTGCTACTACCTATAGTAGTGGGTGATGCAGGTTACAAGTCTTTCTAAAGTATAATTCAACCAAGTAAAATTCTCAAATAAGTTGAAGTTCAAGTTCTCCATCTCTTTCTCCTAAGAGAAGCAAGGATTAATTTTGATTAGGAAAGATAAACATTTGTTAGAAGGAACACAGAACGGATAATACTTTGTTAAAGTAGACTATCAAATTGGGAAGGTTCTGGTCTTTTTTTAGTGTGACCATTTTTGGTAATCCTATCTTTTAAATCCACATTTTCCATTAACCTTTTATACTTGCACATATATCTCTTTATAAACATGTATGTATGTATATATACACATATGTATATGGCATAATTGTATTTATTTATGTAAATTTGACTTTCAATGACTAGTAACCGATCTTGGACAAATGAGTTATTTCATTGTATAATCTATTATATAATCATTCCAAAAATGCTGAGTATTTATAAATTTTTGGAACCTAAGAATTTTTAACTGTAAGAATGAAATCATATAGAATTTGGTAAATGTTACACTTTAAATTCACATTATTAATTTAAAAATTTAGGATCTCCACTTAATGTCAACTAGCAACATTATTAGTTGCAACAATTTAAATCAGAATCCTTTTGTAAAATAAATATGCAGAGCAATATAAAACTGAGTATCAACATATGCTTATTATATGCTTATAATTGAATGCTGTAAGAAATGTCAAGGTGAAGAAAAATGCCTGATATTTGCATTTGTACATGCGACATAATTCACTCATTCACCATGAGTTTAAGAGAATATGCAGTTATTTCCCTAAAGGAAAAAAACTTAAATATCCATGAAAGCAGAGATAGTCTATAAAAATACAAGAGAAGTATGTTTGAGACACAATGTGTACAATTTGCTTAAATCCTATTCATGTGTATTATTTCATTTGATGAATAGATATTTACTATCTGTATTATTTTCTAGACTTTGGTACCTCAAAATTCATTTGAAAATGAAAGTATGAATTTCAGAAAGTGGTGAGCTGTAGCAATAGTAATAATATTTCTCCAATTAATTTTTGCTATTAGTTTTCAACATAGACTTGAGAAAATAATACTTTATTGTTTCATGTAAACACTTTGCCACAGTAACCCTAGGTTATAGAGATAACTACTTTTTGATGACCTCTTCATTGTCATTATGTTTCTAATTTCACTGAGCATTTTATTCAGTCTCAATAATATTTATGTAAAAGCAATAATACAGCCCTTAAATTGACATTCTTTCTTATTATAGATAACATGTCTTTTAAATTTAATTTGCTTGTAGAAGCATTATTAATTATCTATGTAATAAGATCATCTTATAACTATTTTTGTTGAAACATGCCTTTTTAAGTTTGAAATGACCAAAGTATGGTAATTATGTACCAATATGAAGTCTGAGCTTCCATTTCCATGAGACTAAAGAAGTTCTGTTGTTTATATAAAATAACTGCTTCTTCAAATACCAAATTTAAGTTCCTATTCTTAGCAAAATCTCACTGTCCCCTTTTCAATAATATTTAATAATCAGAGCTAACATCTTAACCATGTTATAGACAATTTGCTATATATTTGCTAATGTATAGACAAAATGCTGTATATGTGGTATTTCATTTAGTATTTATCATAACCTGTGAGTTATTATGTTCATTAAAGTAATTCATTTATTCAACAATTATTTATTGAACACTAACCATGTGGCAGGCATTATTTTTGAAACTAGGATTTAACAGTGATCAAAAGAGGAAAGTTCTTGCCCCATATAGCTTTTATTCAGGTAGAAAGGTATGTAATAAATAGATGAGAAAACTAAAGCTCAGGTTAAGAAATATGCTAAAGGTTTTACCTCTTGATAAAATTACCAGATTTTTTTGGCCTAGAATAAATCATATAATATAATTGGACTACATATCTACCTAAGAATTGAGCATAACAGTTTTCCTGTGAGTTATCATGTCCTAAGTTGGAGAATCTGAAAAAGAATTGCCTCATTATTACCCCAATATGAAGAATTAGTTTCATTTCAAATCTATTTTTTTACCTTGAAACATTTGAACAATAATTCTCTTAAAATAGTTTTTTTTGGCAAACAACATGTAAAAAACCTTTAAAATCATTTTGTTAATTCATCCAACCAAAGAAAATGTAAATATATTTAGAGAAGCTTAACTTTATTTTCAACATTCTCACTGTATATTTTACTTTGTTTATTTAATGAAGTCAATACCTCATGCAATACTTAATGCCTCACATTTATGTTAGAAGTCCTGAATATTCAGGAAAGCATATTTTAGTTCCAGAAAAATCTGACAATGCTTCTTTTTTCGTATGCTGCCTAGTTTCACCATCTTAGTCTTTATATCTTTCAAATTTATAATAATAGTAGGAAAACTCCAAAAACTGCAATAACTGGAAAATGGTTAATAATTTGCCTGTCAGCTTCATTCCAGTGGCCCTCTTAACTTTGAAAGACTAGCCTTACGCATGCAGAGACATCAGGTCAGAATAGAAACTCACCATCTCTGCAGGAATGATTGACAAGGACTCTGAGAAGAAAAAATTAAAATCAGTCTAGCTTTCTAATAAGCTCCCTCTTTAAATGGTTTCACTGAAGATTTAGTACATATGACCAAAGACATCTTTTCAAACTATTATTCTCATTATAATAGTTGAAGGAGGTTGTAGTATTTCCACTCATGGTGATTCTGAATGACATATGAAACAAATTTTTACTTGGGTAATGGTGATTGGAAAATTGTCCACATGCACAAATATAAGCTAAGCACATATTCTAAATTAAATTAAGAATTTGCATGTTATTACATGGAAGAATGCTAACATTTTCTTTATGGTTGAATAAAAGGGTAATTTTGGAAATTTTAATACACTGGATTTATTAACACTGGATTTAGTCAATTATCAGTATTCATCAAATGAGGCAAAGTATATTTTAACAAAGAATAAGGGATTACCTGCTATAAAAAGTATTTTGTTTTCCACATGAAATACCTAAATTCATTTAAAAATATTCAAGTTTTAGTTAAGATAACTTGCTATACTTCATATTAAAGTTTACATATTAAAAATTCCCTGTGGGTTTTGCTTTCATATTATTTTTAATAATTTAATATTATTTTTAAAAATTTATACATACAAGAACTGGGGAGTAGGCCAGAGGTTTGAGGGCTAGGAGGATTCACCAGAGACAGCATGGGGAGCAGAACATGCAAATCTACTGAAATACACAGCAAAGGGGAGCAGCAGACGAGACAGAAGAGATCTGCTGTGCCATGTGGGTCACCTCCCTGGCTAGGGATCAAATTCATGTTGCAGTGGCTGGCGATAGCTTGATAGTGCCGTGACTTAACCCCTGAGCCACCAGGGAGGCCCTATTTTTTTTCTAAGTTTATTAACTTAGGTGCATACATACTGTTTTGTGTCTACGTAATGGTCAATCAGATGTGGCCACAAGAGGACACACAGGACAGTAACAAGTCCTAGGAATAGGAGACATGACACGGTACCCCTGACTTGCCAAGCCAGTCAAGGCCACATTGGGAAGCAACTGTTTAGGTCAAATGTTAGAAAGGTGTTCCTCTGGGTAGATAATCAGAAAGAGATGCTCGCTTTGAACAGACCACTGAAGAAAAAAATGTATTCTTGTCAGTTTCAGCGCCCCTGTTCCATGGCATGGAGCAGGGGTGCCACTCCAGCCCCTCCTCTCTCCCTTGGACTTAATGTGAAGTAAATGCATAGTAGATGTTTGCTCAAAGAATTAATGACAAAAATGATTACTATAAATAGCTAAGTTCAGAAATGTTTGCAAGCCTGAAAATTCAAGGGGAAAAAAGTAACAATAGAAATTTGATCTTGTTTCTAAAGATGACTATAAAGAAGTTAGAGAAGAGATTAGAGAAGAGATGCAGTTTTCGTAAGATACATGTCAAATGAAAAAAATTTAAATCATAATTCTGAATTTTCTAGAAAAAAAAGTTTATTTTAAACCAACAGTGAAAGCAAGTTACATGGTTGAAATGTGTACATTTTTCATGTGCATATTTAAATGTTTAACATTTTAAGGAAGATAGAACACAGCTAACATAATAAAAGACATTGAAAAATTATCATATGAGGCTGGAGAGTATAAACCATAAGCACTTAATCTACCCATCTGTCCTTGGGCACTTATTTCCTTACTTGGCTAGTCTAAATAGTGCTGTCATGAACATGAGAGTGTATAAATCGGGCCTCCCTTGTGGCACAAAGGGTTAAGATGCAACCTATGAAGCTATCCGCAGCCACTGCAACACGAGTTCGATCCACGGCCAGGGAGCAACCCACTGGTGCAGCAGACCTCTCCTGACTCTCCCGCTGCTCCCCTCAGCAGTGTATTTCAGTAGATCTGCCTGTTCTGTTCCCCACTGTGTCTCTGGTGAATCCTCTCACCCTCCACACCTCTGGCCTGTACCCCAGTTCTTGTATGCATAAATAAAAAAAAATCTTTAAAAAAAAAAGTGTATAAATCCCTTTAAATTAGTAATTTTTTACCCTTCAGATAGATATTTCTTCCATTCAGTAGAATATCTTTTAATGTTAGTGATAGTTTCTTTTGCTGTACAGAAGCTTTTTAGATTGATATAGTCCCGTTTGTTTATTTTTGCTTTCGTTTTCCTTCCCATTGGATTACCCAAAAACATCACTGATGTCTTGGAATGCTTTGCCTATGTCTTCTATTTATTTTATGGTTTCAGGTCTTACATCTTCGATCCCTTTTGAGTTAATTTTTGTGTATGGTGTGAGATAGTGGTTATTACCCTGTTTTTCCTCTGAAAGAATATGCCAGAATTCAAGAGACATCACTTTAAAATTCCACACATCTCCTAATCACAGGCTACTGATATGTTCAAGTATTAGTTATCATAGTGTTAGATATGTGGTTAGCTCTTGGCATCTGAATCCAGAAGCATTAATATGGGACGGAGAGGCAATTAAGCCTTTCAAGGTGCCATAATGTTTGGGAACTTGGTTAATCTAAGGGGCATTTTTTCTGCTCTACCAATTTTACTATTCTAACTTTTGAGCCCAGCAAACCCTTTTTATACCACTTCCTTGCCCAAGATGTTATAAATTCTTTCCCTTCTAGACTTGTCTCTGTATACTTTCTGTCCTTAAATGTCTTTTCTGTTTCTGTGCTGTGCAGTTCTCATATTCCAATATATTAGCTACTGGGCTTTCTATATCTCTATCCACAAAACTCTGAATCACCCCAGTCTCTAATTTCTTGAGTAATTTCTCTCCTAACCACCTTCCCAGCTCTCCATATGATAAAATATTTGTTTTGATGTGACTACAGATTTTATTTATAATACTACTTTTATGGCTGTAACAAACTAAGACTTTGTGTAAGTTTGTTATTTATTAAGTAAAACCACTTAGTTTTTTTATTCAAGCCTATTAATTTATTAATGCTTTGGCTCTAATTACATAAATATTATGTAATTCATTTAATTTAATCACATCCTCCTATAACCCTCACTATGCTGTTTTTGCCTTTAACAAATACTTACAGATACTGCAGTTGCCTTTCTCTTATGGTTAGCAATACTGCATTCATCTCTTAGAAACTCTTTGAGGATACACCTTTCAACAACTATAATTATGTCCTAAAATATTATGACTTGCATTGGCAATTTTACATATTGTACTTTACTAAATATGTAAAGTTTTTCTAAAGTCACAGAGCAGAAAACATACATAAAATGATATTTAGAAATATAGAGACATTGTGTCTCTTTCAGGAAATGAAGTGTCATATCAGCATCCAATGTAACTGTGCTGCAATCTCTTAGGATTAGCTGGAAGGCTGTGCAATGCTCTAGCCCATGGTATGAACTACGTGGACTGAGTAATTTGACCATGTAAAAGAAAAAGGGATATTGGCCCTGGGTGGCTCTTTTCATATGTGTGTTTGTTTTATTTTTATTTTTCTTATAGCCTATTCCACTTTTATGTTCACTTTGGAAAAACAAAATATTTTTAAAAGAACACTGTTAAGAAGCACAGCTATCAACCAAAGAAAACTAAAACTACTCTCTGCTCACTTTTCACACTATAAATATTTTGCCATTACATTTATATATTTTTCCTAAGGCTATCAACAATCCAAACATATGGTTTTATTTTTCCTCATATGCTTTTCATCTCCTCTTGTCTTGTGCTGGTGACTTATAGCTCATCTCATGAATCTGTTTCCCAAACTACCTCATTTAGCAAGAGATATTTTTTATTTCATTTTATATGAATTTCTTTTTTTTTTCTGTTTTTGCTGTTAGCTAGCCCCTGAGATTTGAATTTGTCTGTATTCATTAGTTATAGGGTGAATCCATATTTGGCTTGTGTGCCAGCCAAAGCTAAGTTGCAAAATCTGCTGCTGCTTCCTCTCTCAGCATATCAAGAAAATGTTCTTATTGCAATAAATATTTATAAAAGATTTCAAAATTACATGCTGTTTTATTGGTGAACATAACTTAAATACCCTCTACTGTTGAACATTTTGGGGTTTTCCCTTATGTGGACTTTGTTTTCCTATTATAATCAATTCTGCAATAAATATCGTTCTTGATAAATCTAAATCTATACACACTGCTAAGTTTTTCCCTGCAAAGATCTTAACAGTGTAAGAGCTAGACTTGTTTATTTTAAAGTTTTTGACAAATATTGCCAAATTGTTTCTAAATGTCTCATACTCCAGAACCAAATTAGTGCAATATTACGACTTTCTAATACTGAGTCAAAAACTGCTAATTTGTAAATGAGTCTTACCATTCCTGCAGAGCAGGCTGCTTCCTTCACATTCTTCCACATTTGTGGGGTAATTTGGATAGCCTGCTTCCAGATTATTCATCCCCTACACTACCTCCTCCTATACTCTAGCGGTCATAGAAAAATATAGGGCTCTGTTTAATTACTCCCATTTGTAACGTTAGTCTCCTAGTAGATATTATGTGTTTCTGACCATATTGTCTAGAAAACTGATAATGATTTTTCTTTTTTTTTTTCCAAATGAATGCAAGAGGGATGTATTTCCTTTCTTTACCTTAGAATATAGATTTATTTTAATAAATTTGAAATTATATAAAGTGAACTAGATTGTCTTTTATTCAAAACTAGTAAAACATCCCTCCTTGTTAGCAAATTTAGTCACTATTAGAAAAATCCTGTCAAGTTTACTCATAAGAAAACTTAGTTTAAAAGCCTCCTTTTAGCAACAGATACTGTAATTTCTGTAATTTTTTGGTAAAATTTCCCTTTCCTCTCATTTCTTTATAAAGGCAGAAGTGATGCACATTAAAAAGGAATGCTTTTGGAAGCACCTTACTTATGTTGCATGACAACCTTAAAGCATATTTGCACTGGCAGAACAGCACTTCCTCATAAGTGAGCCCACTGATTTTTCGTGAATATGTTTATTTCCTGTGGTCATGCAAAGTAGTGCCTTTTCTTGACAGCAGAAATAAAATTAGATGACTGATTTTGCATAATCACATTAAAGTCAGCCCTGAATTGTAAAGTCCATTCAAGACCATGAGACTCAAAAATTTTAATTTCTAAATATATGGCCCCTAGATGATCTAATTGAAGTATACGCTCCAAACGTTCGATCTAAAATACCTTTCATGTCTTTTCCTTTTTACTCTTGTCCTCACTCTTAATGATCCACCGGCCTCCAGTGTCTTTACATCCAAAATGCAAAGCAGACAAATGGGCATCTCAGGGAAGAACATGACCAAAAGCACCAGCATCAGCGGGGACATGTGCTCGCTGGAGAAGACCGATGGCAGCCAGTCCGACACTGCGGTGGGCACGTTGGGCACCAGCGGCAAAAAGCGGCACTCTAGCATTGGGGCCAAAATGGTAGCTATTGTTGGTCTCTCCCGGAAAAGTCGCAGCGCCTCTCAGCTCAGCCAAACGGGTAGGCATTTTTACCTTACTTGTTGCCTTCATATTGACTTGTCATCAAACTACATACTCTTTTGTCTTACTCATTTTGCTGTGGTCATGTGTGCTGCGGTCACATGTTCCAGAGGGAAAGGTGCATTTTAAACTTTCTGAAAATAAAACATCAATTTTGATTTTCAGCAATGTACGAAGCTGCTTCAAAGTGAACATTGACCACTGTGCTTGAAGTACAGTTAATGTCTTTCCTCCTCAGGGACAAGCTATAAGCAGTGGCCCCCTGATCTCCAGTTGCTGATCCTTTGTAAACGAGCTCTGATCTGCAAGATACTTGTTTTTCTTTAGGTTCCTCAAGTTGGAACCAACCCAGTTAATTTTCACGCCCAGCAAGTTACCAAGATGAAGATGACACTATGTATTTTATGTGAATAATGTAGTTCTTTTACTGCTGATAGTCTTGCTTCTTTTTCAGTTTGTAAGCAGCCTTACCCAGTAGTATCCATTTTCTCACTGCAGTTTTTATTTCCCTGTTGAAACTTCAAGCAGCAATGTTCTCCAGCAGCAGGGATGGAGGAATTTTCTGCTGACAGTGAAGATATGCAAAGCTTTGCTACTTTAAAATTCAGTTTCTAAATCACATCTGCAAAAAGAAATTAGATACAACACTCCTACTCAGAAAAGCCACTGTTAGCAATTAAGAAATTTGTGAGTCAAAGCAATGTCTTTTTTTCAAATGGGTGTTGATAATTAAACATTAAATCCCTGGTATCTTGGAAGTAATAGCATATCTTCTACTTATACAAACAAAGACATATAATATGGTGTTTCTTTTACAGCAAATAAATTGCAGGCAAATGGATTAAGTCTCATTTATGTTTGAATACTATGGTTCTTGTTCACAGAAGTCAGGACATAAATCTACATCACAGAAGAATTTAAGGATCTGTTCAATCCCAGACCTGACTAAATCATTTTGCAAATTTTAACTGATTCTGAAATTTGAACTTTCTATGATAATAATATATACTGAAATAGTTGCTTCTTGTTATCACTTATATTTTGGCTATAAGTCACTACATTTAATGTGATCATTATGTAGGAACTTCTCATTTGGTGTTTCAAAATGTTATGTTGCATTTCAATACAGAAATCAAAATTTAATTTGTGGCCATAGAGATTATATATAAATCATTTTTAATTGCTAATATTTATACGTAGTTAGTTGTGTTGTGCTAATATGATAGATGTCAACCTTTTGAAATCCAGGGGGGTTTCCTAAATGTATATTTCTCTAGCAGTTAGAACTTAATTTACTGCTTTTTTCTTTCTTAAAACCTATGAATATCTATAAACTTAGAACTGCTGGGAAAAATAAAGTCTGTTAATCAAAAATTTAAGAACCTGAAATGGACATTAACAAGACTACAAGTATTGCAATATGTCATGTGAAAGTAGAAATCATTAATTCCATTCTTCAGGTTATATTAATATCAAGTATGTATGTGCTAGGCACATGGAAAACAAAAATGAATAAGAAATCATTTATAACCTGAGTTGCTTATAATCTATGAAAAGATAGATACCAAATATTTAGACAGATTGCTTCCTGGTGGTATGTCAATAGTAAAACTAGAATTACATAGAAAGTGTAGCAGATGTTCAGAGAAAGTCCACTTAGGCCAGCCAGTAATATAAGATCTGAAGGAAGGGTGAGTGCTAACCAGGTAAAGGGCATTTAGAAAGGTGCTTAAGATCAAAACCAAAATGAGGAAAAGCATGGAGGGTTGTCATGTATAGGAATGATAGGCGACCAACTATAATGTTAAGATCAAATGTTGAGCTGAATGTGGTGGGAGATGATGTAATACTAAGTAGAAACCATAACATTAATATGTAGATCATATAGGTGAGCTGTATGTACGTATATCACCTGTATTAATATAGGTGATAGGAAGCTTTGAAAGGTTTTCAGTAGAAATTTTGATATGTTATTGCCTAATAAGTAATGTATAAGTTATTTAGACTACCATACATTTATTAACTTTTCTTTTTTTGCTATCTACCATATGTCAGGGCTATGCTAAAGAAAACAGGACCATGTCAAGGGGTCCTTTTGGAGCTTATATTCTAATAGGGCTGCAATAAGAAGTAATCCTAAGTCAACATCTGGTAAAAAGAACTTTAGGATGAAAATGCAGTACAGTACAATAATTCAGCCAAGATCAGATGTTGAACTAAGTCTGTTGTAATAAAAATAGAGAGGCGGTGATAGATTCAGGAAATTTTAGACAGCAGAAATAGTAGTCAGTCACTAATTTAGTGACTGGTTGGATATGCGGAGGTGAAGAAGAACATCCTAAGATGAGTCTCATATTTCTGACTTGCATCACTAGGTGGGTGATCACAGCTCTATTAACAAGTATTGGAAGTATAAAGGAAGAAGTGGATTAGGGAAAAAAGGAGAGGGATGAATCCTTCAGTTTAGGACTTTTTAAATCTGAGATGCCTATCTATCAGCATCCAAGTAGATAAGTCTAGAATATATTTAAACAAACATTTCTGAAGCTGGTATGAGAATCAGGAACATAAATCTGAGACTTAAAGTTTCGATGATGCGTAGAACGATGAATATGGCTAAGATTGCCCAAGAAGAACACTATAGATAAAAGAATGATGGGCTAAGACAATATCCTGTAGAAGATTAACATTTTGGAATTAGGCAGAGGAAGAGGAGGATCTCATGAAGGCGATCAAGAAAGAATGGTCATGAAAAAGACAAAAACTTTAAGAGAATAGTGTCACTAACACTAAGTGTAGATTTCAAGAAGAGAATGGTCAATATTTCTCAATAATAAATTTCATGCTTTTACAGTTTTAGCATAATCTCCCATAGATCTTTCTTTGACAGCATTTTTTATTTAAAAATATATATATATCTGTTGACCATACACTGAGACTCTGTAACAGGATTGATTTGACCGTCGTGTATGTATAGATACAGAGTTTTGTCTTCAATAACATTGTGAGGTTGGCAGACTAACCTATGTAGTCTTGTTTGTGATATCATATAGCCCCTTTGATAAATAGCATAGAAAAAATAAAGTGTTCTTTTTTGCCATTATCACCGTTAATAGTCTGTGAATTATATTAAGTTTTTATTCATTCTTAAAATATGCAGTTATTCCTAGCTTTCCATTAAATAGCTTTGCCCTATTGACAATAGAATGCAGAATATCCTTATCTTAAAGCCCAGGTTTAATGGTAGACTAGCCAACAGAGATTGTTTTGCAATTGCTGGGCTCCAGAGGCCCCCTTTTTTTTTAACACAATGTTCCCCTTCATCTTCAAGCTTACAATGGCACATTGAATCTTTCTTGTGCTTCAAAACTCTCTGAGCATCCATTTTAAAGTATACCTCTTCTGCCCAATAACCAGAGAAAGTTCTCTGCTTTAAAGGCTCTTACATTTATTTAGATTGGCCATACTCAACTGATCGAAGGTAATCCTGTTTTAAGATTCTTATCTATAATTATAGCTGCAAAGTGCCTTTTGCCATGTAACATATTTCTAGATCCAGAGAATAGTGCACAGACATGTTTGGGGACTATTTTGCCTTCCACAAATAATAATAGTGGATGGAGCTAGAAAAATGGGGAGATTCAAAAAATAGTGGAGCTATGTTTTTTTTTAATTATTGTTTACATTCTTAATGTTTTTTGGGAGTGAAGGCAAAATAGAAATAAAAGTGTCCAAAAATAAAAATAAATAAAAATTAATTTTTATTATTTACACCATCTGACCTGACAACACAAACCAGTTATTTAAACTTTTTTCTAATTTTAATGTTTTTTTCTAATATAACATTTAGAAACATTTGTCAGTCATTTAAACTCATAATTATCAATAGCATAAATATGTTTACTTAATTTTTGCAACTTGAGGTTTATGCATTACCTGTCCCCATTTCACTTAAAAGTTTCATGGTAAATGGATACACTCCATAGCCAGAACTTTTTATGTGACTTTATTGTTACTAACAGTATGGTTTTATAATTAGTTTTGTTCATATCATTAGAAAGGAGAAACATGCTCTTTAAAATAAAAATTTCTCCAGGAATTTTTTTAATTTAATATAGATTTTATTTTATTCAATTAGATATAATTTCAAGATGTAACTAGCCCAAAGGCATCATATCTGCTAGTAATCAGTAAAGGTCTAATAACTGTAAATAACTAAATCATAGAGAGTTTAATTGTGAGTTGAGAAGTACATACTAAGGAAAATAAGTCTTATAATTCCATGAAAATTAAATTCTTTGAGGCTTTTGGCTGTCAGATTATAAATAGAAATGTAATTTTAAGATAAAGGTCATATTTAATGAAATTCCCATCTGTTCTAAATAGGTATGTGAAGTTGCCAGATGCTTTTTATTCCACTGAGTCTTGTTCTGTCACCTACTAGGAAGACTTCCAAAGAGACAGTTGCAGGCATTTGTTGGAAATTTAATAAAACCCTAGGTAAGCAGTGTAAAATTCTTTTAGGAATAATGATAACTCATTCTTCTAACATATGGGAAAAGGTAGGAGTACTGGCCTGTGGGCCCCTTGAGCTTTGAAAACTATTAGCTATTACAGACTTTATGGAATGAAAAAGTGCAAAAACAATCCTTCTTTCATCCCCTAAGGAAGTAGATAATACTATCTTTTTATTCTGAAATGAAAGCTTACTGTTTTTAAACTGACACTCTTATTTGCTGCCTTATAATAACATAGCATCATATTGTTACTCAGTATATGCTTACTCAGATTCTACTGTGTAAAAGACATCATGGTATGGGATGCTTTTGTGTGGTATTTGTATTCCAATGGGAGAGATGAGCCTTAACAAATCCAGTGTAATTAGTCAAACTTACAAAGCTTGCTTTGACAGAAAAAGTGCCAGCTAATTAAGAGTGTATCACCAGGGATACTGACCTAGTTTGGCTCATCTTCTTTCCACCCCAGTACTGGATGGGTACTTTGCACATAGTAGGATTTCAATGTGCAAACCCTACCTGTTGAATGGTGCACATTGTGCACTTTGCCCTTCTGTCTTTGTATTTGGTTTCTTTGGCAATCACTGCTTTTATGAATATAGTCCCCAGATCTCCTTGAGTGTGTGTGTGTGTTCTATTAACAATATTTGAGAGGCAAATGATCTTTTGATCTTTTGAACGGTATAGGATCTGAATTTGTGTGCTATGTATCCCGTGAAGGAAAGAAGCAATACATTCTAGTTTAACTTAGAAATACATTTAAAGTTGAAATAATGGGAAAGTGGATCTAGGACAGATGTCCCCTGATGTCTGTAAGTAGAATGTTTCTATTTGATTTGGTAGGTTAAACTTTAGTCTGGGAATTCTCAGAAATCTTTTCATACAAAATTACCAGTAATAATGTTCCCAGACCCCCAAAATAACCTACCAGATAGAAACATTTTACTTTCAGAAATCAGGGGGAAATCCATATTCTTTTCTTTGGCTTGAAAGTTCAGCACTGACATAAGAATGTGATTTCTGTAGCTCTTAGTCCAAAGAATGGTTTTGGTTTTGTGAGGAATTCATTGTTTTTTTACTTGAGGTTTCATGGTTGCTAAGAAAATAAGAGTAGAACAAGAGCTAATAGATAAATATGAGATTAAGTGGGGGAATATTCTGATAAGAAATTGGTAATGAGGCAGCATATAAGGGAGAAGTGTAATAAAGAATAGAAAGTTGTTAAGCCAGAGAAAATAATCGCAAAAAAAAACCAGAGGAACCTCTAAGGACCTGCGCTTAAAACAATCATTTCTACAAAACATCTTTCAACTAAACCGTCCTTTCCAAAGCAACAGAGTGACCAAAGGTGAAGACCTGCTGTCACCTCCCTTGCAGTCCCGCAGTCATTTATTCTGAAATTAGAACCATCTGTGTCATAGGGAGGTGGATGACCACAGTATTCAACCTGAGATCAGCCAGATCTAGTTATACTTCCCTTAACCAGTCAGTGTGAAGTTATCCGACTGGGAATAACAATTTGATAAGAGTTCTACATCATTGTGTTAAAATACATTTCTTTTTTAAAACTAGATTATTTAAGACTCTATATTGTACTTATTTCATTTAGGAAGTTTCCCCCCAAAATAAAAAGAATAATAATTGTTTCACACAGGTTCACTTGTGTTTTAAAATCCAAATAGTAAATGTAATGAACAGTGAGAAAGATGGTATAACATATAACTAAAAACATATGTTTGAAAATCCATTTCTTATTTCGAACTGAAATGGGAAACTAAAGTTTATTTCCATCCTCAGAGAAGTATATTTCTTCCAAATCATATAGCACACGCAATTTTAAAACTAGAATTTAATCTCACAGTCCAATCTTTTTTGTTTTATAATTTATGATGACAAAAGACCAACTGGTTCACATTCTTTGTATATTTGAATAATCTTTCATATATTTAGATATGAATTAGCACCCTTACTGTGAGTTATCGTCTCAAATTCAATAAAACTTTCTCACAGATTTTGCATACATAATTATTCCTTTTAAATTCTTCCAATCATATTTAGCATTGCCTAGATATGTATTTATTTTATGTTTCTCTTAATGGGTAAAACTTAAGCTGGAAAAAATTATAAAGATATGACATAAAGACACTTTATCTGGCTTTTTCATGCAATATTTGTGTGTGTCAGTAAAATCTTTTGATAGCTGCTTCATTTTGAATAAGAGTACTCTGTAAATTCATTTAGTGTTTTTTTTTTTTAAATTCAGTTTTAACCTGCTTTATCTTCTTGGTCTTTTATGGTTAACATTCTTTCTTTATTCTTGATGTAATTTGCTTTTTGTTTTTAAAATAGTTCTCATTGAGTCCATTCTGTATTCAATGAGAAATTTTATATACTAACATCAGTTAAAATTCCTTTGCATTTAAATGTTGCTAAAATTTTAAATGGGCTATCAGGCTAGTACAAAGCACTTTGGTTTTTTAAAGCATCATGAATTTAAAATAATGTGACTAACTGTACTTCTAAGAAAGAAAAGGTATCATACAAGTACTATAATATATTTGTTTTAAGATTTATATATTTATAAAAGAACTGGGGTACAGGCCAGAGGCGTGGGAGGGCGAGAGGATTCACTAGAGACAGAGCAGGGAGCAGAACAGGCAGACGACCAAAAACACTGCTGAGGAGAGCAGTGGGTGAGACAGGAGAGATCTGCCGCTCCATGGGGATCTCTCCCTGCCAGGCCGGGAATCGAACCCGCACTGCAGAGGCTGCGGACAGCTTCACAGCACAACGCTCAACCCACTGCGCCACAAGGGAGGCCCTATAATATATTTTAAAACAATGCAGATTATACAAATCATAGACCCATCCTAAAAAAGCTTAATGTTACATAGCGTATCAATAGCACAGAATGACATAAAATTTCAGAAAGCCCACTTCTGATTGGGATGGATTTTGAATGACTTCTTGGATCTTGAAAGGTTTGTGATTCAATCCAGAATTTGAAGATTATGTAACATTACAGTGAAATAATACAAGCGTGCATGCCAAGCTCAGGAAACTTTAATAGTATAGGGTGCGTTGAGAAAAACAGGGTGTGAGCCAAACACTGACCTGTGATCTAATTTGCACCAATCTGAAGTCAGAAAATTGTAAATTGAACTATCTTAGATTGTGGACTGTCTGTCTAACACAAACTTAAGTCTCACATGTTAAAAAAAATACTCTTCATAATCAGTGTTTGTTATCATTTCTCCACTTGGTCCACGATACTATGGGAAGGCCTGTTTCTTGCCCTACAACATAGAATTATCTTTCTGGAATTGTGTCCAGAAAAATGACATGATCATGTCATGGAAATCTGACTATTTTTCTTACACTTTAGGAAGTTCTATTCTTTATAATAATTGTGAATAAATGTTAAGTGCTGTTTTTTATTTTTGTAAACATCAGATTATATTAGTGAAATAATATTGTGGGTTTTTTTTTTAAAAATATGGATTTGGTCATGAGAGATTCCATAATATGTTAAAAATAAAATGATTTTATGTAGAACAAAGAAAGATACAATCTAGTGCTTCCTTTAAATCACTACTGTAGCTTTTCTGATTTTTTTAAATTGAATCTGATTCTAGGACTTATTCTTATAGTCTAGAGATAATGGATAATATCAAAGGAACATTTTAGCTATTGCTTAAAAAGTTTGGGAAAGGCATGGAGTAAGTGAAACTTAAAGCAAGCTCTTGGGCTAGTTGATAATAAGTTGCTAAAATGTTTTTGTGGGGATGAAATTTAAATAGCAAGTTGATTCTGGGCTTGAAAAAGCATATAGGGCTAAAACAATTCAGGGATAATTAACTGTCATCTTATAGATATCTGTTTTTTTACTGTCATATTTCATTGAGGGGGAAAAATGCTTTTGTTTCTTAAGCCAAATGAAAGAGAGACAGGAGACATAGCAGGAGAAAAATGAAAATATTCCAGAACACTAACTATGTCCTAATTTATTAATGCTATTTTAATTTGTGTATCTGCTCTTTGAAGTTGGGGATTATGTTTCCTTATTTGTCATTTTTTACATGAGGAAATGCAAAAAGGCTATCAAAATGCGGGGAAGAGAAAACTATTAATGCTTTGAGCAAATTGTACTGAAAATGGTGAAGCCAGTGGCTCTCTCCATTTTCTGTTCTCTCTGAATGGACTCCCTTCCTTCCTCTCACTGATCCCTTGTAAGTAATTTCATATTCTTTTACCATTTTCTTTCCTGGAAATAGTTGACTAACTCATTCCCATCAAAATATAGACTAATTGGAAATGTAGAATACCCTCCACAAGTATTTATATTTGCAGAATTGGAAGGCCTAAAATCAAAATAGTCTTGCACTATGAGTAAGTAAAGTGAATTATTTATCTTCAAAATTCTTTAGGTGAATCTCTCATGTTTTGGTAAACTGCTAATTTACACTAATTTGGGGAAAACTGGCATCCTTATAATATTGATTCTTCCTGTTCAGACTTATTGTGTGTCTCTCCATTGTTCAGGCCTTCTTTCATGTCCTTCAGTATATTTTGTAATTTTCACAAATATCCTCTGGATATAACTTGTTCATTTTATTCCTACACATTTTGTGACTTGTACTACTACTATAAGGAACAGGTTTTTTATATTACATTTTCTTACTAGTTATTCTTAGTATTTATTAAAATTACTGATTTTAATACTATATTAAATCTTGTATCAATCCACTTTACTGATTTTGATTAATGCTAGTACTTTTTTAATTTACCCTAACTAGTTTTCCCTTTAGATTTTCTAAATACACCCTTAGATCTGAAAGTAATTTTTTCTCATCCTTCAAGTGTATTTGCTCAGATCTCTCATGATTAATTGCATCAGTGACTTGAGATATGTTCAGAAATAATACTGCATTTGTTTCCTGCTGCTGTAGCAAATGGATAGATATGACTGCTTTTTAACAAACGGAAGAGAGCGAAGAAGCAATAATTTTTCCTTCTCAATTCCAAATATGCGTTATGTAAGTCATATCAAAAAAGAAAGCTAAATTAAGTTTTTATTTGTACAGTATCCTCTGTAGTTCTTTGAAGCATACACTGTAATCTATGATTCATTGCTTTTTAAGGTCATTGCCCTATTAAATGTATTGATGTGACATTGGGTCTTTTGCCAATCCAAGATCTATTTCCAGCTATCACTATTTTCAAAAGCATAAAAAAGTAAATTTTGGAAGTGAATTAACAAAGTGACAAGAACAAGGCCAAAAGTAATCAGAAGCAATATTTATTAAGGGCTTCTCCCTGTGACAGTTTAACTGTTCTCATCTAAGTATGTTACCAGTATCAGGCATCTAAAAATGGAAACTTTTTTTTTACTTATGTAGCATTTTCCAAAGTGTACTCCTAACAGCAACTCTTTGGATGCATAAAAATGGGGTTTTATAGTCAAATAATATAAAAATGAGAATGAAACAGTTTTAATGTATGTTTTATTTTAGTTATAAGATTTCAAAGTCCTTTGTTTCATTTACATGCATTTTCAAAACAGAGAAAGAATATGTAGCTTCTCCCTGACTGACTTTGACCAAATTACCTGCCAGTGGACCATATCTTGAATTAATATTCCTTGGAATACTTTGAAAAACATCCTTGAATTTATTTTTTTAATTTAAATTTTATTTTTATATTCCCCATACAATTACAGCCCCCTTATTTTGACCCCAATCCCTCCTTTCCCCACCCCCCACCCCCATAGAGTGTCTCTGGTTCATAGTTGTTTGTTGATTTTGATATTTTCTTTCTTATAGTTATTCTTTTTCCTGGTCCCTTATTTAAGTTTTCTAAATTCCTGCTATGAGTGAGACCATCGATATTTTTCTTTTTCTTTCTGGCTTATTTCGCTGAGCATGATCCCTTCCAGCGCCATCCATGTTGCTGCAAATTGCATGTGTTTATCTTTTTTGAATGCTGAGTAATATTCCATGGTGTATAGGTACCACATCTTCTTGATCCAGTCATCTATTTTTGGGCATTTGGGTTGTTTCCAAAGCTTAGCTATTGTAAATAGTGCTGCTATAAACATAGGGGTGCAGGTGCTCTTCGGAATTGATGTTTCTGTGTCCTTTGTGTAAATACCTAGGAGTGGAATTGCTGGATCATATGGAAGCTCTATGTTTAGTTGGTCCAGAAATCTCCACACTGGTCCAACCACTATGGAGAGCTGTGTGGAGATTTCTTGACCTACTAAACATCCTTGAATTTAAATTGGAGCATGTGTTCCTAACAAAACAGAGTTAGAAGTAGACAGAAAACTCTTCCCTATTAGCTTCATTGTCATTAAATGTATTAACTAAGTACCGAAATGAACTTCTTAACTGCTTTATGTATTTCTGCTCCAGTCTTTAGTTGAATTGTGAAGACACCATGCAGAACTACACAGTGGTATTAGTGTTACGAGAGATGTGGTAGGAAGACAAATGGTGCAAGAAAAAGAAATAATAATAATAGACAAAAAGAGTCAGATGGCATTAAGGTGCACTGATCTAGCCACAGATGACTTTGCCTAATCTGAAGTGATACCTCTGAAATTAATGGGATTTACAGTTTTGAGATATGTTGTGGTAATGAAACATAGTATGAATGATATCATTTTCAAATGTCTTTAATGTATATTTAGAACATAGAAGCTTTCCAAAGAATTAGATTATCAAACGGATTGCTTTCTATGAAAGAATTGATACATTTTTCTGTTTAGTTATTTAATTCTGGTCTCCTAAATTGGCTACCAAAAAGTACCATTTTAAATTTGAAGTTCATCTAGAACAAGTAAGTAGAACTTTATGGTGGTGTATTCTATTCATTTATTTTATTATTTTTATTCTTGTTTTACTAATACTTTTTCATTTAACCTTCTTAGGTAAACTCATATTTTTTTTATAAAACCAGTACTGTAAGTAACCAGAAATAAAGAATTAAATTATTTTATAGATTTATTAATTAGATTGATATTAGACCATTCTGAATATTAAAATATCATTCCAGAATGCAGAACTTCCAGAATACCATGGGAAAAAATGAAAATTATTTTAAAAATAAATATTGATTTTTTAAGGAGAAAAATCTGAGTTGTTAAGGAATATAGAACTGAAATTATTAAGATATACTGTAAGTATTTGTTTAAAAATTAAAAATTCTGGAGAGCTCATCAGTACAAATGGCTATAATTTTTATTGTAGCTGAGATACACAACATTTGCCATATTAATTTTAATGAGGTATATAAAATAACTAAATGTATTTGATAGTCTCATTAATTATACATATTTTGATCAGTAGAGGTCTTTGTAGAAAGCAATAAGTAGTTTTAGTTCTGTAGGTATAGATATTATTTTAATTCTATACTATACTGAAGTCTATACTAATTAAAAAATGAAGGCAGGGCCTCCCTTGTGGTGCAAGAGGGTAAGTCTCAGCACTGTCAAGCTGTCACCAGCTACTGCAGCATGAGTTCAATCCCCAACCCACATGGCGCAGCAGACCTCTCCTGTCTCGCCCACTACTCCCCTCAGCAGTGTATTTCAGCAGATCCGCCTATTCTGTTCCCTACTCTGTCTGGTGAAACATCTCACCCCCACTCTTCTGACCTGTACCCCTGTTCTTATATGCATTAATAAATAAAAATAAATCTTAAAAAAAAAACTGAAGGGGCCTCCCTGGTGGCGCAAGAGGTTGAGATGCAGCCTATGGAGCTGACCGCAGCCACTGCAGCACAAGTTCCATCCCAGGCCAGGGAGCTACCCACATGGCGCAGCAGACCTCTACTGGCTCACGCACTGCTCCTCTCAGCAGTGTATTTCATCATTCCACCTGTTCTTTTCCCCGCTCTGTCTCTGGTGAATCCTCTCACCCCCCACACCTCTGGCCTGTACCCCAGTTCTTGTATGCATAAATAAATAAATCTTAAAAAAATTGAAAGAATAAAACTGAAGACAACATATTTTTGGAAAAACTTCATGTAACACTCAATAGCAATCTTTATATTAGGAGGCTTAGCAAGGTGAGAACTATTTTTTCTTAGTTGATAATAATGTATCATTTTTGTTTTTTTTTTGAATGGACATGATCTATAAAGATTATGAAAACATGGAAAATGTCTCAAAAAAAAAAAAAAAAGAAGCAGTGCTATCTAATAATTTATACTCGGTTTTGTAAAAAAAAGGATCTCGATAATTGAATTTAAAAACAGGTCTTCTGTGTGCCAAAGAGTAGGTAACAATGCTATGTATGACATGGAATTTAGACAGTATTTGAGACTCTGTATTTTCTCAGTCATCATGTCTATACTCTTCTTATATTGTTCATATTGGATTATGTTATATGCTTCTAAAGAAGATGTTATCTTCTCTATTAACTACTGTTTTTCTTAAAATATTGACATTCAAACTCCTCTGTGATTATTTTTTATGTAATTTGAATTACTAGTCACCCAGTTTGATTAAAAGCTACTAGGGAGGAAACACCATTTATTATAACTCTTTTACTTATTTCATGATGTCTAAAACAGTATTTTTATTGGATAACATGAAAAATGTTTCTTGTTTGATTGGTTATAAACCCTTTCTGATGGAACCAGAATGAAAACTCACTGAATGTAGTCTTAAGTCTCTTTGATTTCTCTGTTAGTATATAGGTTTGCAATTCCAAGTAGATCTATGGAGTTCTCAGTGGTTATTAAGAGTTACTATTGATGGGCCTCCCCGGTGGCGCAGCGGTTTGATCCCCGGCTGCTCCCCGCCACTGGAGATGGGTCCCACATGGCGCGCAGACCTCTCCTGCCGCCCGCTGCTCCCCTCAGCAGAGTACTTAGGTCCTTCTGCCTGCTCTGCTCCCCGCTCTGGCTCTGGTGAATTCTCTCACCCTTCCACACTTCTGACTGTATAAATAAATAAACAAACAAACAAACAAACAAATCTTGTATAAATAAATAATAAATTTTGGGGGAAAAAAGAGAGTTACTATTGAGGGCCTGCCCGGTGGCGCAGCGGTTGAGCAGCCTCTGCAGCACCGGTTCCATCCCCGGCCACCGGACGAGGGTCCCACATGGCACGCAGACCTCTCCTGCTGCCTTCTGCTCCCTGCTCTGGCTCTGGTGAATTCTCTCACCCTTCCGCTCTTCTGACTGTACCCAGTGCTTGTGGGGATAAATAGATGGATCTTTGGGAAAAAAACAAAAAAACAAAACTACACATCCAAACAAACAAAAAAAAAGAGTTACTATTGAATGGCATTTAATTTTATTTTATTTTTGGTGAATCATAAAAAGATGCAGTAAAAAAAATTGAGATAAATAGATACTTTCTAGAAATCCTTAGTAAATCAAAGGTTGCTCTGTGAAAGTAATAAAGATCAAGTCAATTATTATTTATCCACCTTTTTTTTCCCCCAAAGATTTTTTTTTATGCATACAAGAACTGGGGTGTAGACCAGAAGTGTGGAGGGGGGAGGTGGTAAGAGACATCAGAGACAGAGTGGGGAAAACAACAGGCGGATCTACTGAAATATACTGCTGAGGGGAGCACTGGTGAGACAGGAAAGATCTGCTGCCAGGGATGAACTCATGCTGCAGTGGCTGGTGGTAGCTTGATAGCGCTGAGACTTTAACCCTGTACCACCAGGGAGGCCCGCTTCACTTACCTCCTTTGAATAGTACTGCTTTAATGAAATCTTTTAGTATATATGTATATACAAATGGTAAGAAATCAGATTCAAAAGTTTATAACAAAGATGAAAAATAAGGGAGACCATCCGGTATTTTTCTTTTTCTTTTTGGCTTATTTCGCTGAGCATGATCCCTTCCAACGCCATCCATGTTGCTGCAAATTGCATGTGTTTATCTTTTTTGAATGCTGAGTAATATTCCATGGTATATATGTACCACAGCAGGAATCTAGAAAACTTAAGGGACCAGGAAAATGAATATAAGAAAAGAAAATCAAAATCAAAATCAACAAAAAACTATGAACCAGAGACACTTTTTGGGGAGTGGGGGGCGGGAGGGGAGGAATTGGGGTCAGAATGGGGGGTTTGCAATTGTATGGGGGAATATAAAAATAAAATTTATTATTTAAATAAAAAAAAACAAAGATGAAAAATAAAAATTCATGATCTCTGGAATTTTTTTAATTTCTATTTTCTGTTGTTTTGAGAATACCAGTGGTATTAGCTAACATTATTCTGAGGGTTGTAAACCTTTTTCTGTATCAACCCTGGTTTGTGTGATGCATAATTACCTTGATTATATCTTTTATGCATATAAATAAATGAAGTCTGTTTAAATTTTTCCAGTTACATTTACATTTCACACCAGGAACCCATTTCAACTCAATAACCCCTGAGACTAAAGCATAAAATTTTGTTTAAACTAGTAATTAATTACATTTTATCGTTAACAAAAGCAATTCATTAAACTTTTATGTTTTTCCTTCCTAGTAATAGTGGATTACATATAAATTTTTTAAGTCTACCAGCATTCTATAATCTTTCAAAGTCATCATTTTAAATATTCATTTATTTCCTGATGAGAATGAAGAGCCATTCAGAGCAACCAAATGGTGATAGGTATTATTTCTAAAGACCCAAAAGCCATTCATCATTTCTAGTTTTGCCTGAATTAGTGTTATCTGTAAGCCCAAAATCTGGACAAGAGTCAAGGGCAAATACTGCACTTGATAGTAAAAGAGAATCTTCAACTATAAAGGTATAAATAGAAATTAGATTTGTAAATAAATACAAATTAGATTTGTCAATAAAGATGTTCTAATCAACATCTAATGGTTGATATAAGAGTTACATTGATTTTTCCCTCATTAAATATCTCCTTAGTTATAATTGTTTCTCCGCTCCTTACTCTTGGGAATCTGACTTCTAGCATTGCCATGGTTGGGAGTAGTGGGTGCAAAAAGTTTGGTAGAATTAGTAATTCCCTTTGTTGCTAGGGCTGATTACCAGTAATTCCCTTTGTCTACGGGCCTTCAAGGGTGCTTCCTGGCCCTTAATAGTAATATACAAGCCTGTGGCTTTCTGTGTTAATACCTTCCATTACATCCTTTCATTCTTTTAGGTTTTACCTACTCACATGTCTCTGAGTTGCAGTGCAGAAATCTTCACCATGTTGACCACATTGTTTTCCTTATCGATATTAAATATTTGATATTCCATCTCCTTGACAACTTACCTATTTTGGGACTAAATCAAGATCTACAAAACTCTTACAGCTATATCAAGAGATGATTCCAGCAATCTACTAATTTTCCCAGTGTAGGAAAGGACATTCAAAGGAAAACAATCTTAAAGAAAAGCAGAGGAAAGAACCTATTTCCACAGGGAAGTGTGGGAAAAAGAAAGAAGGGAAGAAACAGTATTATGACTGAGAAATGGAACAAAGTCATAATACTATTGTAGTTTCAAGTGTCAAGTTCCATGATTTTATAATGATTTTGGAGAAAGCCTTTGGAGAAAAGGTAAACTGTAAAAAGTTATTGTGACTGCTGCCTTTTCCTTCATGGAGTTCATGAGGCACACTCTATAGGAAATACATGTTCTTATAAATTCCTAAAGAATTTAATATAGGCACTCAGTCCTTTGTTTTGTCTTTTGGGATTAGTGTCTTCACTGTGAGAATTTCTATTTCTGTATTATAATATGAATATAATGATGATAACCTATGGCTGTTTAAAAATTAATTTCAAGGAGCACACTGATGTGACAAATAGTTTCCTGCTGCCAGTGAAATATCAATGCAGTTTAAATAACCTTAGAAAATAAATCTGTAGGGGAAAATGAAACATTTAAAAGTTGGAGTCTTTTATTATATCACTGTATTCAGATCTAGCTTAGAAATGTAACTATTTAGATGCATACCTTTTTAAAAATTATTCCTCTTTCAGCATTAAAAGTAATGCATTATATATTTCTTGGAGGTAGGAGATCCACTTTGTTTAGTTGAATTCTTGTATGTTTATTGAATTATTTTAAATGGTTTTATGAGTAATTAAGTAAAATGTAATCATTTTTCTGGATATTATTTTTTAGAATTTTGAGATTCAATAGATGCTAAGACCAGCCAGACTCTAAAATATTACTCTGATAAAATTTGCCATACCTGGAGTAAATAAAAAAAAAAATGCTTCTTTAATTGAATACTTTCCAACATCACCCACACTACTTTGTCAGCACTGTTAATTACTAGAGGTTATTACTTGTAATGCTTACTACCAGACATAATAGAGTTTTTCAAACTTTTTTTATTATGAAGTAATTATGAACTCACAGGAAGTTTTAAAAATAGAGTGGCTCAGGTATCCTTCATCCAGCTTTCCCCAGTGGTATACTTGCTATATCCTCTCATGTCTGAGGGGAAGGGAAACAGAGAGGGAGAGACAGAGACAGAGAAAGGAAGGGGAAGGAGGGAGAGAACATGCTCTGGTGGGCCCCACCCTCACCTAAACCCAGTTACTTCCCAAAAGCCCCCTCTCCAAATACCATCACATTGGAGTTTACTGCTTTAGCATATGAATTTAAGGGAAAAACACAATTTAGCACACAGTGATTGCAGAAGCATTTATGAAAATATGGAAAACATGAGGAAGCAGCTGATGCACAAGTCTAAAGTTTAAGCAGTTGGGTTGGGTTGCAGATGTAATATAGGAGATCTAGGAGTCATCAGAAATGATGATAGTTACAAATTGTGAGTTGATGGAGCCTAAACAGTTCACTTGGGCAATGCTTACTGGTTGTTAATGAAAGTTACACCTTTTAGGGTCACTGACCTCTGCCTATCACTTTCGGTGGCAGGGAATTCATTGCTTAAAAAATGAGATACTCCATCTTTCCTAGGACTTTGATTATGATTTGTATCTGGCTACTGTGACTTCCGTCCAGTATGGTCTAGTTATATTCTAGTTATATTCTCTTATATGATGGTTTTTCATATTTTTTTTTAAATTTCTGATATCCTGCATGAGCTTCCTTTTTGAGTCTTTACCCTTTTTGTCTTTACTGTGCAAATCTGCAATTACTTTGTTTCATTTCCTCCAAATGTATTCCAATCTGCCAGTGTTTCTCCTTTGGTGCAGCGCTTAGAGTGAGGTTCTGAGTACTCACAGACTACATTGATGCAGAGGTGACTTTCCTAGAGATAATGAGAGTATACATCTATGTCCACAGCCTAGGCCACAGTGCCTATTTATCCAGACTATCATTACATGGATCGTTTCAAGCTATCAAAAAATAAAAAAGATGCAGTTGTTGCTTTCAGGGTTTGAGATGTTAAAAGTGGGTTGCAACTATTTAAGGGCCTGTTCCACCAGTATCTTACTTTCTGAAACATATGAGGACAGTTATATTTAATTTTTCTCCTTTCTGTTTGTGAGTTTGTTTTAATCTCTTCCTCCTCTTCTGGTCAGGGAACAATAGGGAGAAATGAGAATAAGTTGAATCAAGCAAAAATGTGCATTCTTTTCTTGAGAAGGAGCAAAAGAGACAGAACATCTTATGTTTTGCTATTTTGGAGCCTCTCCTTTAGCAGGATATCATTTTGTTTGCTATTTAAAAAAATAATATAATCTGTAAATTAAAACATAGCCTCTATCCTCCGGAGATTTCTGGTGGGCTTGTCAGTACAGTGATTACCCAGTCTCTCACTTCACATCTTAGTTCTGTAAAGGTTGTACACAGCTTCTGCCTATGATATGAATAGACCTGCAAAAAATAAAGCCTTTTGTAAATTCCTTCTTCTATGAACCAGCATTCTAATAGGTATTTTTATGGTGAAAAAATCTTATAATTCATCTATTTCATGTTTATGGGTTTTAGGGCCCTGATTATCGCATCATATCTAGTTAAGTGAGACACTGCCCATAGAACAGTGAGTTTTACTTTTCCAAGAAACAGTTGAGCTAAAACCAAAAGATTAAGAAGTTAGGAAAGAAGTGAATTGAAAATAATACACGACTTAGGCCAAAAATGATTTAGAAGTTTTAGCAGTTCAAAAAAAAAAAAATCTGTTAGGTACAAATTATCTTACATTAATCAGTTTTTAAATATATAATATTTGACTATTTCTATTATATTCATAATATCAAATGGTGCAATGAAGATTTGCTTAGAACTGATGAGCACAACCCTACAGCAAAATTCTATTTAAATAAATTATCCTGGAAAATAAGTTCATTTCCCAAGAAACTCTGGTATCTTAGGAAAATGTTTGTTTGCCGGAAGAATTAAGCCTAATGAAAATTTTCATAATAATACTTATAACCAAAAAATGTAGTTTTACGATAAAAGAGAAGGTAGGATACTGATGCAGTTGAAAGAGTCTCATTTTTACATGTTAACTCATTTATATAGTTATTTTTAATTGCAGGCAGTAGTGAATGGACTTATATGAATTCTAGTAAGAAAATCAAGGATCAATAATGGTATCTAAATGGAGAGGATGGGGTCATTTGTTCAGTACACTCTAACATATCTCTGACTACATTTTATTTTTTTTTTTAGATTTTTTTTTTTAAGATTTATTATTATTTTTTAATTTATTTATACAAGCACTGGGTACAGTCAGAAGCGCGGGAGGGTAAGAGAATTCACCAGAGCCAGAGCGGGGAGCAGAGCAGGCAGAAGGACCAAGGTACACTGCTGAGGGGAGCAGCGGGCGGCAGGAGAGGTCTGCGCGCCATGTGGGACCCTCCTCCAGTGGCCGGGGATCGAACCAGCGCTGCAGAGGCTACGGGCAGCTTCACAACCCAGCGCTTAACCGCTGCGCCACCAGGGGAGGCCCTCTGACTACATTTTAAAAAAATAACATTGGTTTACATGGCATTTTAGAAGTTTAGGATCTACCCCACCCCGTACGTTGTTGCCACAGCAAACCCACCACCAGAGTCCAGGGTGCTCCCTCTCCACTGTGTTCTTGCTTCCATTCTGTAGTCTGCTTTCCATTCTGTAGTCTGCTTTCAAAGCTTAGGTTTTTGTTTGGCTCTCCCTAACCCTTTGATTTCTCTATATTCCACATGTAAGTGACACCACTGGTATTTGTCCTTCCCCTTCTGATTTTTTTTTTCACTTAGCACAATCTATGCAAATGACAAGAGTATAACTTTTTTAATAGCTGAGTAGTATTTCATTTTGTATATATACCACATCTTCTTGATCTGCTCACCTGTTTGGAGCCATTTAGGTTTCTATAGCTTGGCTATTATAAATTGTAGTACTACAATTAACATGGGGGTGCCAGTTTCTCTTTGAATTAGCATTTTTATGTTCTTTGAGTAGATACCTAGGAATAGATTGCTGGATTGTATGGTAGATCCATCTTTAATAACTTAAGACACCTCCATATTGTTTTCCATAGGAACTAGACCAGTCTACATTCTTACCAGCAGCATGGGTCTCCATTTTTCTCTACTACCTCTGGTCTTTTGGGGCCATTCTCACAGGGTGTGAAGTGATATCCTCATTGTGGTTTTGATTTGTGTTTCCTAATGATAAGTGATGATGAGCATTTTTTCATGTCTTGGGCAGTACATCCTTTAATATTAAGTAAATACCTTAAAAATGAATACTTTGTGGGCCTCCCCGGTGCCACAGTGGTTGAGCACTGGGTTGCAAAGCTGCCCGCAGCCTCTGCAGCACCAGTTCAATCCCCAGCCGCCAGCGAGGGTCCCACATGGCGCACAGACCTCTCCTGCTGCCCGCTGCTCCCCTCAGCAGTGTATTTCATCACTCTGCCTGCTCTGCTCCCCACTCTGGCTCTGGTGAATTCTCGCACCCTCCCGCGCTTCCGACTGTACCCAGTGCTTGTATAAATAAATAAATAAATCTTTAAAAAAAAAAATCTATGTGACTAACAGAATAATTTAAAAAAAAATGAATACTTTGTGATACTTTAGGTGAAGTACTGCTCTGTATCATTTTGCAGTGTTACATTACAACCTGAAGGAAAACTCACTGATAACATTTGTGATGAAGAAATTCCAATATAATAATCCCGTTTTGATAGGAAAATTATAATATGCATACTTTAAATTTTAAAAGAAAACATTTCTTGCTATTTGAATAGTGGTACCTTTGTCTTTCTGATTTAAAAAAAAGCTGAAGAGAAATATCTTTTTTCTCTCCACTCTAAGTGTATTATGTAATACAAAATGGCCCACATAGTGCAACATAAGTACCATTGAAAGCAAAATTGCTGCTCTATTTACTTCACTTGAAATATAAAAACTTATCTTTGCTGAGATGAAACCTGGAATTTAACATTGAAAAGATCCATGTGAAACTTTTTTTCAAGATTCTGAATTCAGCTTTCCATTTTTCTTTCAGTATGAGTCAACCCAGTATTAAACTGTGCATTCATTCATTCCTTCAACAAATATTCACTGAATACCTGCTTTGTGCAAGCACTCTACCAGGTGCTGAGGATATAGCAGTAAAAACGACAGACACGTGGTAGCCACAATCATGTGGATTATGACCTAGATGTGGAGACATCTGACACATAATCCCGCTGTAGAGTGCTTTTTTAAGGAGGCAGCATAAGAAAACTCTTAGAGAAATAGGGTCCAGAGAGTTTCACACTCTTTCACACCAAGAGAAGAATTTCTTTTCTTATCTCTCTCTTTTTCTCTCTCTCTTCTCATTTAATTCCCCTTAATTCTCACTTTCCTCCCTCCATCTGTTAGAATGGCTATTTGAATATGTATAATATATACCTTCAATGTCAGCGTATGTATGTGCTCTTGTAAAATGTGCATTATTGTTTCATCTATACATGTATGTTTTATTATGCATTTTTAATTGAAGTCTCTTTTCTCATTGAACATTATGGTTTTCAGATCATCTGTGTGTATATTTATTTTTGATTGCTGTATAATACTCCATGGTATGCATTTACCACATTTTTCCTCTCTGTTCTTCCAATGCTGGACATCCAGATATACTCCAACTCCTGCCACCACAAATAGCATTGTGATGAATATCCTCACATATCTCTCCTTATGAGCCTGGGTGAGAATTCCTTTTACATATGTCTGTATATACACAGAACTAGATTTATCCATTTGTTCAGTGTGTGTTTAGTTCTTTTGGCCAAGTTCTGCCAGCTTCTTTACCATAGTGCCTGCTCTAGCCTATTCTCCCACCAGCAGTGCATAAAGGTCTTTCTATTACAACATCCAAACCAACAATTGGCATTGCTTTCTAATTCTTAATATGCTAATATCAGTTTTTATGATATTAACATGAGTGATGATTAGCCTGAGTGATATTAGCAGTGAATGATTTTTCATTTATTTCTCTGATAACTGATGAGTTTAGTTTATACCCATCAATCTTTTCATTTGTTCTTATGTAAATCTATTTCTGACTTGTGCTTATTTTTTGGTTGACATTTCTACCTTTATCTTTTTGGTTTTTGAAAGTCTCTGTTAGTAACCCTTTCTTTGGTTTAAGATATTACAAAAAAAGATTTCCTTCTTTCATCTGGAAAACTTTATTTTCAATTATGAACATGGTGGGATAAAATCTGGAAGAATCCAGAACCTCTCAAAGTGACACTCTTCTTCATTCGGCAGTATAGGCATAGTGCTTAGAACTTGTGGAGATCTTTAAATGACCATTTTCACAGTGACTGTGTTATTTGCTAGACTGGTTTTAATAAATTCCCATAACAAATACTAATAACAAATATTATGAGAGTTTTCTTCTTTTTCAGTTTATCCAAATGCTCCTATGTTGCACTTTTTGCATTTGATTCTTTGTTGCATATTATTCCTTTGTAATTGAAATGGAAGACTTTGTGGCTCCAAAAGTCATGTTTGGAGCAAATATTCTGCAATTAGTTTACCAAAATTGAGAGCAGTTAAGATCTTAGCATTTATAAGTATTATTGGGCATTGTGTTTTTTTTTTTTTAAGATTTATTTATTCATTTACACAAGAACTGTGGTACAGGCCAGATGTGCAGGAGGGTGAGAAGATTCACCAGAGACAGAGCGGGGAACAGAACAGGCAGACTGATGAAATACACTGCTGAGGGGAGTAGCAGGCGCGACAGGAGAGGTTTGCTGGGCCATGTGGGACCATCGCTGGTCAGCCAGGATCAAACCAGCACCGCAGAGGCTGCACTCAGCTTCACAGCGTGGCACTCAACCACATGTGCCACCAGGGGAGGCCCTATTGGGCATTATTTATACTGTATGATTGTATAACTTTTCAAAGTTTCCATGGTGATTTGTAATCATGATAATGTTTTTCCCAGAGGTATCTTTATATTAAGACTAAATCAAACAAAAAATGCTTTTGAGCTGTTACTACATATCAAATACTGTGTTAGACATAGAGTGGGGGCATGACGATGAAAAAAATTCACATAAAACATAGTAGTGCCCCTCTTAAAGTTCAATTAGGTATATTCATTTATTCATTAGCAAAAATTATTTTGTTGAATATCTAGCACATGGCACAAAAAAGTGTCTGACCCATCATAAGCAATCAATAGCTAATGAATGAATGAACATATAGGCATACCTTGTTTTATTATGCTTTTAAAAAAGGTTAAGTGCAAAGGAAAAGTTGCTGAAGGGAATTAAAAGTGGTCCTCCAGTGAAAACAAATGATAAGAAAACAGAACAACCTTTTTGCTGATATGGGCCAAGTTTTAGTGAGCTAGATAGTTCAATCCAGTCACAATATTTCCTTAAACCAAAGCCTAATTTAAAGCCATGCCCTAATTTTCTTCACTTTGATGAAGGCTGAAAGGTAAGGAAACTGTAAATGAAAATTTTGAAGCTTAAAGAGGTTGGTTCATGAAGTATAAGGAAAGACATCCCCTCTGTAACATAAAAATGCAAGATGAAGCAGTAAGTGCTGATGTAGAAGTTGCAGCAAATTATCCAGAAGATCTAGTTAAGATAATTGATGGAGGTGGCTACACTAAACAACAGATTTCCAATGTAGTCCTTCTGGATTTTGATAGCTAAAGAGTTCCCAACAATAATGTAGTAACAATTCCATATTCTTCCAGAACTATCTCAAAATAACTTTTAACTCATTTCATTTTAATATATATCATTAATGATATCTAGCACAAGGAAATGATGATGAAAGCAGATGGAAAATTGAGGGATATAAATAATTCAACATTACAGGTTTAACTGATGACATTGAATTGAGACAATTTAGTAATGTATGTGTTTCTATTATACTTAAGTAGCTAGAAAATGACACCATTAATTTTTAATATAGTTCTTAAAAAATTAGCCAGGCTAATTTTTAGATGCTGAAAGTGAGAAATGTATGTTCACTTGACTTGCTTCCAAATAAGTGAAGGTATAAAAGGTATTCGGGGCATCCATTTACGTTAGTGAATTGGATAGTTTTAATTGCATTTCATAAAACTTTTTAAATATCAAAAAATGTAACTTTTAAGTAATGATTTAGAATGCTAATGAGAGGCTCCTATAGTGGCCTAGCAGTTAAGCCTCAACACTATCACTGCTATGGCCTGAGTTTGATCCCTGGCCAGGGAGCTAACCCACATATGGCACAGCAGACCTCTACTGTGTTGCCCACTGCTCCCCTTAGCATATTTCAGTAAATCCACCTGTTCTGCTCCCCACTCTGTCTCTGGTGAATCCTCTCACCCCCCACACCTCTAGCCTACACCCCACTTCTTCTATGCAAAAAAAAAATTAGAATGCTAATGAAGAAATATCAATCCCAACAGCCACAGTCCACAGTAATAGTAATCAGGTGATTCACCACATGCACTAATTGGTATTACAATTTTAATCTTAAAATCATTTCTTTGAATGAAAAATGAATATGGTAAATATAATTTCAGAGGGAAAACAGATTTGGAGGGATCAGCTTTGGGACTGAAATATCAAGAAATAGTGTATACCCCTCAATGTAAACAGATATTATAGAAGGAAATAATGAAAAAGGAATACTGTTTGATGAAAAGATTTTTAAACAAAGCTGGAATTCCCTGACCTTGACAAGGGAAGGCAAATACAGAGCATTTAAGTGAAACTAAAAAGAAAAATAAATTATATAATAATATTCAGACTTGAGTTGAGAGAAAAGATAAAACATTTGCAGAAATCTTTCAGAATAATTAGGGTTTGAATAACAAAGAAGTACTAGTGAAGAAGAGCAAGAATTAGAGATCTTGAGACATAGAGGTCATATTTTCTTGAAGGCCTTGGGACATAGAGGCCTCCCTGGTGGTGCAAGGGGTTAAGTCTCAGCACTATCAAGCTATCAGCAGCCACTGCAACATGAGTTAGCTCCCTGGAGCTAACCTACATGGCCACGTAGACTCTCCTGTCTCACCTGCTGCTCCCCTCAACAGAGTATTTCAGTAGGTCTGCTTGTTCTGCTCCCCACTCTGTCTTCTCTGGTGATTCCTCTCACCTCCCACACTGCTGGCCCACACCCCAGTTCCTGTATGCATAAATAATTTTTTTTATCTTATGAAAATTAAAAAAAAAATTCATCTTCAGTTCTGCGATTTGTACCCCTATCTTCATTATAACACCTCACATGGAAGGGCTTTTTATGGTTCTGGTCTCATTAGACTGTGAGCTAATAAGGAATTAGTCTCTCTTGTGCATCCTAGATCTCCAAGACCTATTACTGTGTCTTACACATTGTACCTGCTAAATAAATGTGTGGGAAGAAAATGGTAATAAAATAAAGGAAGGGCAGGCAACAGACTCAAAGGGCTAAGAGAACTATCTTTAAGACTTTGCTCAATCAGTATCACCTTCTTGCTAAGGACCACCCTGACTCACCTCCCACCATTCTTGATTTTCCTTACTATGCTGTGCTATTGTTTCATTTTTCAGTAACACCTAGCTAGCATCTTTGAATTTACTATATAATTTACTGCTTTCTTATTATGTATTTTGTTTATTGAGCTCTCCTCACTGCTCAGTGCCAGGAAACAGGGATCTTTGTTTTGTGTACTAATGCATCCAAGTTACTTAAGGTAGTAGACACCTAAAAAAATATGTGGTAAATAAATGAAATACCTGAAAGACTTTCTCATATAGTAAGATTTAAACTCCTTGCATATGTATATATGCCCAAATTGCAATATGTTGAAGTTACAGTTATTTTGTAATTTTATAATTTTGACTCAATAATTAGCCTTAAGAGGCAGAGCAGAGGCATGAACATAAAAATTTTGTCAGTAGAATATTAAATGGATTTGACTCTAATCTTGGAGAAGTGAGGCAAAAGGATATATGAGAAACCATTTGGACTTGCCAGAGAACTTCTGATAACTACATACTTTAAATATCAAAGGAGAAAAAGAGGGACATAAATGAAAGACAGAGGTAAATTATGAAAGGAACTGATGTTGAACTCTAAGTATTACACCAGAAACACCAAAGAGCCAAATGACCTGCATATTTTTAGTATAGGTAGAACAACAGGGGGGTGGCGGGGGGGGGGGGTTGTGAGAATGAGGGAAAGAGACTAAATTTAGAAAATAGAAGGCTGTGGAAGAAAGTAATATATATCTTTTAAATATTTCAAGGCTTCCCTCTGGAAGAAAGGCTTTTCTGTACAATTACAGAAGGCACAACTTGAACAAAATTTGGGGAAGCTGTTTTTTACTTCCTAGTAAGAATACTTATTTAATAATCAAAACTACAATTCTCCATTACTGGAAGTGTTCAAATAAGAGCTTACAAGCAGAAATTTTCCACTACATGGAATATTAAGTCTGTCACTTCCTCTGTAAATTGAAATTTCACCTTGTCTTTGGAATGAGGGTCCTATGCTTGGTGTGAGAATGCTCTCAATCAAATTTTAAAGGGGATTCTTTTAAATTGAGAAAAGCATTTATACAGGAGATTTATTCCTCCCTCAATCCCTAAATACACCTCTTTTTTTCTGTAATATCACTGAAATTCTTCCATAAAATTCAGGTTTTCATATTTGTCCATGGGCTTTTGCATGATCGCATGGAAATATAGCACATGAGATCTCCCTACCTGGTTTTGGCACAGTGGCAGACTGCTTCCTGTTGCTTTTCTACTCCAAGTTCTACTTTCACTAAAAATTGAACTTTCAAGGGCAGTGCCCATCAGTACAATTCACAATATGTCCCAATATTTTAAGTGACTTGTAATGCGTTCAATTCAATTACATATGGACAGAATGTAGCTCTGACATAGACCTTCCTTGGATCAGGAATAAATTGACTTTGCAGTAACATGTCTGTGAGAGGTTTTAAAATATAAGAAATTCTTCCTGTAAGTGTCTACTTCAAATAAAAAACTAGGTTTTAAGTAACTCAAAACTGTTGAGTTACTACATTAACTCAACAAGATTACCTGTCTCTTAAGTACTAGGCACTGTGGGACAGAATGTGCAGTAGTAAATAAAACAGAAACAATCTTTGTTCTAATAGAGGGCTCAGTAAAGTAGTATTGAGGAAATAAAATATAACAAATGTGCTTATAACTATAGTTTTGGAAGACTGTTAGGAAGAAAAAGAAAAGATTACCATATAGGAAAATAAAAATGGCCTCCTACTTTAGCTTGCATGACCAGGAAAGCCTATTAGGCTGAGTCCTAAAGAACAAAGAGTCAGCCACAATAAAAGACCTGAGGCAGAAAAATAATCTGGCCAGTGTGAGAAACAAACCATTGTGGTCTCTGCCTGGTAATCAGTGAGGAGTGTGGCTTGATAGAAAGTTAGAGAGAGAGAGAGAGAGAGAAAGAAAGTTAGAGAGACATACAGGCCCTTTGAGGTCTGTGTGTTTGTATTTTATTGTAATTGCATGGAGAAGACATAATCCTGGCTGCTTTATGATGAAAGTCTTGGGAGCAAAAGTGGAAGTGGTTTGGGATAGGATGAAGAGAAATGCATAGATAGAGATCAATTTCAGAGGTAGAACCAGCAGGATGTGGTGATGGTGGGATGAGACAGGCATGCAGTAAGAGAAAGTAAAAAATAAAAGAGAATGTCTAAATGTTTGGTTTGAGCAACTACTTGTCTAATGTCATTTATTAAAAGAGGGAAGAAAATACAAGTAAATTTTTCTGTGGGAAAAAAATCAAGAATATAGTTTTATTATGGGGCAAACTTCAGACCTTCTAAAGAACTTTATTTTTTGTATTTTTGTTAGTTTTATCTTTTCTGAGTCATGTTGTACCTCTATAATTTAATGTTTTGGGGTATGTGCATGGTAACTGAAATAATTTATTGCCAGGTTTCTTTAGTTTCATTTTCCTGTTGAATACTATGGTTTTTCAGGATTGTGTATTTAGTATATTATAGTACTACAATTTGTAAAATTAAATGTCTAGTGATTTTTAAAGTGTGGCAATTTTATGGTTAAAGTAGGAATAATTAAGTTGTCTTCCTTTTTTCTTTGGTACAAGATCTTAAATGCTTTTGAGCTGCCTATGTTTGCTCCAGATACGGACTGGTCTTTATTGTATTTATTACTAGCTCTTTATGTATTTATTACTAGCTCTTTATTGTTGATTATATAGCATTACTTGATCTGTTTTCTCAACTTTTTTATATTTATCAGTTCAAATAATAACAATTGAAAATAATAGATGAAGCAAGGTTCAGTTAATAAGTGATACTATCTACTACATCTATTGCTTATGTTTAGTAAATGGTTATCTAATGTCTATTTCATGGTGATGTTCAACAAGTATTTGTTTAATATTTTTTAATAATCAGTGAGTTACTGGTCTGTCAGTTTTATTAATCTGGCTAACAGTTGTCTCTGTTAAGTACTTTCAACAGATTACTTTTTCTTAGGATATTATACACTATGTAAAAACATGGGGAAATTAAACAATGGGAAATGCCTAGTAGTAGAAACAGAAATGTTTTATAGGGATTTATACACTATGTTAAATACTAATGTTGACACATTGGCAATAATTGTGTTTTAGCATATATTTTTTACTTTGCACACATGGGGAGAACATTATAGAAAAAAATACAATTTGGAGTATTCCTTATAGTTATGGTCTTATAATTGGAAAAGCTTTTCTTATAATTTATGTCTTATAGTTACCATGGTGATATAGTAAGAAATACATGTTGATAATAAATTCTCATAGGATTATGTAGTTTACAATATTTTTTTTATGTTTTTTTAATGGACTTTGCTATGGAAAAAAATATGATCTTTCACAAATATTTGTGTTAAAAGAAGGACAATAGTATGCTGAGACAAAGAGGAGTTTAGAAGAACATTTCTCTCCCATCATCATTCATGTTAAAAGTTCAACATGCCCAAAATGGACTCCTTCATGCAGGGCCTACACCCAGATTTAACATAATCTTCTTGCATTTTCAAACTCTCCAAAACTGTAATCCTAAATCAATCAATCAATCTGGAGTTTCCAAATCAGCATCAGTGAGGTCATCTGCATAGTAAAAGCTCATGCCTGCCCCTGAGAGAAGTTAGTTTTGCATGAAACCATCTTTCTTTCACCACTAACTTTGTCCCATACTCCTTCCGTCTATAATGCCCTTTATTTTGTGTAAGTCCTTGCAATGCCTAGCAGGGATGCTGCCTTATGCATAAGTCATTTAGAAAAGCCAAATTAGATCTCTAAAAAAATACACCAAAAACCTCAAGGCCCAAGGTCTTAGAGATGTAAGCAAAGGAGACATGATGGTTTGCTCCATCCCAGGTAATGACAGGATCATGGTGATAACAAAAGAAAAATTGAGAGTAATGGGGGCCTCCCTTGTGGCACAAGGGGTTAATACACAGCACTATGAAGCTATCAGTAGCCACTGCAGCACAAGTTCGATCCCTGGCCAGAGAGTTATCCACATGACGCAGCAGACCTCTCCTAACTTGCCCGCTGTTCCCCTCAGCAGTGTATTTCAGTCAATCTGCCTGTTCTATTACCCTCTCTGTCTCTGGTGAATCCTCTCACACACCCCCACACACACCTCTGGCCTGTACCCCAGTTCTTGTATGCAACAATAAATAAATAAATCTTTAAAAAAAAAAAAAGGTTGAGGGCCTCCCCGGTGGCGCAGTGGTTGAGCGCTGGGTTGCGAAGCTGCCCGCAGCCTGTGCAGCTCCGGTTCGATCCCCGGCTGCTCCCCGGCCATTGGAGGAGGGTCCCACGTGGCGCGCAGACCTCTCCTCCCACCCGTTGCTCCCCTCAGCAGTGTACTTGGGTCCTTCTGCCTGCTCTGCTCCCCACTCTGGCTCTGGTGAATTCTCTCACCCTCCCGCGCTTCTGACTGTACCCAGTGCTTGTATAAATAAATAAATAAATAAATAAATCTTTTTAAAAAAAAAAAAACTACATTAAAAAAAAGGTTGGGTTAAGATTATGGATGCAGGTAGGATTCAGGTCTAACAATAAGGAGGTGAGTAGAGTTCTTGCTTTCAAGAGATGCAGCAAACTGTGTCTTGGAAGACTAACAAAGGGCTGCTCACCTCACGCTGTGACAATCTTACCTACTTCAGAATGTTTAGGTTCTATAACAGGCACCTTCCAACTGGTTATAGAAGGCGGAAAACTTACCCTTTGTCAGCTAATCTTAACCTATAATCTGAAGTTGAAAATAAAAGTCAATCATTTTAATAAATGAAATTAGCAATAGTAAGCAAAATTATAGACTTTTAAAAATTCATTTACCCCAAATTATGATAAATGTATAGCAGTTACATTTGTTAAGACCACTATCGTTGAAAAATGCCCTTATTTGTTCAGATACAAGAGTTATTTTTTTAAAGATTTATTTATTTATACATACAAGAACTGGGGAATAGGCCAGAGGTGTGGGGGGTGAGAGGATTCACTAGAGACAGCGTGAACAGTCAGGCAGACTGACTGAAATACATTGCTGAGGGGGGACAGAGGGCGAGTCAGGAGAGGTCTTCTGTGCCAGGTGGGTAGCTTCCTGGCCAGGGATCAAACTCATGCTGCAGTGGCCACATATAGCTTCATAGGTTGCATCTTAACCCCTTGCGCCACCAGGGAGACCCCAGAGACAAGATTTATTATGATAAAAACGTTTATATTTTTGCTTCACCCAAAGAATCTGTAAAATGCTGCCTTCTGTATGAAATGCACTATTATTCAAAATGAAATGATAGTTTATGACAATAAGTCAAACACAAAATACTTTTTACTAGATGTTAAATCAGTACCAGATATCACACATAAAAATTACATATAACAAAATAAAGGCACTGAAAAACTACCCAGTTTTTCTTTTTTTTATTTTCATTTATTTTTAAGATAGATTTATTTATTTATTTATTTGTTTGTTTGTTTATTTCTGCAAGCACTGGGTACAGTCAGAAGCGCGGGAGGGTGAGAGAATTCACCAGAGCCAGAGCAGGGAGCAGAACAGGCAGACTGACGAAATACGCTGCTGAGGGGAGCAGCGGGTGGCAGGAGAGGTCTGCATGCCATGTGGGACCCTTGCTGGTGGCCGGGGATCGAACCAGCACTGCTGAGGCTGTGGGCAGCTTCGCAGCCCAGCGCTCAACCACTGTGCCACCAGGGGAGGCCCTTACCCAGTTTTTCTATGTCCAAACGCTGATTAATAGTGGCTAAACTATAGACATTTCTGAAAAAAAGCTTTTTGAACGGTATTCCCAAATCTTAAATCTATATTTGTATATTGATTACTGTTTTGGCTATAAATCACTCATTGAGTTTGGCAACTATTCCCCAAATATCTGTTCACAATTTGTTGTCAGGTATGGGAAAGAAGGTGGGCTGAAATGCTACTACTCCGTTAGGAGATCGAGTTGCTAAAGGAATTGGCAAACAGAAGAATCCAAGGTATAAAGCAGCAAAGACTTACAGAGAGTACATAATGAGAACACATATTGAGTTGCCTCTCTTCATAATTACTTGTATTTACTAGGGAGTTTCTGTATGACACCACAAATTTATCTCTCACTGAGACTCAGTCTTGTTAGTACTGAGTTTCTTTTACTGTGGGAATAGAAACTAAATTCCATATAAGATGAAACTATTTGGAATAGAAGTTTAGATGGGAAACATGATTAATCTATATTGTTATTTCCTACTATGGTATCTCATATCAAGAAGACAGATATACTCTAACTGAAAGACAGCTTTAACATTGGGAGTCAGCTGATGATTAGTTGCTTAGTCTCCTAAGTTGGGCATTTGGAGCAGACTCTTAACTGTTGAGCAAACATACGGTGCTACAAATAGAACTAACTGCCTGCAGGCAGCAGTTCACTTATTCCCAGGCTAGGTGATGTTTGACCTGGATCTCTATAACATGAGTGTTTTTCCATGGACTTTGTTTTTTTTTTTTACATAACTACTAAGTTTTCTGCAATTTTTAATGCTTTGACAGAAACCTCATTCTTTTCTACTGCTTATGGTTTCTAACTACTTTAGATGATTTGGTTATGAATCTTATGTCTTTATTGATAATGATAAATAATTAACAATTGCAATTTAGAAGTCAACTAGACAGTTAAGTCAAAAGATTTATCAAAAATGGTTTATTTTCTATTTTTCCATCAACCAGACTTAAATGTGCTTAAGGAATCTATTTTCCATGTATTCCTAAGTTTTTTTTTACTGTGGTATAAGAAAGAAATGAATAATGAGTAAATAAATAGTAAATGCATAAATTAATAATGAATGAGTATGACAATTTAAGGGCATACATTTTTAATCAATATTACATAGTTACTGGAATTGAGTTCTGGAGCTTACATAAAAATTTTAGTCTTGCTGTATACTTGTGCAGAATGTTTATACCCACAAAATTTAAAGATGCTGTTGATCCTATAATGAAATGACTGATTTTCATCTAGAATTATAAGGAAATGATAATGGAAATGTTTTCCTCTTATCTCAAATGTTTGAGAATATTCTTCTAACATTACTGAGAAGACTGTAAATTTATTACAAAACTAGTGGAATAGAATACTATTTTGAAAAGCTTGGAGCTTCTCAAATTTGGAAACCGTCTGCCACTACTACTGCCCTAAAAGAGGCTGGAAAAAGACAGGCCCTCATGAGGATTCACCCATGTCCAGAGATCCAAAAGAGGCATGGATAGCAGCTATTATGGTTGGGATTGAGAGACTTCAGTTTTCAATTTCTTTCACCTTTATTTTCTGGCTACCAATCATCATTCAAGGTGTAGCTCAGGTATCTCTTGTTCTGTGAATCCTTTGAGGCCCATCTCAAGTAGAGTTGATCACTCCCTGTTTTATGTCACCAGAATGCCTTGAACCTGAACCTTGAACAAATATGCTCCTTACTTCACTAGATTGCATTTGTTGCTTTTCTTATCTGTTATCCTCTTTACCCCCACTCCACCAGTCTCTGAGCTCCTTGAAAGAGAAACCTTGTTTCATACATATCTTCCTTACAGCTAGCTAAGGCTTTGGCATATGGTGCTCAGTAAATATCTAAGTGAAAGAGGAAATGAAGGAAAGTGTGAATGTCATCAGGGTTTGCAAAGCAAACGATCTAAATGATTGAAACATAATGGTATTTTATGCTCATCTCTTTTCCTTGGCCCTAAACAAGTTTCTCTAAATGTCACTCTTTTCTCTCCTATCTATACATCTTTAATTTATCATTGAAATGCTCTTAATCTCATCAGTGATAATAGTGTTTCCTTTTTATGTGAATACTTTTGTTTTTCATTGAAATTGGTATTTTCATGACCATTTAAAAAATTACAGAAGGTATAGAAAAGGCATAAACATTCTTTTCTCAAGTTTGTTATTATTTATGTAAAATATTTGACTTATGATTGACTGCTTCGTTTGGGGAAATATACTTTCAGGGGTAAAAAAAATAATAAATTACAAATCTAATGACTGTTTCCTATTTTCTCTAGAGACTGTTGTTCATGTCATTCTGCCTGAAATTATAGCTCTATACTGATTCCTAAATTTCTTAAGGACATTTAGTAAGAGTTTTTTGGATTCCATCATAACTAAATGAAGATTTACATAATTATGCCATATAATTAAGAACTGCTATGCTAAAAATTCCTTGTGAGGAATAAGAAAATAGTTCTTATTGGCAGTTCCATTTCCTAGTTGTTGATCCCAAAAAGCTCTCTTAAGCCATGTCAGTAGGCAGTTAAGAGTATATATTACCAGATCATGAAATATGGCTTCAGATCCTGGGTCTGCTACTTATGACAGGGGACAAATTATAACACAAGCATCAAACTTTACGGACCTAAATCCTGGTTTCATTTCTTAATAACCTATATGAACTTGGACAGGAGACTTATGTTCAATGCGCCTCAGTTTTGTCATCTATATATAAAATCAAAATATTATTAATAATAAAAATCTCCCTCTTAGGGCTATGTGTTTATTAAATGAGTTGATGTGCTGGTGTATAAACTTGTTAGAGAAAAGCCTGCTATGTAAGAAGTGGGTATGTGTTAGATTATTCTAATAGAGTGTGAGCACCCCAAAGGAGATGTTGTCTTTTGTACCCCCAGTTACTGGAACACATCCTGGCATGTAGTAGGCACTCAGCAAATACTCGTTGAATGAGTATGGGCCGTGTTTCCTGTCTGTGAAATGAAAATGAGGAGAGTAGCGACCTTATAGAGTGTTTGTGAAAATTAAATGAAGTAATGCAATGAAAGCCAGAATTTTAGCTATTATCATCATTATCATTATTTTACAGAAAGGCTCAGAATTAATATTAAGTACCAATACTGGTTCTTCCCCTGTGTTGTCTCACTCTTCTGCTTTTATGACTTATCACTTTGGTCTTTAAAGTTTTTCCCCTTCATTCCTTTCTCAAATCATATCACTGTTGCACTGCTTTTTTAGTCTAATCAATAAATAAGTTCACTTTCTTCCCTGGACATTAGCTGTTATAAGATAAAGGCAAATTCTATCATAAATGTCATTATAGTAATTGTGAAAATGCAGATTGTTCAATCTTTCCTTGTTCTCATACCGTAAACACCCTTCCACTGTATCAACCTTTATGAAAATTTTGGATTAACCAGCTACTGAACAGGACCATCTGCTATTGACTTCAAAATATGATGAGGAAATACCAAACATACTTTTGAAAAATATAATCACAAAAGCTCAAATTTTATTTGTACCATATTGCCCCTACGCTGGGAATGAGAAAAAAAAAAAACCTATATACTTTGGATTTCATATTTGAGTCAAGACTATTAAATATTTTCTGCCATCTGAAGTCAGTATAAAAATGTTGACTTATGAATTTCATTTCTCATGATTTAAATGCAAAGATATTTTGTTATTTGGATTCTGAGAATAGTCTTGAGTAAAACCAAAATATCTGCATAAATATTTCTCCTTAGCATAGAATATTTTGCTACAAAGAGGAAAGATCCAAAGTGGTAAGGTGATCGACAGCAGCTTTAAAGACTGAGATTGAAGAGGAATCACCTTAACACCAAAATGTATATTAAGGGAAAAGAGGTCAAGTTCAGTCTGCAGCATGGCTCCATAACCTGCACGGAGCAATTCCTATCTCTTTCAGCAACCAGCTATTTCTAGGTTGACTAGAAACATTAAATAGTGATAGAGTAGCAGTAAGAGTACTTTCTCTACTTCTTTTTAGTCTCTCTACCTCTGGGGCTTACTAACATTTTTCTACTACTCCTACTGTTAATGGTTTTCTACTAATTTCCCCTTTCCTTACATGAGATTTACAATCTCATCATTACCTGCATCATTTTTAGCACAAGAAAAGGGCAAGGTTGTCAAAGACACTATGTTCCTGATTGAACTGGCCATAGCTATTTCATGTAATAACGTTTTTCTATGCTTATTCAAGTGACCAAGTCTCTTTTTCAACAATATACTAATTTAATATACTTTAAAATTCTGATGATTTTTTTCCAAGAAACTATTACACAGAAACTGATATATAAATAACACCTAATATTTTATTCCTGCTAGAATTGATGAGCTGAAGTACACATATATGGCTATATAATATTGATATATTTTGATAAGAAAGGCAGATGTATAGCTTTAGCATTGATATATAGTTTAGAATAAACATGGCTTTAAAGATTTATTTTACTTTGAACCAAATACTTTACTGAACAGTTAATAATATGTCTATAGCCTATGTTTTGTGTATATGGCATAATATAGTATATGTGATATAGGTCATAGGACACTGAACCTGAAATCAGGTCCTCTGAATTTAAGACCAGCTTTGCCACTTTCTAGTTAAGCAAGTAATGTAATATCATTGAATCTTTATTGGTTCTATAAAGGAGAGATAATGATATTCTCAGGAATGATACAAGAATTACCTGGCATAATTGGTATATCTTCAAATAGGATACAAAGATTATATGTGCAAGTGATATCTTTATATCCATTCTTTAAAAAATTGATTTTCATATCTAGTGATAGAATCTTTTTTCAAGGCCATATTTGGCTTTCAGAAGGCAAGTTATTTGTGACTCACTTTTTCTCTACCTTTGAATAAGAAACATAAATAATTTGCATACTGGATTATAGTGATTCTGAAATAACACTTTGTTTTAGAAACTATATAGCCCCCATCATTTGAGTACAACAACCAAAGTTGTTTAAATGTATGTTCTGGTAGGAAGGAATGACATTTCTAATCTTTCATCAGTAGCTTATCTTTTATGTAAAATTTTAAATTCCTTTGGGGTTAGTACTACTTATAATGTGATAGGAATAAACTTATTAAAATATATAAACCAAAAATATTATCTAGATATTTATTGTGCATAGGAAAACAACTGAACATAAGACAAGAAAAAAAGCAGAATTATAAATTTTCTCAGAATTTTCAGTATATTCCACAAGTTATCATTCTAGACTAAGAGTTCTGGTCATTGTTGTGTTTGTCTGGGTTGACACCTGTTTCCAATACTCTTCTTTCCCCTTAAAACTTTCGTCCTTGAAAAAAATTATTTTCTTCTTTCTTCTGCCTAGTACGCCTTGTGCCATTTTTCTATTACTAATGTATATCACTAAGATCATAACAATAGGGAAAATATCAAAAAACTTTCCTAAGACAACCTTGTTCTATAACTGCAAGAGAGAAATGATGCTCATATAGAGATAAGTGCTTCTGAACTCTTCCAGGCCAATCTCTTCTTGGTCATTAACACAAAGAAGACAGAACCCACCCAACTCAGCCATGACCACTTACATAGTTCTTACTTCCCTACCCCCATGTAATCACTAGTGGAAATCCAAAATATCCCTTCACAAAGTTTGTGCCATCAGTATGATGTCCCAATGTTTCCCACCCTGGCCAATTTATTATTATTATTTTAAAGATAAATTTTATTTATTTATTTAAAGATTTATTTATTTATACAAGAACCGGGGTACAGGCCAGATTCGTGGGAGGGTGAGAGACAGAGCAGGGAACAGAACAGGCAGACTGACGAAATACACTGCTGAGGGGAGCAGAGGGCACAACAGGAGAGGTCTGCTGTGTGGGACCCTCGCCTGCCAGCCTGGATCGAACCTGCGCTGCAGAGGCTGCAGATAGATTCACAAGGCTGCGCTCAACCGCGTGTGCCACCAGGGGAGGCCCCCAATTTATTTTTGTAGGCATTTCCTCCTTGATTTCTCTCTTTCATACTTTCTTCCTTAGCACAGCTCAGGTACACATGCCCAGGTGCACATACAGAGCATACATTTTCTTTTTCTTTTTTTTTTTTTTATAGAGGCATGCTTTATTTATTTGTTTGCTGGTTTCTTTGTTTGTTTTGTTTATACATGCACTGGGTACAGTCAGAAGCGCGGGAGGGCGAGAGAATTCACCAGAGCCAGAGCGGGGAGCAGAGCAGGCAGAAGGACCGAAGTACACTGCTGAGGGGAGCAGCGGGCGGCAGGAGAGGTCTGCGCGCCATGCGGGACCCTCCTCTGGTGGCCGGGGAGCAGCCGGGGATCGAACCGGCGCCGCAGAGGCCGCGCGCAGCTTCGCAACCCAGCGCTCAACCGCTGCGCCACTGGGGAGGCCCCCAGAGCATACATTTTCATGAAACAATATTGCAGTTGATTCAATAAGTACATGGGCTATACTCTGATATTTTATTTCACTTTTCAGAATAGCTGATCAAACCTAATAAATTATTTTGCATGACTCACTAAAAATTTGTGACCCAAGATTAACAAAAAAGGGGATGATTTTCAATATAGTTCTTTTGGTTTCCACAATTCTGATTCTCTTTCTTCTAATAATGAAAATTTCATTTAATAAAGTTTCTATTCTCTGAATAAAAGCAATGTGTTCTATTGAAATTCTGATATTTTAGGAAAGTGATTAATGAACAGGAAATTGAACTTAAAGTTGTGGGAATATTAATGAGAAAAGACAAAAACCTATCAGAAAAACAGAAGCAAGAAAACGAGATTACAGAAAGTCTAAGCAAGCAAAAGTTGTTAGTGTATGATGGTACTTTTATTTGTACCAAAAATTTCTTAGTGTTTAGAAAGATTGAATAGGTTTGTAACTTCTGTGCATTTTTTGATGTGATGGCCAATGCCCAAAGTTATTAACACACCTAGAAGGCTATATAGTCTATCCTCTTCTCTGTCTCATATCTATCTGATCTTATTTCCTTCACACTCACTCCATTCCAGCTTCCCTGTCCTCTTTGTTGTTCTGTGAACTCACCAGGACATCACATCTAAAGGACTTTGCATTGAAGGTTCTCTTTCCCTCAGACTTACTCCCTTCCTAGAATATCTGAATGGCTAACTTATTCAGCATCTTCAAACATTTCTTCAAATGTCACCTTCTCCATGAAGCCCACTTTGATTGCTCTTTTTAAAATTGCAAACTGTCCCATTCCCCTTAACCTGGTTTTTTCCCCTTTTCATTTGCATCTATCCGCCTTTTAACACTATGTAATGTACTAATTTATTGTGTTTTTTTCCTGACTAGAATGTAAGCTCCACAAGAGCAGGCATTTTTAACTGCTTTGATCACTAATATGTCCTAAGTTTGCAACAGTACCTGGCATATTGTACTAACATGGAGCCAGAGCACAATGAATATTCATTAAATGAGTGAATCTATCAGTACATCAGAGAATATATATGTAAATATTCATAATTTATTTCTCAGGATATTTATTGATAAAACCATTTTTGATAATAGTATAATTTTCATTTTACAAAATGCTTTTGAAATTCCCTCTTACACTTACTCAACAATTATGCTGTGACACATTTAGAACTGGAATCATAGTACCCTGATGGAGAAACTGAGAGGTGTGCTGCTTTGTAAGGTCACAAACCGGGGGTGGGGGGGGCAGTCTTCTGACTCCTAGTAATATGGAATTATAGTTGCTTTATGTTCTGGACAGAGATGTGCACTTTGCAGAATGCAGCTGTGATTTCATTTAGAAACTGTTTTGTTTCTAGCGTCTGTGTTGCTTCCAAATTTATGTTGAAGATGTTTTCTTTGATTTCGATGTTAAAGTCCCACAATGGCTATTGTCATTCTTAGCAACAATAGTTAAGATTAAGTTGGAGAGAGAGGCAGATAGAATTCCTGAAATCAAAGCAAAGTCGATAAAATAGTACTTCGCGTTGGTGCTTTTTTCAGGCACTTGACTCTTTTTTTTTTTTAAAGAACTGTTGGCTTTTGATCATTTTGATAAAGAAGGTAAAAGAGAAAATTTCAGGTCTAGGCTTTCGTGGAACCTGTTAAAAATAGGAGAGCCTTTGTGTTATGACTGGAGAACATTTCACTATTTCCTGTCTGTGCTTGAGGAGCATTAAGTGAAACTGAGGAACGGAGAAGTGCTTCCAGAATCTGATATACTACCCATCTGCGATGACTAACTTATTGCATCTGATTAATCACCTTCCTCTGGCTTCAGCTATGGGTAGGGCGGAGTTGGGGGGAGGGGGGAGAAGAGGAAGCAGCGGGAGCTTCTGGGGGTCAGAGTGGCGCAGAAGCCGAGGGGCGCGCTCCGGAGCTGCCAGCCCGCCGGGGTGCAGCGGCCGCCCCCCCTCCGCCCGCTGATTGGCGGGGACCACAGCATCAGCATCATCTCCCGCGAGGGGCGGGCGGCGAGACTCGAGCCGCCACAGCCTCCGGGATCCTCAGCTCCCCCTTGGGCGAGACCTCGGACTTTGCAGCGAGCCACCGCGTCTCCGCCCGCTGCGCTTGGATCCCCTCCTCCCGGCGGCTCCCCAACAAGTGGAGGTCCCGGCGGCTAGGAGACCCACTTCTGGTCCAGACCGGGGCAGGCGGTCAGGGGCCAGAACCCCAGGGTCTCTTTGGTCCGTCCGGGTCCCCAAAGCGCTGCGGTCTCCGCGCCCCAGCCGCCAAGACGCCTCGTATCTTGTACCGCGGAAAAAGCGGGTCTTCGTCCAAGATGGGCCGGCAGGGCTTGGGGGGCGCCGGGGCGGCGGGGCGCTCCATGCAGCGCTCCCAGAGCCGGAGCAGTCTCTCCGCCTCCTTCGAGGCCCTGGCCGGCTACTTTCCCTGCATGAACTCCCTGGAGGAGGAGGAAGAAGGTGAGACAGTCGGTGGTGGGTGTCTGTGTCCCTTTACACCTCGCATCTCTCCAAGTCGGTGGCCGGAGGGTGGGCGAGGGAAGAGAGCTCCAGAGAGCATGGCCCCTGGCCTCTCGGATCTCAGCGAGAGACAGACCCCCTGCACCCCAAAGCGCGCCAGCTGAGCCTAGAAGTTTTGCTTTTTTGGTTATTTGGAGAGCTCCGCGGGCGCTGACTTAGGAAATCGCTCTCCTGGTGGAGCTGAATGAACGATGAAGTGCTGGGAAGTTGGTTGAGGATGCAGACTGTTGGGAAGTGTGGCGGCGCCTGCTTGTTGCACCCCACTCTGCTTGGTTTTGTTTACTCCCGCAGTCTCGGTATTAGCATTTGGCGTCTGGGATAGAAACTTACAAAATTAAAGGGAAAGAAAGCAGCAAAAGTTTCAAACAGGGATCATCCTGATGGGCCGGGGTGATACACGGGGCAGGTTGAGAGGTGACAGAACTGGAGGTGGGTTGGTGCTTTGGGTACTTGGGGCTTCATCCACAGGGCACAGGCCTGTGAAACTGACCTTTGACTGGTGTTTGAGTGATTTCACTGTAATCAAGCTAATGAGAAACACGGAGAGAGGAAACTCCTTGTTTAAACTTTTCACCAAGTGCTTTCGGTCCTACCTAAAGTTTTGAATTACAGAACATGTTTTCTTCATGAAGAACTTTCCTAAAAGATAAGCAACCGACCCTGAAAGTATTATTTGTAAATCAGATTTAGAATTGACTGCTAAATAACAGGGCCATTTGAAATACTGCTACTGATTTATTGGTATGCTAGTTGCAAACCGTGTTCATCTTTGGATGTATGTCCAGAGTAGTTTGGTGACCATCATGTTCACTCTATTATTGTATTTGCTTCTATTCCATGACCTCTTATTAGGAAATCTGTAGTAAGCCCTAAGTTAAAAGAAACTACGTGCTCTAAGAACAGGTAGAATTATTATTTTTTTCTCTATTATACCCTTTAAGATGGAGGATTAATGATGTCTGGAAAGTGGCCTGCAAAAGCATTCGCTAGTTAGGACTATCCAAGTTTCTTCTAGCTTGATGTTGCAATGTCAGTTTGCTATGTAGATCAGTACAGCTTTAATAACAGGATATTTCCCTACCTAAACATGACTTTCAATTTTCCTGGTAATCCTTTGCTGTTCTTCTTTGTGCATTTACATTTCACTTGTTTTCTTTAAATCTTTAAAGTCCCAGGAAATGTAAACAAGTCAAGAAATGAGAAAACCAAATTGGTTAAATGAGTGATTATAAATGTATATAAAATGTTCAGTGTTTATTATTAGTCACTGTTCTAAAAACTGGATACATACTTCTTGAATCTTTTAGCTCCCCACAACCTCCTGAAGCAGTAATTTTATTATTCCCATTTCACAAATGAGGAACTGAGGCAGGAGATTCAAAAACTTGCCCAAGGTCACCTAGATAATAATAGAATTTGCATATGAGCCCAAGCAGTCTCCATACAGCCTGTGCACACAACTCATGCACGCAAAGCTGGGCTCCCCTAGGCTATTATTTGCATATACTTGGCTACAGTCACATACCTAGTAATTGTAAAGCTATAACTCAAATCCAGGTGTGTTTGAAAAATACCTATTTAAATAGAACATTTATTGTAGACTCATTTCTCAATTTGAAATTTCACACCAAGTCTTCATCTTGAATTTACTTTAGCTAAATTATCGTCGTTCTTCCCTAAGTTGTCACTAGAATTGTTGGATTTACGAAATACTATCCTAAATAACCTTTTTGAGACAAGAAAAGTGCAGTTCTTTCAAAATTTAAAGTATATTCACTTAACCTTGGCTCATGTAGCTGAATCCCAGAGGAATTTCCTATATCTGCACATGAGGAAATTGGAACACATTTTTGTCCCATAATACGGCTTCTTGGGTTGCCAAGACAAAATGTTCCATAAGGAAGTCAGAATGTTTAAGCATATAGTTCTCACTGGTAATTAGAGGGGAGGCAGTCACCATGAATGAGAGGTCTTTCCACCATGAATAAGAGAACTTTTCCAGCCATTTTCTAGCCAAAAGAAGAAATCCTAACTTACTTCTTGGATTTTACAATACTCTTACCAGCCTTGAAAGTCCTGAGATTTTTTAAAGGATATTTCAACATAGCCTGCCAAAATGTAAAATCTAGAAATCGCTGGCCTGGAGCAGTGCTTCTCTAGTTTTTTTCTGTTAAGACACCCAAACAAAATACATAAAGTTCATGTGGATAACACTCATGAATTTACTCAGGAATTTGTTACTATAGTCACAGCTGTGAAACCCATTCTAATTTATAAAGAGAATATCACAGCAGATAATTTTCGAATGGTTGAGAACCACTTCTCTTAAGAAAGCCAAACCAGTATGCTTTCACTGAATTAACTGGTCAGATCAGTAAACCAGTTTCTCTGTCCTTCACTTGTAAGGTACTAATTTTAAAGTTAGGGTTTTCTGTTGGGTTTTTTTTTTTGTCTTTTCAGAATTAAATGCAGTAGCTGAATAATTTCAAAGTAGTCTGTCTTCCAGTTCTATATTCTCTTTTGATTCTTATACAGCATATCCAGAATAAGAAGTTTCTAAAGCTCCGTATTCTTATTCAGTCATTCAGAAATACCTATTGAAGTCTATTTGATGAGTTAGTAGATGTGTAAATATGTTCGTATATGTTAGTCTTTCAGTTTGGGAATTATGCTCTCTATCTTCTTAACTTACAATCTAGTAGAAATAGGTAGACATTAATAGAAATGATTGTCTAATAGAAACTGATAAATGTTAGGAAGCTGAAGACAGAGGATGACAAGAATACTTACTTAAAGAGTTAGATAAAGGTGTCCTGAGAGTAAAGTTTAAACATGGATTCAGGGATCATTGATAGCTCTCAGCTTCTCATGAACAGCATCACCGCACACCTTTGACAAGAGTTTTCCCAGAGTCCCCAGCTAGTAAGCGGTGGAACTAGAACCCAAACCTATACTCTGGCTCTGGAGTTTATAATCCTAGTTATGCTATGCATTAGTTCTTCTTTATTACACTACATTTTCTTTCTTTTTTTGCATTAATTTTTTTATTTTTTACATCATTGTTCATTTTAAACAATATTTGCCCCCCCACCCCCTCAGGTGTAGTCTCCATAGAGTTTCCTTCCCCAATGCACTCGTGCACCATCACCACAGCCCCCTGTGCTACTCCCTCCCTCCCTGTGATCCCTCTCCCTCCTCCTCCCCTGCAGCAGGTCTCTGATTTATAATTGTCCATTTTTGCTTTGTTGTGTTTTGTACTGTTATTATTTTTTTACACTGATGTCTTATTTGGTTCCCCTATATTCCCGCTCTAAGTGATATTTATATCCGATACGTCCGATATTTTTCTTTTTCCTTCTGTCTTATTTTACTGAGCATAATTCCTTCTAGTGCCATCCATGTTGCTGCAAATGGCATGTGTTTATCTTTTTTGATAGCTGGATAATATTCCGTTGTGTATATATGCCACAGCTTCTTGATCCTGTCATCTATTTTTGGGCATTTGGGTTGTTTCCAGGTTTTACCTATTGTAAATAGTGCTGCAATAAACATAGGTGTACAGATGCTCTTTTGAATCAATGTTTTTGTATCACACTACATTTTCTTGTAGGATGCTATGCTCTTAAAAACCAACTGCAAAAATAATAATTACCACTTACTGAGCACCTTTTTTGTCCTGCATTCTTTTAATTTCATAATAATTCTTCAAGGAAGTTATTCTTTTTTTTTAAAGGTTTATTTATTTATGCATACAAGAGTTGGGGTATGTGGGCCTCCCCGGTGGTGCAGCGGTTGAGCACTGAGTTGCGAAGCTGCCCGCAGCCTCTGCAGTGCTGGTTCGATCCCCAGTTGCTCCCCGGCCACCAGAGGAGTGTCCCACATGGCGCGCAGACCTCTCCTGCCGCCCACTGCTCCCCTCAGCAGTGTGCTTCAGTCCTTCTGCCTGCTCTGCTCCCCGCTCTGGCTCTGGTGAATTCTCTCACCCTCCCGCGCTTCTGACTGTACCCAGTGCTTGTATAAATAAATAAAAATAAAAAATAAATCTTTAAAAAAAAAAGAGTTGGGGTATAGGCCAGAGGTACAGGGTGTGAGAGGATTCACCAGAGACAGAGTGAGGAACAGAACAGCAGATTAACTACAATACACTGCTGAGGGGAGCAGGGGGAGAGACAGGAGAGGTCTGCTGTGCCATGTGGGTCACCTCCCTGGCTGGGGATCAAACTCATGCTGCAGTAGCTGCAGATTGCTTCTTGGTGCTGATGTTTAACCACTTGCGCCAACAGGGAGGCCCCAATAAGTTATTTTTTTCATCAATTTACACATGTCAAAACCAAGACTTAGAAAAGTTAAACAACCTGGCTACAGATACTAAATCTCAGTGGACTGACTTTAGTAGGATGAATGGGATATTCCTAAAATTAAAGCTGTGGAGGGGTCTATGAAACACCTTTCTTTATGCTTGCAGTTTTTTATAAGTTAATTTTATTTTTTGCTTCCTTGTCCTTGAATATCTTTCAGATAAATACTCTCCAAATCTCTGAATAGTTGTATTTTATATAAAGCAATAATAGTAGTACCTTAAAAGTGAAGGAGAGAGAAACTTTTTTTTTCCCCCTTCTGGGCTCTTTGGCTGACATAAGACAGATTAACAGGGGGAAAAAAAAATTTCATACGTATAAAAGCCCCATAAATAGTAGCTTAGTGAAATGGCCAGGGCATTTTGCTTTTACATCTTTTTCAGATAAAAAAGAAAGGACTAATTGAGAAAAAAAAGTTTGAACTTACATATTAGTGAAAAAATAACAGTCTGTTTAACCTTTTTGGTGATAAGGATGCCTTTCACCTTCCATTACTTTTTCATATGAAGAATTCGTTTCCTGCTGTTAAGAACAAAAAATCATTGACAATTCTTTTTTTGCACCAGCTGGTCCTGAAGTAACTTTAGTATATAATAATCAATTTGCCAAGATGGCACATTTTGGACAGCCTACTCTGAATTCCATCACATGCCATTTAAATAATTTGCCATTTGCAAATTATTTATTTATTGTTTTTGTTAAAGCCTTTAAGTATTATCTTCACCATATAAACTTCTTGGCCCCACCATTGAGTCTACCTCCCTAATGGAGAATATGAATGTGTGTAGAAGTTTTAAACATTATAGGTAATTCTAAGAAAAAAGCAATCATTTCAAGGAAAAGTTATACCATCTTGGTAAGAAGAAGCAATTTCACAGCTTCCCATTCATAGATCCAAAAGCAAATGTTTCTGATCATATTAAGGTAGAAAGGTGGCACATTTCCTACTAGTTGGTAGATCCGGCCTCTCAGAGACCAAGATAACGTGTTAGCTGTAGTTCTGGGCTAGTGATTCTTATTTGATTATGTATATATATGTGATGAATTTTACTTCTTTCTTTGATAAAAATATGACTTAACAGTCACACAAAAATGATGCTATCAATTTAATACTATTTATCTGAAAAAATGAACTCATTTAATTTTTTATACATGCCACTAGCTTGAAAATTAAATTATAGAAAAACCATCTGAAAAACAGGAATAATTTAAAAATTACCAGAAATACTTCCCAGAAAATTTCTTTGCATGTGATAAATGAAGCTATGAGGAATTAATATAAAGTGAACTAAAATTACTGTAGTAAAAAGACCTACTTAATTCTTCCCTACTCCTTGAGACTATGCAGTCAGAACAATGTAAAAAACATCTTATTCTAATCTTCGTATATAGTAAATATTACACTAATTCTTAATAAATAGTCCTTCTGGGATAAAAAATTGTCCTTACTCAATATAATCCTCCTAAATACGTTAACACAGTAGATGTAATCATAGTTTTTGCACATTTTCGTAAGACTGACATTGTGTGCAGGACATAAATAGACTGTTATAGTCTAGATGCATATATCTTCTTAAAGGATATTTGCTTCCCTAGATTATGATTGTGTGTAATAAGCCATTTCATAAATGAGTCTATATACTATTCAATGATAATACAATATTTTTTATTAGATTTATATTCTCAGCAGAAAAAAATGAATCAAAAGATTTTAGACTTGAAAGAAATGAAAGAACAGTTTCACTTAGAGTGCTTATCCAATATTACCTTTTAAATCTAAGCTTCAGATCTTTCACTGCTAAGTGCCCAAACAATATCCTTAAAGAAATTTAAAACTAATACAAAAGTCAAATTAAACCTCAGTTTGCTTTCATCCTTCAATAGGTTCACTGTGGAAATATTTTGTATAAAATAACATTCAACAGAAGCCCACTGTAATGGCAGTGTCCCATTGCTGCCAAGGACTATTAGGATTTCTCATAACGCCCTGTGCTATTATTGAGCTTGTCCTTAATACTGATCAGATGAGATCATTCTATATATTTCTTCTGTCTGATATAGAATGACTTTTGATTGGAGAGAAGAGGGATTTTCCTAATACTATAAATATATTTACACACATGTGTACTACATAAGTGCTATATATGTGGGGGTGGGTGTGTATACTATAAACATAGATGTATATGTGGCATTAGCTAAATATCCCTCCTCTCCAATGTATGTATATGTATGTATAAATATATACATATGTATGTATAAATATATACATATATATTATTTGAAAATTTATAGAAAAACTAACAAAAAATTAATATCAATTCTAATTTGAAGTATTATTTCTTAAGAATGAGGTTTGCCTAGTGGGACTAAAATGAAAGGACCATTTCTTTTAGCAATATCACTGATAAATTGTTCCTTTTTTTCCCCTAGAAATCAGGAGCCAGGAAGGTAACAGACAGAAGTAGGTAACAGAGTTGAAGTAGGCCAGGTGTGATACAAAAAGAAAAGGCTGGGACTCTGACAAGCTGGAGAAAACTTATCAATAACACAAAAGAATGGTGAATACTCAGTTCAAATTAATTGATGCCAAATTGAATATCAGCCCAGGGTTGGCAAATGTACTCCTTTTTCACTAGGGGAAGCTATAACTCTGCATGCTTATTCAAAATCTTTAAATTTAAAAAAAATGGAGCATTATCTTGGCCAAACCAAACACACCCCATTGACCAAATGTGACCCAAAAGTTGGCACCTTCTCTCAAAGTTATTGCTTCCTTCTCAGCCTTACTCAGTTCTCTTTTTTCCTTCCCATTGTCATTATCACCTTGATAGTTTAGGACCATATTATCTCTCCTTTGAAATCTGTTGTCTCCACCTTCTGGTTCTCCCCTCTCCAGTCTGACTTCTTTGCCCACATGGCAATTTTCTTAAACATCATCCAGAACTTGACAGTAATCTTCCTCAAAACTTCAAGAGATCCCCATCTTATACTGAAAAAAGCCTTTAGTTCCTCTGTTACACTTGTCGTATTTCAGGTGCTCAGGAGCTGCATGCTGGTAGTGATGACTTTATCGGACAGTGAGAATCATAGGAAATTTGCATCATTCACACAAGATTCTGTTGGACAGCACAGCTCTAGAGACTTACTATCACTCATAGCATTTATTTCCTTAGGTTGCATATTTATTATCTTACCTTGGCTACTGAATCATAAAATCATATAATCATGAATTATATGACTAAATATTACATGTTTATTTTCTCCTGTAGTACCTTATCCCTAGTAAGACCTTAGCAAATCTGTAGCGAATAAATAAATGAACAAGTGTCTTGTTGGTTCTGTGTTCCTATAGAATTGAAAGAAGCATTTAGAGCTGGGAGGGACCTTACTGATTAAACAAATGTTGATTCTTTTTTTTTTTAATAATAAATTTTATTTTTATATTCCCCCATACAACTGCACATGCCCCATTCTGACTCTACCTGATCTAACATCTTTGTGTGCTTTTTCTTCTTTGAGTTGCAGCTCAATAATGGGTATATGTAGCCCATATAAATTAGGAACTTATTTTTCTACTATAAGTTATAAGTGAAATGTGTATGTCATATATTTCATTAAGGATGCCTAATTGAAATCTACAGAGACCAATTCTGATAATTTATCTGGAAAAGGCATTTGCTTAGAGGTCACAGAATCTATGGAAAGACCGGAGAACCTGAGCTAGAGGCGTTATACCCAAAGCTAGACTCAGAATTAATCCTGCTGCTACTTGGCACATCTGTCACAGGTCACACCATTGTCAGCACTGATATGGAATCACTGCATTCTGCATAGGACCACTCCTGGAAATTACATATTGTGACCACCACCCTCATTTAATGGGGGGTTGGGGCCTCTGCTGCTTTGCTTCAGTAGCTTCAAATTCAGAGTTTGTGGTGAGTCGTGTTTGATCAGCAGAACCTGGACCATGTACTCATGCCCTATTCTGACAATTTTAGTTTCCACAATTAAAGAATGGAATATTTGTCTTGCATGGGAAGAGGGTTCAAATGCTAGTGGGCCAAAAACATCAGCAAATAATCACTTACAATGTGGGGGGGAACTATTAGGTGTAGTGTTATTCACTATTTTAATTTTTTTTTAAGATTTATTTATTTATTTATTTATTTATTTATTTATACAAGCACTGGGTACAGTCAGAAGCGTGGGAGGGTGAGAGAATTCACCAGAGCCAGAGCGGAGAACAGAACAGGCAGACTAACGAAATACACTGCTGAGGGGAACAGTGGGCGACAGGAGAGGTCTGTCGTGACATGTGGGACCCTCGCTGGCAGCCAGGGATCGAACCGGCGCTGCAGAGGCAGCGGGCAGCTTTGCAGCCCAGCACTCAACCGCTGCACCACCAGGGGAGGCCCTATTTTAATTTTTTAAATAACAGTTTATTATGTGGTTATTTAACTTTTCCTGAAGATTTTGTCACCCAGATATCCATACACATTCTTATTTTTGCATATAGTACCTACTCAATCCCTTCCCACAAAGACAGCCTTAAAATGTCATCAGTTTACTGCATGCAAATTGCAATTTAGGGTCTGTGAATGATGTGTAGACCTCTCCTTCATATGTAGCTGTCACTTTTCATGTTGTGGTGACTCTAAGTCTAAAGATAAGTTATCTTCCTACAATACTTCTGACTTAAATGGCACAGTAGCAACCCCACAACCAAAATCAAAATTCTCATTTGGAAAAGAAAACAGAAAACACAAAGTAATCATTCAACCACAGATTGACAGCAGAGTCATTTCATAGTTTAATTCACTTGGAAATCTTGATTTTGTTTTCTATAACATGTTTCTTTGTCCTTTATTCTTCACAGCTACCAAGAATTGCATTGAAGAGGAGACATCCCTAGTTTTCATATTCCTTTTCTTGCTAACACAAATTAAGAAAGTCAGTGCTTACCTTAGAGTTTGAACAGATTTGTCAGGTGGGCTAGTAATTTTTTTTTTCCATATAGTTCCTTCAAATACCCAGGAGGCTTATTGTCTCTTTGATTCCAGTTTTGAGTATACTCTATTCAAACATCTCATTGGATAAAGATTTTAAGCCTGAAGATCCTGGTCTTTTAGTGTTCTGCCAAATTCCATTGATCTCAACTTAATAGCAGCCGCTTTGACATCTGAAAAGAATGAGTTTGGGTAGAAAGACAGCCCCTCATTCCAGTTTGGCCTCCACTTTGTATTCCAATACCCCGCTTATTTATGCATAGTTTTCTTCCTGCAAATTTAGCATAGTTGCATGTTGCCCCAGTCAGTTTTCAAATAAGAATTTGTAAAGCATTTTACAGTTTTCAGATCTCACATAGATTGTTCTCCGATCCGTATTTACCACTATCCATTAGTACTGTTACATATTGTATCTTCTATAATACAGGCTGAGTATGATCTCAGGTTTACACAAAGAACTCTGAGGTTCAGAAAGGTGAGTTATCTGCCCTAAGTTTGCAAATGATTGAATAGGAAATTGAACTCATATGATCTGATTATAAAATGGCATGCTTTTCCCACTATTAAATATTGCCTTGAAACATGTAACTTGAGAGTTAAGAGAGATTGGTAGCATTTCATGTCTATTCTTGAAGGAGAAGCAGGCACAGATATTAGTGGACTTTTGCATGCCTAAGAACAGCTCTGTCAGTTAAAAAAAAAATAAAAGTCAAAAGGGGAAGCAATTTTTCATAAATAACTCTGGATCAGAACTTTTCCAATGGGTAAATACTTTCTTCCATTTTCTAGCTTATCTTATTATCTTTTGCAGGATAGAAGTTTTTAAAATTTTAATGAAGTCCAACTTAGCAATTCTTTCTTTCATGGATTATGCTTTTGGTGTTGTGTCTAAAACGTCATTACCATGTCCAAGGTTATATAGGTTTTTTCCCTGTGTTACCTTCCAGGAGTTTTTGTTATTGTTTGAAGGAGGGAAAGTGCTACAAAAGCAGATGGATGAGTTTGTTTCATTAGCTGCGGCAATTAGGCAAATGAGCTTCTTAGCAAGTCAGCTGGAACATTGTAAACTCGAATGTTCATTCTCCCTGTCATTGTAGACAAGTTTCAGTTGCTACTGAACCTCATTGACATGCTTCAGATTAAGTAAGATTTTTTTAGTAGATATCCTTTACTGAGTGGAGGAGGCTCTCTGTTTCTAGTTCGTTGAGAATTTTTATCCTGCATGGGTTGTCAGATACTTTTTCTGTGTTTGTTGATGAAATCATATGATATTTCTTTTTAGCTAGTTGCTGTGATGAATTACGTTAATTGATTTTCCAAATGTTGAACCAGCATTTCATAACATAACAGATAAATCCCACTTTGTTGTAGTTTTAAATTCTTCTTAAGCATTTTGGATTCAGTTTGCTAAAATTTTGTTGAGGACATTTGCATGTGTTCATGAGAGATACTAGTCTGTAATTTCCTTGTATCAACCGCTGGATGGGAAGGCAACCCCATAATCCCATTTGGCCAGATTTTGTTTTGCAAATGAGACTCAAGACACGTGGATGTAAATGTACTCAGCTTTACATGCTGGCAAATCTCCAATTTCTCATTACTTTTTAGTACTGTCTTATTGCTGTGGCATCGTTTTGATGAAATCTTTTTTGTATGGTTCTATCTAAAATGGCATGATGAGAGATAAAAGTATATATGTGTATTATAGGGAATAACTGCTGGGGTATTAGTTTTTATCATAAGTATATGTTGCAATAGTGTACACGAAGTCAGAAGTTAATAATGAAGCTGCCATTTCCCCCTTCTTCTCAAGAGAACAAGGCTACAAATGATCTGATTTTTAACACTGTCTGTAAAACAATTTAAGTTTGTTTGGACATGCAAGAAGAATATGAAATAAGGCTTCAAGTCAATGATTACTCTGGTATGAAAAATTAGTGCCCCAAATCTTCAATGAAGATGGAAGTCACTTGCTTTGTGAAATATAGACTTTGACATTGCTAAGATTTGGGTTCAAAGCTCATCTATATCGGCAATTTCCTTATACGAAGTGATAGCAATAATAACTACCATACAATGCAGTTATAAAGAATACAAATATTAGATATAAAAACTAGACATAGGTGGATTTTATATCCATAGTGTCTCCACATGGTAGTAAGACAGAAACAGTAGCTCCTCTTATGTCCCTTTGTTTTGAATTTAATGATTAAATTTTTCCCAACACTTGTTAAATATTTTTTTAAAATACAAAAAGGGAATAGAACAGTGAACATCTACTTCATAGACTAGTTTTTAGTTGAAATGTATCTTTTCCCTCTACCCCAGTTGTACCCTACACACACACACACACACACACACACACACGCGCGCGCGCATTTTTGCAAGCATTTGAGAGTAAGTTGCAGACATGATACTTCAGCCTAAGTATTTCAGCATGCAACTCCTAGTTGGAAAAAAAAACTATCAAAATAGCAAAATCCTCTATCCATTCCATATTCATTTTTCTTTAATTTCCCCCCAACTTTTTATGGATTTTTGTTCTATTATTTTTCTCCTCAATCCAGAATCTAGTTAAGGATCATTCATTGTATTTGATTGTTATGGTTAATCTAAAACAGGACTTTAACTCTTTGTTTTCATGGTACTGACTTTTAACCATCCCAAAGTTGTCTTGTAGAATGCCCAATAGTCTGAATTTGTCTGATTGTTTTCTCTATTCTCTGGGTTTCCTATAAACTGGACATTAGGTCTTAGAGACATTAGGTCTTAGAGACATAGGTTCAGGCTAAATGTCAAAGGCAAGAAGTTTCACATCCATCAGTGGACACATACTGTCAAAATGTCATACTTGCTAAGTTTAATTACTTAGTTAAAGGTTGACTGCCTGGTTTTTCACTATGAGAGAAATATATTTCATTTTATAATTAATAAGTAATCTCTGGAGTTATAACTTGGTATCATGTGAATATCCCAGAAATACCTCTTGCAGTGATTTTAGCATCTAGTGCTAATTCAGGCCTAACCCAATTGTTACACTGGAAGTGCTGGTTTTGAATTATCTGAAGCATAAATAAACTTATTTTAATGAACTATTTAAATATATATATTAGCTCTATTCCTTTACATTATTCTATGTAGTATAAATTAATTTATGTTAATAACTTATTTTCATGCATCAGCAATTTTCACTTAGGACATGAAGTAGCTTCTACTTTTCTGTAGATGAATATTTTCAAGTTACGTATTTTCAGTAAAAATAAGTGGTTTCATTAAGGGATATGTTTGTCAATATGTATTACAATGAATTATCATACTACATATTCATTTCATTCATAAAGATCAGACTAAAAGGAACTGTAAAGGTAAGAGTGTCAGGAATTAAAGACATTAAAAATCTACCTGTAAAAGTAGTCTAAGGAGACATAATGACCAAATTTAATGTGATATCATGGATCAGAAAACAAAACTTCATATTATATCTAAACTTCCTATTATAAACTTCATATCTAAACTTCATATTATAACTAAGATCTAAACAAAATATACACTTTACTCAATAGTTACCAACATTAGTTCATTAATTGTGACAAATATCCTATAGTCAGGTATGATTTAATAATAGAGGAAATTGAAACTGAGATATACTGGATTTTTCTTCACAATTTTCGTGTCAATCTAAAGCTATTGTAAAATAAAAGTTTATTAAAATTTATTTTAATGTGTTTAAAATATGAATCTGAAGCTTAAAAACAATGATTAAAAATTTAAAAGCCTACTTACAAGACAAAAGCCATGAAAAACAATAATACAATATCAAAATCAGGATTTTTATTAACAGAACTGTATTGAAAGCGGTCAGTACTTCAATGATGTTGTAAAAGGAAAAATTTATAAAAATCTAAAACCTCTTAGTTATAAGAAAATAGAAAACAGCCTTATGGTTATTTTATGTGTACCTGTCAGAATAGGCTAGATTTGGTGGTAGTAACAAATGATTCAAAATGACCAGTGGCTTCACACCATAGATTCAGGTCTTGCTCTTACTTATCCTTTGAGAGTCATACTTGTGGCTGATAGAGCCCCTGATGCCCTGTGCTTCCACATGGTGAGTCACATGTCAGCTTTTGAAGCTCCTGTCCTGAAGTTACAAAGACCAGTTTTGCTAAGAGTTCACTGGCCTAACAAGTCACATGACCACCCTTAACTTTAGAGGTGGGGGAGAGTAAATAAAATTTGAACAACTCTAATATCTATCGTAATTATGATCTGTGCTGTAGCTAATAGCTACATAATTTTCATAAAAGTTATGAAGCTGCTATCATGAATAGATTAGTGTTAAACTATAAAATAATTTTTAGTCAACTGCTAATTTCTATTAGTTTCTATCTTAATTCAGTCATTAATGTAGACCCAGCATTTGCCCAAAAGAAGTGTTCAAATATTTGTCCTTATTTTGGTTAGACTTTCAAGGGTTTGAATTGTATTTATTATGGTAAGAAACCATGTTATATATGAACATAAGTATGTAAGCTTTTATACCCGGTTATGCTAGTATGTGCATGACAGTGTCCCTATGTGGAGATCTTACAGCACCAAATAAGTGTCCTGATATAAAATCTACTGGTGGGATGTTGGAGCCACCCTGGAGGGAGCCAGAGGCAGTCCTTATACTTGAAAACATCATGAACTAGAGAAGCAAGGTGGAAGAGCGTTAAAAATGCAATTTGAAATTATTACTGGATTTTGGTTTTTTTAAAAGATTTATTTATTTGTTTGTTTGTTTATTTGTTTGTTTGTTTTTGTGGGACCCTCGCCTATAGCCCGGGATCAAACTGGAGCTACAGAGGCTGCAGGCAGCTTCGCAACCCAGCGCTCAACTGCTGCGCCACCAGGGGAGGCCCGATTTATTTATTTATGCATACAAGATATGGGGTACAGGTCAGAGGTATGGGGGATGAGAGGATTCACCAGAGACAGAGTGGGGGGCAGAATAGGCAGATGGACCAAAGACACTGCTGAGGGGAGCAGCGGACGAGGCAGGAGGGGTCTGATGCACCATGTGGGTCGCTCCCTGGCGGGATGGGGATCGAACTCGTGTTCAATGGCTGTGGATAGCTTCAGAGGTTCTGCCCCAATCCCTTGCAGCACCAGGGAGACCCTAATACTGGATTTTGAAGATGATAATCTAAGAGGCACTAGCCATGCTAGACCTCAACTTTCTCATCGCTACAATAAGAGAGTGCATAAACTATGACACAAGAGAGCTTCTGAAAGCCTATGAATCATTAACTTTAGAAATTCTAATTTTAAAGCATTTTTTAAATTCTTTAAATGGAATGCAAATAGTTCTCTAAGTTATTCTCACTCTGGAAAATGGTAATTTTGACTAAAATGCTAAAACAGCGCTTATTAACTTAAAGCACATAAATTATCACCTAAACTAAAAGTCAGTTTTCAGAATCTACCAACCTGTCTTCAACCTGTTTCCATAAATCACTTTCCATATTGACATCAAGAAAGTCCTTACTTCAGAATAAGTCTGTCTGGCAAAGGAGATAAGAGCAAGCAGGTGAGAGCAAGCAGGATGAGTTCTGAGGATCCAAGCTTTGCAAAGGGTCACCGTGGCATTAAACTAGGTGTTTCATTATGAGCATCATTTTGGGAGCTCGGGAGAGTTTCCAAGTCATTAAGAAAGAGGATCTTTTGATTTTGTTGTCTAGTCACTCAAGGGGTTTTGCAGTTTACAGGTACTGTTAGAGGAAATTGACCTTTTGATTGTTTATTTAATCAAGTGACAGCCTTTGAATACAGAGGGTGCCAAGTAAATGAGTCATCAGACTAAGCAGAGCAGAATAACAAGGACTCCTCCTGTGTTCCACCTTCTGCCTGTGATATTTTACAATTCAAAAACATGATTTTACCTGAAGCCATCTTCTACCAATGCACTTTGGCTTAAAAATACCTGACACCAGAGTGTGTGCTTTAAGGGCTTTACAACAACATAATCTGAGCCTACTTTATATAGTTTGCTATGTGAGTAATTTTACACATTGCAGTACACATGCACACACATCATATATATGTATGTTTATATATGTAGTATCTATATGTTTTTACACACGCACATACTTTTTTAAAATATGTACACTTTTTAAACGTGGCTAATAAGTTCTTACAAACAATTTCAGTTGATCCACTTCTGTGGTCACAATAGGTATTTTTTTTTACAGATTTCCCCATTAAAATTTGTATCTAAAAAATTAACTTATTGCTGCTTAACAATAACCATAGATTTAGCAGCTTCAAACAACACCCATTTGTTAGTCCACAGTTCTGAAGATGACGCATCTGGTGTGGCATAACTGAGTGTTTTGCTTGGGGTATCACATAGCTGAGATCAAGATGTTGGCTGGACTGAGTTTATGTTTGGAGACACTGGGGGGAATATGCTTTCAGGGTCATGCAGATTGTTGGAAGAATCCTTTTCCTTGCAGTTGCAGCCCCCAAGGTTCCCATTTTCTTGCTGCCATACTTCTCCCTTGGCAGATGTATATTGCTTTCAGATCTTTTCCACATGATTCCCTCTATCTTTAAGCCAGCAAATGCAGACTGAATCCTTGTGTTTCAGATTTCCCCATTTGCCTCTTCTGGAATCAGCTAGAGGAAGCATGTGGGTACCTTAAGCCCACTCAGATAATCTCCCTCCCTGTAGGGCAAATGATTAGCAACCTTAATGACATCTGCAAAATCCCTTTTGCCATGTAAAGTAACATAATCATGAGGGACCTTAAAATTCTGCTTACCACAGTTACCTTACACAGCTAGTCATTGTTCTATAGATTTAGTTATTCAGGTTGAGTAACCTGAAAAGACATTTGGAACATTACATGAAAATCGCCATAGTGAATTATATTTAGGTTAAGTTTATTATGGATGTGACACAAAGGATTTGTGATCCTGAAAAGTATTTACTTTTTTAGAGAAGTCCATAAACACATCAGATTAAAGCATATTTTAAAAAGTATGTTTTAAAGAGCTATTATAAATGCTTAGCATATTTATTACCTGGGATGCTTTGATTTTATCAGATGACAATGAATAGTATTATTTTCTTGATATATGCTGTTAATCATGGTTTTAGTCATACAGTAATGACACAAATTCATAGACTTTAGAACTAAAAGAAATGTGACATTAGTTGTCATCCTTCTCCTATCCTCACCCTTTTCATAAAGGAAAAGTCAGAGACTCAGAGAAGATATGATTTAGAGAAGGGCACTGGTCTAGAATATACATATCCTGATTCCCTTTCTAGTAGTAATGATGATGGCAATACCATCAATTGAAGAGTTTCTTTATATCAGATACTAATATTTATTTTAAATGTTTTATTTAAAATTTTAATATATTATTTGTCTTCATCCTCACAAAAATCCAGAGAGGTGGGCATTATTACTATTACTATCATTGCCTTTCCACGTTTGAGAAAAGGAAATCACAGTGAGGGTAAGTAACTTGCTCAGTGTCACCCAACTTTGTATGCAGTACAGTGGGGATTTGCAAAGAAACACTTAAACACCAGGGCCCCATCTCTTCTCTGTGCTCTGCTCTTTCCATCCCACCAACTGCTTCTAACAGGGCCTCCTATATGTAGTTACAGCATTAGCTTAGTATCATCTCCACAGACAGCTGCACAAGCTAGCTTTTGGTGATATTATGACACCACCTCAGTGAATAACAGGAAATTTGGAGTCAAGGTACTATGTACAAACTCTGGATTTTCACTTACTTATATGACTAAGAATTATGTAACCGGCTAGGGCCCTGGAATTGTCTGGATTTGTAACTGGAGATTATTAAAGTTGTCTGAAAAGGACATATGTAAAAAGCAATCTAATTAAAGCATCACATGCTCATTGTACTATTATTCTTTGAGAAATGTTGACTAATTCTTACTACCCTATAATAGCAGATTTTCAAGTCACTTATGCTGTGATGAAGTCAGACATTAAATAAAAAGCTGTAGGTCTTTTTTCCATCACATTTTATTAATTTGCCAACAATTTACATAATTATATATTTTGGGAGTATAACTTCATATCTCCATATGTGCACATGCTTCACTCACCCTCCACAAAGCTCCAGTGCCAATGCTCTAGCACCTTCCCTTCCCAGCCTGCCTCCCTTCTCTTCTTCATCCTCTCTAGTAACCACTATATCTTTCAGAGTCTAAGAATTATAAAAAATTGTAGATCTTAGGCATTGCAAAGTCTTTGTCCTGAAATCTTTAGGAATCTCATTTCTTTCAAAGGTCTTATATTCCCATATCCTCATCCACATTTTGAAATTTCACTGAAGTTGTATGTCTCACATCATGGTAGTTATTCACAAAGGTGGTATTCTTCACAGAAAATGGCCAGGAGGGCTAGTTGGAAAGGCCAGGTCTCAGCCCTGGCTCCCTCCCGCCAACCCAGACATTCCACTCAGCCCATTCACACCTGGACAAAGTGATGCGAAGTTTTCATGTGGTTTTTTAAGAATCACTCTCAAATAAAATCATAAATAATAAATTTACAAATACCCAGGTCTATTCTTCATCATTCCCATCCTTAAAACAAACAAAAATTCTACCACCTTTGTTGTATGTATATATAAGTTTGTTTGTTTATTTTTGGGTTGTATGTTTCTTTTTGCTATACCATTTGAAAGTAAGTTGCAGACAGTATAATATTTCAGTTCTAAATACTTGATCCTATAGCTCCTAATGATAAAATTTTGTGTAATACATGCCATTATTTATAAGAAAATTAACAATTTCCTAATTCCATCAAACATCCAATCCATATTCACATTTTCCCTGCTTGTGCTAAAATTGCTTTTAAAGTACTTGATCTTAAGGTTTCTTATTTTGTTTTTGTTTTTTCCCCAAATGAGAAGACAGAATGCCCCAGTAGCATTTAGTCATTACACACCTCTGTGATATTTTTTTTAACCTGTAACGATTCCCACACCTTGTTAGTTTCCATGATTTACTTTATTATGAGATTAGGCTGATTTTCTACAATATCCCATATTCTGAGTTTGTCTTAATTTTTTTATTTATATTGTTAAAAATTATTGAAAACTAAAGATTAGTTCCAAAGATGTGATTAGAAAAAGGTTGTATATTTTTATCTGGAACAACTTGATAATTGATTTGGTGCATTTTATATCTGTACAAATGTTCTATTAGTGCTACTAAGTTTGATCTCTTAAGATGATGATAAACAGGTCTGCTAGCATTAAAATCATGTTTTCCTTTAACCACTTTTCCTTTCCAGTACCCCTTACTGGTGGATGGTAATTTGTCTCATATGATCATGCTTTCCTGACCTCTCATCTAATGGTGTTTGTTCATGTCAACTGATTTGGCTTACTTGAATCGTTTACTCCATTGGCGGTTGCAAATTGGTCATTTTAAAATATTGTTATTCCTTTTATATCTGTTTGCAAACATTCCTCTCTAAGAAAGTTTTTCTCCATCAATGGGGGGTGCATTATATGGTTTTACAGTTTATATCAGTACATGTTCATGTCAATGATATAAAATAATCAGCCTTAGATTATGAATCTGAGTTGTAGTTCAGTCATAACTTACATTTTATTTTTTAAAGTATTTTGATGTACGTTATAGTTGAAAGTGAAGAACAGATGAAATTTAAAACAGTGTTTCAAAACTGAGCAAATATTATATGAGACTTGGTGAAAGGTATTTCAACAAGTCACTGGTGATATCAGAAAGTGTTTATTGATCTAAGGGTAATTAATACCCAACACTAAGAGAGCTTAATGCATGACTGTGTCTCCCAAAATTAATGGTATGCATAGCCAATGTGGATAAATATTTAGACCTGACAAGAAGTAAATCAATTTGGATATCACCCTGTTGCTTCAGGCTTAGAAGCCTCTCATTTCCACATTCCAACATGCAAGGCCTGTTGTAATTTGGGCTCAATTTCTTGTCTGACCCACCCCCAGCTCTTTTTTTGGTTATTGGAACCATCCCTCCCTCTACTGCACATGGTCACTGCTATCTTCAGCCATTGTCCATGGTCTTTTTCTTGAAAAACAACACCACCACCACTCTTCTTGCCTCTTCTTGACTCCGAATCGGCCATTTTTCAAACCCAGCTCAAGTGGCATTCCCTCAGTGAAGCTACTTCCTAGCTAAACTTTTTATCTCTGTCACATCGGTGGTACTTTACTTAGTTCCTTTTAGATCTTCTAGTTGATTTCTTTAAGTAAACCTCATATCCACACTGTTGAAAATCCTTGGGGACATCATCATTCATGACCCTAAATCACAAAGCTTTTATGACATTGTATCATGCTGAGTTTTGCATCCCTTTGACAATCTCTCTGAGAGTGACCGCTGGAGCATTTATTATCAGACAGGACTGTCTCCATGTGTAACTCTCTTTGCCTTCTACTATCTATCACCCTTCAAAGCCAGATTTTCATATGAAAGTTAAGATCAGAATTTGAGGATTACTCACACCACACCTGTTCTTTGGAAATACGGCCTAGTTCTTTCACTGGGACAAAAAGAAAGGAAACAGGCAGGCATAAATTAATCTTGTATTTAAATATTACAGTGAAAACAAAACTTATTTTCCTTAGGTTGAACCTTTTTGTTCCTTTGTTACCAATTTGAGCACTGTTTTAAATGGAAATAGCACAATGGTATTTTGTGTTTCTTCAAGATTTTTTAGAAACTTTACATCCCACTCAATAGACATTGTTTGAAATGCCTTTTCTCTCTATCTCCTTCATAAGCACACTTTGTATTTATGCAGTTCTTTTCACCTGAGGACATCAGAGCGTTGGCTGATATTTTTTGTTGCCAGATGGTGATGACAAATCTATCACCTCTTTTGTTTTCTGTCTCTGCAGAAGCAGGAGGTAAAAAGCTGCGGAGCACTGTCCAGAGAAGTACGGAAACAGGCCTGGCTGTGGAAATGAGAAACTGGATGACTCGACAGGCAAGCCGCGAATCTACCGATGGCAGCATGAACAGCTACAGCTCAGAGGGAAAGTGAGTTGGGGGGCTGGTGTGTGTCCCCCGGGTCCTGCCAGGGACCATCTTACATCTCAATCTCAGTGATTTCACAAAAGCTAACTCACGCTCTGCAGCACCATTTTAATTTTCACTGACTAATTTGCTGTGAAGAACACATTTGCTCACCTGCCATGGAGCAAAGTTACATATCTGGCTTTTTATTTCAAGGGAAATAGGTTTGAAGATAGTGTTTCACTCTAATGACAAGATGCTAAAATGTCACTGTCATGGTACATGGAAATCCCTTGCCCTACCTGCAAATAATACCTAAAAGCACAAAAATAATAACCACTTCTACCTCACTGCATGAACAATTCTAGCTTTTAAAATCTTTGCTCTAACAGTTATTACTCAAAAATGTAGAATATTGATGCATACTTAGTTCTACACGGTAACAAACACTTCAGACAAACTTAATGGCCCAAAAGAAATGGCACTAAGGGAGTTGGTGGGCCTTTCTTTTATAGAGTTAGCACGCAGGCTTCCCTTGAATCAGCTGTATCTAAGATATTTTTCAGGCATTTGCATGGCTCTATCACCAGCAACAGATTAACAGTAATTAGCAAGTACAGGTCAATACGTGGGTATGTAAGGGACATTGACAGAGGAGACTGGCTTCCTGGCCTCACTCTGCCAGCACCATGAAAGTGTCTGATGCTACCCACTGTATGTGTAGCCAGTTCACAGATGCATGACTGCAGGTGCTGCTGGTAGAGCATTGATTATATGCCCTGGGTGTCATTTGCTAGCACAATTATATCAATATAGGAGATGTGTATAGTCTTTTTTAGCATTTATAAGAAAGGTGATATGGAACACTTGTTAAAATACAATGTTTGGGTTAACTGAATATTTGGAAATTAAAGTTAGGGCAAGTAATATATTTGATGTTAGTGAAGGAAGACAAACAATCCAGTGAAAAATGCAGGCATACTTCATGTTATTGTGCTTTGCTGTGTTGCACTTCCCAGGTATTGGGTTTTTAACAGATTGAAGGTTTGGCAGCCATGGTCAAGCAAGTCTATCATGCCATTTCTAAGAACTCAGATGATGGTTAGCCCTTTTTAACAATAAAGTATTTTTTCATTAAGGTATAGGTAATTTTTTTTTAAAGTTACATTTATTTATGCATACAAGAGCTGGGGTATAGGCCAGAGGTGAAGCAGGTGAGAAAATTCACCAGAGACAGAGTGGGGAACAAAACAGGCAGAGTGACTGAAATACACTGCTGAGGGGAGCAGCAGGCGAACCAGGAGAGGTCTGCTGCGCCATGTGGGTATCTCTCTGGCCAGGGATCGAACTCATGCTGCAGTGCCTGCAGACAGCTTTAAAGGTTGTGTGTTAACCGCTTGCACCACCAGGGAGGCCCAAAGTATAGGTACATTGTTTTTAGACCTAATGCTATTGCACATCTAATGGACTATGGTATAGTGTGGTTTGTATGAACTGGGAAACAAAAAAAAAAATTGTATGACTTTATTGCAATTTTGCTTTATTGCAATGTCTCTTAGGTGTGTCTGTACCTGTGCACTGAGTACTTACTGTCGTAAAGTGCTGTGTTCCATACTGTTAGGGTATACAAATGTGTAAACTGTATCTTCTGCACTTTAGATGTTCATACTCTTTTTTTAAAAAGATTTCTTTATTATTTATGATTATAAGAACTGGGGTACAGGCCAGAGGTGTGGGAGGTGAGAAGTTCCACCAGAGACAGAACGGGGAACAGAACAGGCAGATAGACCGAACTGTACTGCTAAGGGGAGCAGCAGGCAAGTCAGGAGAGGTCTGCTGCATCATGTGGGTAGCACCCTGGCCGGGGATCGAACTTGCGCTGCAGAGGCTGCAGACAGCTCCACAGCACTGCGCTCAACCCCTTGCACCACCAGGGAGGCCCTAGATGTTTGTACTCTTATTGGAAAAATAGGCCAAATACCCATAAATTCATTTGACCAATATTATTGTACCTTCTAGTGTTCAGGCACTGTCCTGTTATTTGGAGATATAAGTCATCCAGGGAGCTAAAAGTAATTAGGGGTTAAGACCCTGGGCTTTATGATTATAGAGGCTTAAGTTCTTATTTATATATGTAGTTTAGAACCTCCAGCAAGTTATTTAATTTTTCTAAGCTTCATTTTAATTCATTGAGCTTAAAAGATATTTATTGAGTTCTTGCAATATAGGCATAGCTCTAGGTGCCAAATACATATCAATGAATAAAACAGAAAAAAAATCACTACCCTCGGGCCTCCCCGGTGGCGCAGCGGTTGAGCGCTGGGTTGCGAAGCTGCCTGCAGCCTCTGCAGCGCTGGTTCGATCCCCGGCTGCTCCCCGGCCACCGGAGGAGGGTCCCACATGGCGTGCAGACCTCTCCTGCCGCCCGCTGCTCCCCTCAGCAGTGTACTTCGGTCCTTCTGCCTGCTCTGCTCCCTGCTCTGGCTCTGGTGAATTCTCTCACCCTCCCACGCTTCTGACTGTACCCAGTGCATGTATAAACAAAACAAACAAACGAACAAACAAATAAATAAATAAACATGCCTCTATAAAAAAAAAAATCACTACCCTCGATGAATTTATGGCCTAAAAAATGACAGACAATTAATAAGAAAAATTATTAAAATATATATAAGTGAAAGATTAGTGAAGTATATAATAGACTAGGTAGTACTATTGCTACAGAGAAAAATAAAGCAAGGAAGAGAAATGGTGGAGGGCAGGGATAAGATTTTACGTAGAGTAGCCAGGAAGGGGGCACATTGAGTAAAGGAATTTACGAAGCACATGGATATTTAAGAGAAAAACATTGCAGATTGAAGCAACACTGACTCCTGGAGTCAGGAGCTTGCCGGATATTAGCAGTGGGAAGTAGAGTAAGCCAAGAGTTGTAACATTAAGAATTAAGATCTGGGCCTCCCCGGTGGCGCAGCGGTTGAGCGCTGGGTTGCGAAGCTGCCCGCAGCCTCTGCAGTGCTGGTTCGATCCCGGCTGCTCCCCAGCCACTGGGGGAGGGTCCTGCATGGCGCGCAGACCTCTCCTGCCGCCCGCTGCTCCCCTCAGCAGTGTACTTCGGTCCTTCTGCCTGCTCTGCTCCCCGCTCTGGCTCTGGTGAATTCTCTCACCCTCCCGCGCTTCCGCTTCTGACTGTACCCAGTGCTTGTATAAATAAATAAACAAACAAATAAATAAAAAGCATGCCTCTATAAAAAAAAAATTAGAAGAATTAAGATCTGGGGGCCCAGGTGGACAGCTTGTGTGGTCTTTACATATTGTTGTAAGGGCTTTACTTTTACTGTGAGAGGAATGAGAAATTATGATAAAATACTGAGAAGGGGACTGACAGGATCGGACATCAATTTTAACAGATTACTCTGATTATACAGGGAGGAAAGCAAAGGTGGCAATGGGGAGATCATTCACTCAGAAGGGTGTTGCGATGTAATACAGAAGATAAAAGATGATAACATAGTCCAGAAGGGTAGTGTTAACAACGTCAGATTCTGACTGTATTTTGAAAGTACAGCCAATAAGATGTATTGATGAATTTGGTGTGAGTGATGACAGAAAAAGAGTGTGTTTGTTTGGTAGGGTTGCTACCAAACAGATTGGTCTAAACAGAAATCGATTTTCTCACAGTTCAGGAAGTTGAAGTCCAAGATCTACGTGTTGGGTGGCCTCCGTGTGCTCATGTGGGCTTTCCTCTGTGCGTGCAGACTGGGTATCTATCTATCTCCTCTTGTCATTAAGACAGCAGTCACAGTAGATCCATGCTCTACCGACATGGTTTCATTTGCACTGAATTACTTACATCCAAACAAATATGTGAGGAAGCAGTTAGAATACCAGCCGTGGCCCAAGGAGAGATCCAAACTGGAAATGTCCATCTAGGCATTGTCAACATTGATGGCATTTAAAGCCATGACTGGGTGAGATTTCTGGGGGAATCCAGACCTGTGGACAGGATAAGAGGTCAAAGGATTAAATTCCCAATGTTCGTGGCAGAACTAGCAAAGGAGACTGAGGTAGAGCAGCAAGTGAAGATAACCAGATTAAGGGGCCCAGGAAACAAAGTGGGGGAAACTGCCTCAAGACGGGGGTTAAATGGTACTGATGTATTAGATTAGATGAGTAAGGGGTGTCAACAGCTGGGTCCACCACTGTGACCATTAGGTATTCGCAATCAGAAATTTTGGTAGAATGGAGGATAATAAAGCAAGGAAGAGAACATGTAAGAAAATTGATCAGAGTTTCAGGGGAGGACGAGAGGAAAGATGAAGACAGCTCATAGCGACAACTCTTCCAAGGAGTTTTAAGGAGAGAAATAGGGAGGTAGGTGGAAAGGGAAATGAGTTAAGAAAGTGATTTTTTTTTTTTAAATGGAAGAAATAACAGCATGTTTATGTGTTGCTGGGAATGACTCAGAACAGTTTCTTCATCTAGAAATCCAGTTAAATAATACATTCTATCTCCTAGCTCAGCTGAGAGGATTGAATATGATAGTGCCTATCATGGAGTAAGTACTGGGTAGGTACTGAGTGCTCTTGAGAGAAATCACAGCTCCACCCACCAGACCAGGGAAAAAAGGACAGACAGACAGCATTCCCAATCCAATGTGGACAAGATCTTCTGTTAGCAGACATGTGCTGCTGGAGAATAAGGAGGGACAACCATGGAGATGGGCTGTGGTTTTGGAATCCACTTAACAGCAGTGGTAACAATTGCTCTTCCTGCCCAGGGAGAAGGCTAGAAACTTGAGTTACCTGATAGTAAACAGGGATTGAGGGTTTAATCCTATGTGTCATTTTGTTTTTAGCCTAATTTTTCCTGGTGTCCGCTTGGCCTCTGATAGCCAATTCAGCGATTTCCTGGATGGCCTTGGCCCTGCCCAGCTAGTTGGGCGCCAGACTCTGGCTACACCGGCAATGGGTAAGAATTTCTCACTTGGTTTCATTGTGTTTCCTTGAGATTAATATTCACATTTCTGAATTTCATAGGATCTTTCATAATATTATCAGCAAGAATGAGTAGCTTAGATTTTTAACAATCAAAAATTTTCCATTTTTTCTATTTTAATGTATATGCTTTTGAAAGTAAAATATCGCTGATGAAATCTTAAATCTATTTGGCTTTAGGAAAGCATATGGGACACGATAAAATGCTGTTAAACCAAGATCTTTGATGCAATCATTTTTCTCACTGCATTTGTATATTAAGGCCTATTTGTTTCATCCTCACATGCCATTAGGTGACATTCAAGTAGGAATGATGGACAAAAAGGGACAGTTGGAGGTGGAAATCATTCGGGCCCGAGGCCTTGTTGTAAAACCAGGTTCCAAGACACTGCCAGGTAAAAACAGAAGATTCTTCTACTATTGTTTGTAATTCACACTTTTCAATTTGAATGAAGAATGGTTGTGATTAGATGCTGAAATTTTTGTCTAGGTAATCAAGGATCCTAATGAGTCAATTAGTATCTTTCTCGAGATTTCAAGAAAGGCTGCTATGGTATAAAAGAGAGAGGGGAACTATTACACGTTTTTATCATGATGTCACATATTTTAGACTGAAATGTCATTATAATCTAAAATGTTTAGAACCATGGAAATTGTCACAGATGCCAGGTGCATTGTGCAGAGGCGTCTAGAACATCGGACCTAACATATAGAACAATTAATTATTAAGGATTTGGAAACTTGGTTTCTTGCCTCAGCACCTCCACTGACTGAATTCTAATTTTGAATCTCTTAACTTCTCTATCCTTGCAGAAATTCTAAATTATAATATATATTACCTATTGTACAACCTTGCAGTGGTGATTAAGGCAATTGTATTTCTAAAGGTCTTGGAGCTAGTCAACCCATGCTGCTATAAAGAATATAATTCATACAAGCATAAAAATGCTATTATAAAGTATCTGTCAGATAAATTTCAAGCCATAATTCAGTGTCTCTCCCCAGATCATTAGAACATATTGCATCAAGCCCACACCACCACCAATAAACAAGCCCTTTTGAGTGGTAAACAGATGATTTGTAGGGAAGAGTATATCAAACAATAGAGTTTCTTTATATGTAAACATGTTTAATTAGATTTAAGTATTAATAAATGACAGCTTTAGTAGAACCTCTCTCAAGTTTTGCTGGAGACCGGAAGCGTTATACTTTGTTTAGTACTGTGTACAAAGCTAAATAAACAGTTGATGGTAAAATAGTCACCATCGTCTAAACTCCCTGCATGGCTGAGAGTTATCAGTTGTTTATCTAATGATTTTGACACAATGTGGAAAGGCCAGTGACTGATGGCTGACTCTTGCAGTCTACGATTAAGGTATTGTGGATATGACCTGTGAGCTGGGCCACAACTCATCATTTAATGTTTCTTTCCCAAGCACCATATGTAAAGGTGTACCTACTAGATAACGGAGTCTGCATAGCCAAAAAGAAAACAAAAGTGGCAAGAAAAACGCTGGAACCTCTTTACCAGCAGCTATTATCCTTTGAAGAGAGTCCCCAAGGAAAAGTTTTACAGGTATTTACTGAATTATTTAGCTCATACAGAAGAAAGTGTTTTCACGTTGTCAAACCTTATACCCAGCATTTTTTTCTTACCACATTCTTTTTTGTTCCTCACAGCTGAGATTCTTTGGAAACCTTCCCAGGCAGTGGCCAGTACTATAAAACTCTCAACACTAATGTTTCCTTTAAAGTAGACTATAGCCTTGCAAACCCCAATCACATATACATTCTGATCTCCCTGGACTGTTTAAGATCTTGACACCCATCCCAGTAGAGTTTTCCCCTAATGTACCTTTAGATTTTGATAGTAACAGAAAATTATATTGAACTTGATGTTTGATGTCAGCACATTAACTGAAGGTGTTTCAGTTTACACGCCTTTGTTCCTGTGGTTATACTGACATTACTCTCCTTTTTTATTTTGCCAACAGATCATCGTCTGGGGAGATTATGGCCGCATGGATCACAAATCCTTCATGGGCGTGGCCCAGATACTGTTAGATGAACTGGAGCTCTCCAATATGGTGATTGGATGGTTCAAACTTTTCCCCCCTTCCTCCCTAGTAGATCCAACGTTGGCCCCTCTTACAAGAAGAGCTTCCCAATCATCTCTGGAAAGTTCCACCGGACCTTCTTACTCTCGTTCATAGCAGCTGTAAAACTGTTGTCATAGCAACCAGCGTTACAAAAAAAAAAAAAAAAAAAAACCACAGGTCGCAAACCCTGGTAACACTGCATGCTTAATGTTGTGTCTTCTGGGCCTGTTTCTAGGGATATAAAGCGATCCTGTGTTCTCAGAGGAAGTTGCACACATTGTGCCCTACAGAAGGCCCTCAGGTGAAAGAGAAGAGCTATGAAGAACTATCAGGTGTGGAGTTCAGTAACACTCAAGTTTTGGTCTAATCTGAAGCCATGGATTAATCTCAAAGAATCAGTCAGTTTCATGCAACAAAAGCCCTTTTCAATGGCACCTTTATATTTTTATCGTTCCTTTTTTCTTCATTTCTCTGATCCCAAAGCCCTGTTATGCCACAGAAATGGAGCTATACCGCCATTAAGCCATGTTACAAGTCAAGGAGTGAAGTTCTGGGAAGCATCAGGTCAAAAGCAAGAGACCAAAGAAGTGGTCTGGGACAAAACGTCAGCCCTCCTCTGGATGATGACCGGGAGTAACCAGCCCGAGTGACCAGTGCCAGCTTCGGAGCTCCAGCAGGCATGTCGCTCACTAGTGCCAGGAAGTGTTGGACTCTGAAAGACACAATTCTGTGGCTATACTGTACTGAATGAAATTAAAGAAACCTTTTTTGCATGGACACAGATTAGCTGAATACTTAAATTATTTTCTTGGGGCTGCAACTTGCAAAAAAAAAAAGAATAAAAATCAGCCATTTTCAACAATTTATATTATTTTTAAAAATTAAATTTCACTAGTGCATGGTTTTAAAAAGGGGAGAGAATGCAACAGGGTGATACAAAGACACACCATGTTTATTCTTTAAACTAACCATAGTCTGTGTTTTGGCAGACATTACAGAGGAAAATACTTTCTAGAAGATACTTAAAATTCTCTTTATGTGACAAATAAGTATAATATATTCCATTTATTTCCATGTTAAATATACAAAACTGATGAAGTTCAGTATGTGCAAATTGTTCACGTCTTTCTTCTTCGATATCTCACTTTTTGTGTTCTCCCTCTTTTAATCTTTTATTTTCTTTCTCCCTACCAGAGTGAACATTATACTAAAAAATAACAAATTTATACCCTATATTTGATTCAGAGCTGTGGAAGCTTCTGAATTTATGAATTTCTCAAGGGAAAAAAAATCTAAGAGCTTTCTTTATTTCAAGCATGTTGAAAAGGATTTTGCAACATGACTTGGGAGTACATTAAAGTCAGTCAGCATGTGTTTGATAAAGAAGATATTTGAACTTTTGCAATTTATTGTACAGTGCATGGTAATTTTAGTTTCACCTTCAAATTTCAGTTTTACAGGAAAATCCTAAAATCATGTGGCCATTGTAATGTCCAATAAATTTGTTTTTAGCACCAGCATTATTCATACAGAGGTCAAAGTATTATTTCTAGAAGGTTTTAGGTTCTGTTTTTTAATCAATTAAAGCAGTTTCTTTAGCCAGTTTCCATTTACTATGTGACTAGAAAACAATGGTAAAATTTTGAAGCTCTGAAACACAGGGCTGTTTATTAATTCATTTTTCTGTAGTAAAATTCAATTTTTCACAAATTATATTTCTAAAGAAATACAGCAAACATAAATTTGCAACAGATAATTTGAAGCTCCAATTTTTAGATGACTCCAAGTCAGTCTGCCTATTAATAGTTCTTTGATGCCATCACCAAAAGTCCGCACGCATCCCCCAATGTCAAGCCCCTGCCTTTGGCTTTACAGACACTTATTACCATTGGGTGGTGCTGCAGGTCAAATTTCTTTTAAGTTCCCCCATTTAGAAGCAAAGTCACTGGTTAATGTAACAAACCTCCCACACTCTCTGATTCTTTATGTACATGCTGATACCACATTCTTGGAGGTTGAGTTTATTTTTACAATTTATTTCTACATACCATTTGTTTAAGTCAAGGCCATGCACAAAAATTGCTTTCCATTTTGCTTTTTTTTTTTTTTTCCACTTGAAATTCAGTGCTGATCATCAAAAACTATCATGCTTGATATGGTGCAAAAGTTAAAATGAGTATCACTAAAAATGCCTTCTCTTTATGTGGTGCAATATGAAATATACCGAGACTGTGTCTTGACGTTCTGTGATCTACGATGGACCCAGGTAAAGTCATTAAAAGATCGAATACAACTTTATTAAAATAATTTAGACACTTGTGTACCAGCAACAAATTGACTTAATAGACCTATCCTGTCTTTACTCTCCCTTAGAATAAACGTTTACCATTTTCCTGATATTAAGATGCAGTCACATAATCTTTTGTGCATATTCCTATATAAATTATTTCTAATTTTAATAAGAAGGACATGACTGTATGGAATATTTGTACATACTTGTCATTATGCAGTATTTATTTAAAATTGGTGTATTTTTTTTTTATTTTCACACGTCTGCACCTCAACTTGTGGTTTAGTCATGTAAATAGCACTATTCCAGTGACCACTGCTGCCCTGTATATAGTATGTTTTAAAAGTAAAGGGAATTCCAGTTGGGAAAAAAAAGAGGGGCAGATTAGTCCTGTAATGAACACCAACAATGTAAATCAAATTCATTCTGGTGATGGTATTTAACACTTTAAATAAAACATTTTCTTTACAGACGTGGTATGCCTGACTTTCTCTGACTTCTCTTTGCCCCACGTGTCCCTAAGCTCATTACCTGAACTCACACATCACATAAAGACAGCAAATTCATTTTTTCCTACCTCTCAGTAACAGGAGCAGACTGCTGGTCTTAGCAAATAACCTTCAATATTCTTTAAACTGTCTTTAAAGTACCGAAGGATTTCGGCTCATCATTAAAAGTTGCTACTGTAAGAAAAGGTGGCTTTTATGGATTGAGGTGCTTTCTGATGAAATGATTGAGCAGCTCACAGATTTTTGACTGAGACATGAGATTTCTGAGTCAGTGTGGCCTTCATCAATAGCAGAGTCCTAGAGAATCAGGGACAGGCTCTGCCATTCCCCACCTAAAGGTGGCGAAGGTGGCAGTGGGCTTTCCTCTGTGTTTCTGTGGGTATTAGTTTTGCTTTGTGTGCTGGGAGGGTGCCTTTTTGATTGGGAGACCTGTCATACCACAATTTGTCTCGGGATTGACTTATATAATGTGAGTGAATGGATGAGAGGGTATCGCCCTATCCTCGTAAGGCACTTCCTCAAGCTGGGAGAAAGAACCCTAGCAGAGTACCAATGGAAGCTCCCCTTGTTCTAAAGTTAAGAACTAGCTTGGATTAATTAAAAATCCAACCAAAATGCATACCTAGTTCTCTTTCCATTTCTTCCATTTCCAAGTTCCAGCCCAGTTCCCCATATATATCCCTGTTATTCTTCATTATTCAATATACACTGTCTAGTCAAGTGAGGTATTTCTTTGCTGTTCATATACTCAGGTTATTAAAGTCTCCTTGCCTTTCTTATAGCCCTCTCCTGAAAAGACCTTCTAAAAATGATGTTAGTCCCTTCCTGCAACTCCCAGCTCAGGACTGAACACTTCCTTAGCAGTTCCTGACTAAACCCTAATATGACTGCCGTCGACACCAACACCATCACTTTTCCAGAGACTCCAGTGGCCAAAGCTCCACAAGCAACAATAAAGAACATGGCCATCCCTCTTGTAAGGACTGTGAGAGAATGGGTGGAGAAATCATCAAAACTGCCTGGACTGACTAAACTTTAACGTTCTGTGCACATAAAAATCTTGTGTTCAACATGTCTGTCTCCAGTCCTTCAGCTCCTGATGCCCTCAGCATCCTGCTGGCATCTGTAGACCGAGTAAACAAGTCCACACACCCACCTTTGGTTTGTGAACAGTGAATTGAAAAGCGATATGCAAGAGGAAATCTAAATCAATCCCTGCAACTCTTCCATGGGGTCCAAATATTGAATTTCTCTGGCATTCACTACCTGACCCAGGAAATAAGGAATTTGAATTAGATCTTCTCTCATTAAATCAACACTTTGACTAATGTGTAAGCTCCTTCAGGGAAGAGACATGTCTATATTTTTCTCTTCTATATTCTCAGTACCAAGAGAGATGCATGACATACAGATGCTCAATAAATATCTGCCAAATTAATGAATATTTATGTAGCCCTTGCTATTTTTGAGAGACTATTCTAGGCATTGTACTGAACAAAACAACATGGTCCTGTCCTCGTGGATCTTTCGTTCTAAGGAAGACACACAGTGGATAAAAATTAGACGTGTGAAAACTCCAAAAGAGAAGACCCTGGATACTAAGGAAGCATCAGCAAAACATTTTAATTCTGTCAAGAGAGGTTGGTGTCTTAAAAGGAAAAAAAAAAAAAGTATTCAATAGGAAATGACAGCAATGGGAGGTGGGAGTGAGGTAAAAAATACTCTGGGCAGAGAGAACAGCAGATCAGGAATTGAGCAGGGTGGACCATGACTGTGCCATTCTTATAATCTAGTATCTAATAACCACAAGTACATAGAAAGCACTTGTGAGTGAATCAATAAACAACCAAATACTGATTTCTGCAACACTGGTTATCTCTTGAACTATTGAGTTATGTTGAAAAGCTAGTTTCCATTTAAATTTGGTATGAGATCAGTCTGTAAGTGAAATACTGATAAGGGCTCATCCGCTGTAAGTTTGTATTTGAAATAGTTCTCAGGTGGACTCAGAACCGAGTCGTTAATTTCAGTTGTCTTTGAACATAATCCTATACTCGCACAACACCTAGGTCAGGATTGCGTCTGCCTCAGCACTCGTAGGAGCCAATAGCTAACCTTCATGGGTGAATATCACTTTCAACTATTCTCAGAAAGATTACTGTCATCAAATGAAAAATTCCTGAAGCCTGAAATTTATGTTTATAGCTTGCGTGTGATTAGATTCCTATAGTGTTCTTAACACTATTTGCATACCACTTACTGTCACTATGTTTGGGAAAGAGGACCATTTTGTTTAGCATGCTTCCTTTTTGTTCTATCCATATTAACCCTCATGAGACCTGCAATTGTCTAACTAATCCCATTCTGGCTCCAACTGGTTGTATCGGGGTGCAGACTCTCGAACTGGGTCAGTCTGTACTGTCTCTTGTGGAAATGTATTATTTTTGGTTTGGTTTTGCCTTGATGCCAAAGAGGCTGTCCATCTCCAGTGACAGAAACTTTTAAACAGATTAAAAAGGAAAGGGGCTGACGATTGTTTTCTGATATATGATGAAAGCTGAATTAAGACAGAAGAAAGCAAATAAGCCGAGCAGAGGTAGGAAATGAGAGAGTCCTGTGGCGTTCATACTCTTGCTTCCATTATGACTGAGACTCAGCTGTATTCTTATTCTTCCAAGAGATCTGATACATTCTAGTTTTACTTAATTGGATTCCTGCTACTTGAAGTTATGAGTCCTCATTAATACATTTAGCCAAAGACATGTCTGATGGAATTGTAGCATCTTGAAGGAGTCCTTGAGGTCCCATAGGACAATCTCATAGTATTAAAGCCCTAAGAGCTGGCCACCCAGGCTTTACTTGGCAAAAATAAACTCTGCAATGCAGTCCTTTTGATAGTTTCTAACAGAATCGTCTTCCTAACACTGAGCCCAAATCTCTCGTCCAGTATTTTCCTTGGACTAGCATTACTATGTAGAATTGCAAAGCAAAAGTTTGATCCCTCTTTTACTTGAGAGTCCTTCAAATATTTTAAGTTAACTTATCTCACTTTCCTCAACTCTTCATCTCACTTTCCTCAACTCTTCAAAAGCATAATAGTAAGTTGGTTCAAAGTACCTGTTCTAGTTACAAATGCCAGAATTCAAATATACGCTCAATAGCCATATAAATTTGAATGAACCATATATAAATACCCAGAAGTGGAATGTCTGGGTCATATGGTATTTCTATTCTTAATAGTTTGAAGAATCTTCCTACTGTTTCCATCTGGTTGCAGCAATTTGCTTTTCCATCACCAGTGCACAAGGGTTGCCTTTGCTCCACATTCTTTGCAACACATGCTTATTTCTTATCTTTCTGATAAGAGGCATCCTTATAGGTATGATGTGATTTCTCATTTGGTTTTGATTTGTGAGCGATTTTTTTTTTTTAATTGTACTCTATTGACTAGTTCCTGGCTGTGCCACTTATTCAGTGATAACTCTTGACAATGTCATTTATATTCTCTGAATCTCACTACCCATACCTGCAAAATAGGGATAATAAAACTACTCAATTCATTTGGCTGTCATGGGGGATTAATGGAGAGTATGTATATAAAATGTATATAGCATTCCCAGCACCATGTGTGGTATAAAGTAAGTGTTTACAAATGCTAACTATTGAGCGCATAAGTGACCGATTACAATGTCTAGAAAACCATTTTATTCTTTGTCCAGCTGTCTCATCTAAGGACGTCCTAACAAAATCCTCCTATGGAAGCAAACAGTTGCTTCTGTAATTTAAGGCCAAGCTGGGCATCCGATGCTGAATTTGAAGGTAATTCTGCTGAGTGCCCTAATAGCAGACCTTGTCTAATCTTTCCTAGAGATGAATGCACCCCAGAAGATCAGCTATCCTCTGTCCAGGACTGCATAAAAGAAAGATCCCAGCTTATAGCCTTCTCAGAAGGGGACAGCTGGGCAGACTGAACTGGGACATCATCCAAAAGACAGGCCCTTAAAATATGCTGAAAGAGTTCACTCTATAGGGACTGACTGTGTATGCTGGAGTGTCAGAAGCAGAGGAAGTCTCAGCTTCTGGAAGATAACATGAGGTGAGAGCAGGACAGCCTCAGACTCTGCATAGGCAGATGCTTGAGTTCCTTATCACAGAGCTTCTCTACTTGTTTCCTAATCCAGAAACAGGTCAGACCCTGCTCTAGTTCTCACCTCCAGAGTGGACTCCCCTGTCATTGGTCTGACTGTGGGCTGCCAAGAACAGGCTTCTTGGGTGGCTACCCCAGGACAGCAAGAGCCCTGCAGGCTGCAATGGGGCCCTGGCAATGTGCTGAAGTCCCTAAATCCTGAAACAGTGAGGCCTCGGGCCCGAGCAGGAGTGATGAACAGCGCGGCAGTGAGAAGCTGAGTCTGCCTGACATTCAGCAGCCTCCCTTAGCACATCTCAGGCTGCTGCTGGAGAAATAATGGAAGTTGTGGGAAAAGGTATGTGTTACTTCTTTCGTTCGTGATTTGTTATAGCCAAGAACATCGTGTGCAATCACCCATGAAGCTTTTATAAGTTACTTATGTCTTAGTTAAAATAAAAACTCCAAACAAAAAAACTCCAGTGCTCTGCTGGGATGGGAGAGAAAGGTGGCAACTGGGAGGTTGACTCATTGTGAAGGTTCTGAGTTTCTACGAGGACTGAGCACTCAAAGCTGACAATCCAGTCAAACTTTAGCTACAAATTTGGCACCTAAAGACAGCTAGAGAAATAATCCAAGCCTGCAACCAAAAATCTAGCTCTTCGGGGCTTTCTCGGAGAGGAGAAGCATTAGGATACAACACATAGTCTCAAGTCAGAATCATTTAGTAAACAGATCCTTAAATATGCAGGGATCACCCTACTTCCAAGTGGACTGCAAAGGGCCTCCCTGAAAATGACCAGACTGTATACTTCTGTCCCTGCTGAAGTGTGTGTCAGCTGCAGGAACAGATATATACTAGACAGGCGCATAGAGGAAGGATCGGTTAATTTTCCTTAGCAAGGTTGCCTAAAGGATATGAGCTTTTCTGTTCATTGCTGACTTATTCTTTCTCATCACTAGGTAGAGGCACATAATGACCACTTCAAAGAATATGGGGAGTTTAAATAACAAAAGAAATGACCCTATCCAACACAACCCAGGATATAGTAAGTACTCAACCAGTTATTTTCAGTTTCAAATAGGAATTGCATTCAGTCATAGGGAACATCAGTAAAATACCTCTTACTTTTTTCTTTAAGGTTATTTCCCGTAGCTCAGTGCCTGCTGTCAAGGCTATATTCTAAGGGAGAATAAAAAAGAGAGGAAGAGCGAAAATCACCATTCTGGTAGAGAACTATCTTTAAAGCTTTCCGAGAGCTCTTGCCCAAGATTTCTAGTTTGTTTTTTTTTTTAAGATTTATTTATTCATACAAGAACTGGGGTACAGGCCAGAGGCGCAGGAGGGGGAGAGGATTCACCAGAGACAGAGTGGGAAGCAGAACAGGCAGACAACCAAAATACACTGCCAGCGGATGAGGCAGGAGAGGTCTGCCGTGCCATGTGTGTATCTCCCTGGACGGCCAGGAATTGAACCTGTGTGGTTGAGGCTGTGGACAGCTTCACAACGCTGCGCTCAACCCGCTGCACCACCCGGGAGGCCCCCAAGATTTCTAGTGTTAAAGGGGGGATTGTTTCACACCATGTAGTATGATGCTACCTGTCAGCTTTCGTAGGTGTTCTCCTAATATTGAGGAAGTTCACAGTTATCCTTAATTTGCTGGGAGTTTTTGTCAGGGATGCAAGTTCAGTTTTGTCACATGCTTTTCTACTTCTATTAAGATGTTTACCTGGTGTTTCTCTTATACTCTGTTAATGTCATGAATTACAATGATTTTCCATTAATAAAACATCTGAAAATTTTGGAAAAAAACAATTTGATGGTGATGTCTTGTGCTGTATGTGTTGCTGAATTCATTTTGATAATATTTTGCTAAGGAATTCTGCATATATATTCATGGTCTTTAATATTCTTTCTTTGTAATGTGTTTGTCAAGTTGGTATCTGGATTATGATGGCCTCATGAAAAACTGATTGGAGAGTATTCCTTTCTCTTCTGTTTTCTGAATGAACTTGTGTAAAACTGGTGTTACTTTGTTCTGAAATATTTGATAGAATTCACCAGTGAAACCACCTAGGTCTGGAATCTTTTTTGTGGGAAATTTTTTTAAAAGATTTATTTATTTATTTATTCGTTTATTTGTTTATTTATTTATTTGTACAAGCACTGGGTACAGTCAGAAGCGCAGGAGGGTGAGAGAATTCACCAGAGCCAGAGCAGGGAGCAGAGCAGGCAAAAGGACCAAAGCACACTGCTGAGGGGAGCAGCGGGCGGCAGGAGAGGTCTGTGCGCCATGTGGGACCCTCCTCCTGTGGCAGGGGAGCAACCGGGGATCGAACCAGCGCTGCAGAGGCTGCAGGCAGCTTCGCAACCCAGCGCTCAACCGCTGCGCCACCGGGGAGGCCCTTTGTGGGAAAATTTTGACCATAAACTAGTCAAATAAACGGCTTTTAAAAATCTGTCATGTTTTTTAGAGTTTTGTTAATTTATGCAATTTGTCAAATTTTTCATTAAAAGCATATTTATAATATTTGTGCCATCCGTTTCTAAAGAATTTGAAACAATGACCCCTTCATTTACCTCTAATGTTGATAATTTTCTCTTTCTTGATTAGTCTTGCTAAGCGTTGGTCAATTTTGTTAATCTTCAACATACCAATTCTTGACTTTATTATATTCCTCTATTTTTGTTTCTATTTCACTGATTTCTGCTTTTTATTATTTTAAAATAAAATATTTCCAAATAATTATTTTAATTGCTTTGAGTTTGATTTATTCTTTGTCTAGATTCTTAAGTTGGAAGCTTAGATCACTGATTTCAAGCCTTTCTATTTTAGTGACATGCTTCTGAGATGTGATCTTATGCCTCTGAATCATAGACAACGCTATAAACGAAGCAATTTCAATAAAAACACTTAAAAAAAACCTTTCCATTTATTTTTTACATTCCCTTAAATAAAAGAGTTCTCAATGTGCTGAGTAGGAAATCTCTTATTACATGTGTTTGTTTGTTATTCTATATACAGGTAAACCTTTATTCTTTTCTAATATACTTCTCATAGATTTCCTTTTAAACACTGCTCTGGCTACAGCTCAAAAAGGCTAGCATATTTCATTATCATTCAACTAAAATGTCTAGTCATGCCTGTGATTACTCATTGGATCTAATAGCTTTTTAGAAGTAGACTAATCCCAAACACCTGAGAACTTTCTAGGTCTCTTGATGTTGATTCCTCACTTAGTTCAATTTGACCAGAAAACAAACGAAAATTTCCTCTTTTTTATATTTGTCAGGACATTTTTTTATTGCATATTGAATATCTTGGTGAACATTCCCAGTGCACTTGTAAAGAACATTCTGCAGCTGTTGGTGTAGTGTTAGCATTCTATAAATATTAATGAGATCAAATGGGTAGATGTTATCTTTAAAGTATCCTATACCCTTATTGATTGTCTAAAATCAGGTACTGAGAGAGAGGTAATAAAATCTTAACTACATCTAGGTGTGCCAGTTTTTTCCTTTAATTCTTTCAGGTTAATTTTTCCTTCATGTGTTTGGAAACTGCTGTTAATTGCATAACGTACATGATTGTGACATCTTTTTGATGAATTAGACTGTTCATCATTATGTAATACCCTTTTATCACTGATAATATTCCTTATCTGGGATTTTATTTGTATTAAAATATTTAAACACCAGTCTTCTTATGCTTATGGTTTCCATCCTTCAACTTACCTGTGCAAGTTTATTTAAACTGTATGTCTGTCTTTTTTAGGTAGCATACAGGTTAGTTTTTGCTTTTTAAATCTAGTGTGTTAGTTTCTGCCATTTAATTATAATGTTTAATTGTAATGTAATTTAATTGTAATGTTTAATTTATTCACATTTAGTACTATTATTAATATGTTTGGGTTTAAGTGTAACTCTGGATATTCATCTCTAAGTTATATTATTTGCGGTTGTTTATTCTTTTCCTATCTTTTAGATTAATGTATTCTTTAATATTCCTTTCTAATTCCCTTGTTTTTGCATTAATTTCTTTGTATGGTTGCTCCTAGGTAGAGTGCGCATACATCCTTAATGAATGGATTTCATTAGATTATATTTTGCAAGTTAACTTAAAATGCCAGAACCTGTAACAGCAAAAATCTATTTACCCTACCTATTCTTTTTTGCTATTGCTATTGTCTATTTTCCCTTTAATTAAAAGTCACCATAATGCAATGCAATGCACATACTTGTCTTAAGTAACCAGTTGCTTTCAAAAGACATTAACTGGAGATATTTTTTCATATTTTCCAAAAATATTTATTTTTCTGGTTCTCTCGTTCCTTCCTATAGATCAGGTTTATATCTAGCATCATTTCTTTTTGCCTGAAGAATTTCTCTTAGCATTTCTTTTAATATAGTTCTACTGTCAAAAATTCCCTAGGCTTTTGTTGTTCTGAAATTGTCTTTTTTTTTTTTTTTTTTTCAAGATAAACTCTTGCCATTTGTGACAGCATGGATGGAACTGGAGGGGATTATGCTAAGTGAAGTAAGTCAGAAGGAGAAAGACAAAAGCTGGATTATTATACTCCATGTGGAATATGGAGGGGGAAGAAAAAAGAAACTGACAAAACTAAACCAGAACAAACCCTAGAAATGTGACTGCAGAATAGAGGAAGTGGGGGGTGGACACAAAGGAGGCAGGAGCTCCAATTGATCAGACATTTTCTGATCCTACTGGATAATGGAATTTACTCAGTTTCTTAACAGATATTATAGGGCAGTGGCTCTCAAACTTGACTGTGAATCAGAATCACCAGGAAGAACTTGGTAAAATGTACATGTTTCTGGGCCCCAGAATCAGTTTCTGATTTGGTAGATCTGAAAAGGGGCTCAAGAAATTGCATTTCCAGGACCTCCCTGGTGGCACAAGGGGTTAAGCACCGCACTATGAAGCAATCTGCAGCCTCTGCAGCACGAGTTGGATCCCCAGCCAGCCAGGGAGAAACACACATGGCAAGGCAGACCTCTCCTGTCTCGCCCACTGCTCCCCTCGACAGTGTGTTTCAGTCAGTCTGCCTGTTCTGTTCCCCACTCTGTCTCTGGTGAATCCTCTCACCCCCTGCATCTCTGGCCTGTGCCCCAGCTCTTGTATGCATAAATAAATAAATCTTTAAAAAAAAATTGCATCTCCAAATGTCCGGGTGATGCTGGTGCTATTGGCTTGGAGACTATCTTTGAAGAAGCACCAACATGGAGAGTTCTCAGAACAAGTTTATGTTTGTGTTTGTTTGTGTCTATGCTTCCCATCCTTAGAGAGTGACCAGTTCTGTGGTTACTTATTACTTCACAAAATTTCATCATCCATATTCCCAGAGTTAGATGATTAGTTTTGGAAGTTAATATCCAAGAGCAAATGAAGGTTATAAAGGAACCATTTCATTAATAATAACTTCTTTTTTTTTTTCCTGGAAGAAACGACAGCAGGGAGATTTGAGGGTTTCCAGTAACTTCCTAGTACTTACTGTGATATGAATAAACAGTCCTAAGTATGCATTTGGGCTCTAGTGGTGTTTCTTTAATATACTATATGGGGGAAAGTTAATGATGGCAAACTACAGATGTTTCCAATATTTAGGTGGTTATTATCACCAGCAGTACATCTCTAATTCACATGAAATGAAATTTTTATAACCCAATGATGGCACATATTTTATTAGCTGCAAGACTAAACAGCAACAAGAAGAAGAATGATTGCCTAGGCCTGATACAGCTCTTTATTTTGTCAAAATGTGAAGTCCCCACATGAATTCTTTTTGCTTAGTCACATTTTTCTGTGAATTGAGGTCTTATCCTGATGCTTCTTCACTCAACTAATGTTTATTGTAAAACAACAAAAATTAGGAACTATGTTCTGTGGAAAAGCCAAAGATATTCAAGATGTGGGGACTTTAGAAAGAACAGCATCAAAAGTGGAGGCAGAACATTAAGGAAACAAGTTGGTTGCTTGAGGTACCAGAGAAATTGAAGCTGCTTTGCTAAATCAAATCTGATCATTTTTTCAATTGTTCATTCAGCAAATATTATCAAACATTTATTCTTGCCAAATGCTGTTTTAGGAGCTGTGAGAGTGAGCAAGGTAAGTTTTCTGTTCCCATGGAACTTATCATCTAGTGGAAACGGACATACGATAAACAAAGAAATGAATGAGCAAAAGATAATTTTCAATTGGTGTGTATTAAGTTCTGATAAAATGAAGTAAGTTAAATTTAATTCTTCCTTTCCTTCTGAAAGTGACCGTATAGGCAGAGTGTGGGCTCAAGGGTATGTGGTCAAGAATGGAATCCCTGGAGAGCCTGACTCTCAAAGTACAAGAAACAACAGGCCAAATATTTGGAACTAAAATGTTCTGTGGTAGAAAGAATGATGGAAAGATTAAATTCTTAGAAAAAAGTGGGATTCAAAGGAAAATTAAAAATGGCAAAGCGTGTAGGCATAGACATGTGTGTGTTTGTGTCTAAGTATGAGATTGCATTTGTAAATGATGATTCTAGAAGGCATTTACTGTCCAATGCACAGGATTCCTTGGTTCAGAAGCATAAGCTTTTGGTTTTTTTAAAGATTTATTTATTTATGCATACAAGTACTGGGGTATAGGTCAGAGGTGCAGGGGAGGATGGGTTGAGAGGATTCACCAGAGACAGAGTGGGGAACAAAACAGGCAGATTGACTGAAATACACTGCTGAGGGGAGCAGCGGGCAGCAGGAGAGGTCTGCTGTGCCATCTGGGTCACCTCCCTGGCCAGGGATTGAACTGGTACTGCAGTGGCTGCAGATAGCTTCAGGGAAGCTGTGTCTTAACCCCTTGTTCCACCAGAGAAACATAAGCTTTCTCCTTAAGATGACCGGGCCACAGAATCACCTCTGCTTGTTTGAGAAAGATCATTGCAGGGCAGAGATCTGCTGATGTAGACTCTTTTCTTGGTATTTATATAGTGCAGACTGTTTTTGTTAAAGCTTTTGAACCAGCCCTTGCTAGCTTACCATGAATGCCTTTTATACTTGCAATTCCCTAGTTTCAGATTTGCAGAATTTTGTCAAACATTGTATAAGGTCAACTTTTCTCACATGTCACTGCAGGTGGCACGGGTGTTGTTGCTGTTTATAAGAGAAGCTTAAACCACCCTCTGTCGAATTCCATGAGCAACCCCGTGGCCTGAGGAGATGGGAGCAGTCATTATAGCCAGTTGGTTCTGAATTAAATTGCCTCTAGGAAAGAGTAGATTTTTTTTTTTTAATTTGGGGTATGCAGTGTGTAGGGATAATGTGTTAAAAGATTAATTTGTGTAAACTCACTCCCATTTATTTGCATTTTTTAATTGCTTGTCTCCACTATAACATAAGCTCAATGAAGGCAGGAATATCTATGTGTGCCTGAATGTATCCCCAGTTCCCAGAACAGCACCCCAAAGACCAAGGGACTGAATGTTGTGGGTCCCTGGCAGGAAGGAAGCTTTTTTCCAGGGATAGGGAAGGCAGCCAGGTTGCTGCATGAGTGTGAGGGCTGTTAAAACCTTGTTCTGTATCCTCAAAAGTCCTTTTCTGATGGTGGGAGAAAAGGGTGCATTCCAAGAGGCACACATGTCTTTGGGGTGCTGTTTTGGGAAGTAGGGATACATTCAGGCACAAAATAGATATTCCTGCCTTCATGGAGCTTATATTATAGTGGGGGATGGGCATTAAAAATATGGGAATAGGGCCTCCCTGGTGGTGCAGTGGTTGAGCGCTGGGCTGCGAAGCTGCCCGCAGCCTCTGCAGCGCCGTTTTGATCCCCGGCTGCTGGGCGAGGGTCCCACATGGCGTGCAGACCTCTCCTGCTGCCTGCTGCTCCCCTCAGCAGTGTATTTCGTCAGTCTGCCTGCTCTGCTCCCCGCTCTGGCTCTGGTGAATTCTCTCACCCTCCCGCGCTTCTGACTGTCCCCAGTACTTGTATAAATAAATAAATAAATCTTTGGGGGGGAAAAAAAGGAAAAAAAAGAAAGGTGAGACCTGAGAATTTGGGCCTCGCAGCCATTGTCTAGTTCACACCTCCCAGTCAGTCCCAACTTTCCAATAGAAAGAAGGGAAAACCAAGAGGATAGGTTCTCAGCAGTCAAAATTCACTCTGCTAATTGCAATCTAAAACAAACAAAAATTGGGAATGGCTATTTGGAAAGGACACACTTTGCTTGCAGGACTGGGGGTGGGGGGTCAAGAGCACACTTTTCAAGAGAGAAAAAATTCATCTTTCCACAGATGCTCCATGGCCCATCACCCTGCCCCTGGGAGGCAAGAAGTGATTGATCTGATTCTCCAACTTTCGGCTCCTGAGCAGAGGACACCAAAGAGCACAGGAAGAACCCCAGCAAATCAGGGGACTCTGAGTCAGGATGCAGGCAGGGGCCCTTTCTTTTGTCTTCAGCATCTTTGCTTTGTCCCTCTGGTCAGCGCTAGGCCATGTCACTCCTGTTGGGGTGGAAGCTGCTGCTGTTTGGTGACAGGGAGAGGCTGAGGGGAGAGGTCAGGCCAGCCTGGTGTGGGGCGGGAGGGCGCTTTGCATCTTGTGCAGGGTGAGCACAGTGTGTACTCACAGAGCTAATGCCCTGTGACAGATGGATTCTGGGCACAGCGCCTCACGCTCCAATGCTTGCTCCCGCAGAGATGAGAGTCAGCAGGGGAGTTGCTCCTGGAGAATTTATTTCCACAGGTCTGAAGAGCCATGGGGCCCTGGGAGCACTGGAAAACTGATGATTGAGGGAGAGCAGCATCATGTTTGCAGCTTTTCAATTCCCTTCCAGACACGCTGAACTAATAGGTGAGAACAGAGAAAATCAGATTCCAAAGAGCTGATCCTCGGGGGCAGAAGAATTTGGGCCTCCCTCCTCTCCCAGCTCTCCAAATCCTTGGGGCCACTCAGTCCCACCTCTAGGGAAAGCTCTGTCATTTGTTACCTATAAAAACTTCTTCTCTCACCCCTGATGCTAATATTTCAATTCCATTCAGCTAACACTTCTTAATCCCTCAAGTAGTTTTAGGGAAGTGAAATACAACGGCACCAACCTACCCTGTTGGGGACGTGAGGAGGAGACAGGCCCTCCTTGGAGCACTCAGAGTGCATTAATATACACTGCTCTAGTGTTTAGTTGCCTCATCTGCGTGTGTATATCTACAAGTTATTATATCTACAGCTGTGGATATACATAAATGCATAAATTGGTTTTCCCACAAGACTATAGACTGTCTTTGTGATAATTCCCAGGCTGCATAAAACAACTGACCCTGGTACAATGCAGAGAATAGAGGTGCGGGGTACAGGACACCAATCTCCTTGCTCAATCAAAAATCCACTTAAAACTTTTTTTAAAAGATTTATTTATTTATGTACACAAGAGTTGGGGTACAGGTCAGAGATGCGGGGGCTGGGGGGGTGAGTGAGAGGATTCACCAGAGACAGCGTGGGGAACAGAACAGGCAGACTGACTGAAATACACTGCTCAGGGGAGCAGCCGGCGAGACAGGAGAGGTCTGCTGCGCCACATGGGTTGCTCCCTAGCTGGCCGGGGATCGACCTCGTGCTGCAGAGGCTGCAGATTGCGTCATAATGCTGTGCTTTACCCCTTGCGCCACCAGGGAGGTCCACTTAAAACTTTTGACGGCACTGCCCTTGGGGGCCTCCCTGGTGGCGCAAAGGGTTAAGACGCAACCTGTGAAGCTGTCCACAGCCACTGTAGCACGAGTTCGATCCCCAGCCGGCCAGGAAGCTGCCCACATGGTGAAGCAGACCTCTCCTGTCTTGCCTGCTGCTTCCCTCAGCAGTGTACTTTGGTCAATCTGCTTATTCTGTCTCCCACTCTGTCTCTGGTGAATCCTCTCACCTACCCCCACACACCTCTGGCCTGTACGCCAGTTCTTAAAAAAAACCAACTTTTGACAGGCCTCCCCGGTGGCTCAGTGGGTTGAGCGCCATGCTGTGAAGCTGTCTGCAGCCTCTGCAGCGCGAGTTTGATTCCCAGCTGGCAAGGGAGATACCCACATGGCACGGCAGACCTCTCCTATCTCTCCTGCTACTCTCCTTAACAGTGTCTTCAGTCTGTCTGCCTGTTCTGCTCCCCGCTCTGTCTCTGGTGAATTCTCTCACCCTCCCGTGCCTCTGTCCTGTATCCCAGTTCTTGCATAAATAAATAAATCTTTAAAAAAAAGCTTTTGACTCCCCAAACCTAACTACCAACAGCCTCCTGTGCAGAGTCTTACCAATAGCATAAGCAGTCACTGGACACCCATTTTTATGTTATGTGTATCATAGACTGTTTTCTTACAACAAAATAAGCTGGAGAAAAGAAAACACTATTAAGAAAATCACGAGGAAGAGAAAGCGCATTTACAGTACTGCACTGTATCGATCCTGAAAATTTACAGCATCTGTTTACAAGAAAATCGGTATATATGTTCAAACCTGTGTTGTTCGAGTGTCACTACAATTCCTTTGAAATGCAAAGGGAATGAATCTGAAGTTGTGGGGTGCTCTTGTAGGGCACCTTAAAGGGTGTGTGGGGTGGGGGTGGGGGAAAAGGAGAGAACAGCCAGTCCTCTGTGTTCATTGGAGGTTGGTTTCATTTGCACTTTTCCCCCTTGAAAATAACCTGCCCTTTATGCAGCTAGAACAGAACAAAATCCTGCTGCTGATATCTGGGAAATTGCAAGGTGACAATTTCTCAGTGTCTCTTTCCAAGGCAGTCAGATTGCCCAGTTGAGACAACAAGATACATTCAAAAAGGGGGAAAAAGGAAAGATAAATATATAAGATGATCAGGAGACTGACAGCTGGCTTAGAGGCAACAAAAGAGGTCAGAAAACATCCTCAAAATTCTGAGGAAAGATAACTGTTTACCTAGGTTGATACTATTAACACAACTGCTTCCCTGGAATAATATGGTCAAAATAAAACTGCCTCCAAGTAAACATAAAAAAAGTTGACCTCTAATGTCTCATTAATGGAAATTTAACAGAATGGCTTCTCTGAAATAATATGGTCAAAATAAAGCTGCTTTAAAGTAAACATAGAAAAAGTTGATCTCTAATGTCTCATTAATGGAAATTCTAAAAGCTGTACCTTAAAAAGAAAACTTTAAAATTGTAAAAGTTTGGAGCTGTCAAGAAAAAAAAAACCCTACCTTTAGAGAGGTCATTTGATTAAAATGAGGCCTTTGGGGGCCTCCCTGGTGGCACAGGTGGTTGAGCGCAGTGCTGTGGAGCTGTCCGCAGCCTCTGCAGCATCGGTTCGATCCCTACCGGCCTCGGAACAGCCTACATGGCGAGCAGACCTCTCTTGTCTCGCCTGCTGCTCTCTCAGCAGTGTATTTCATCAGTCTGCCTGTTCTGTTCCCCACTCTGTCTCTGGTGAATCCTCTCACCCTCCCACGCATCTGGCCTGTACCCCAGCTCTTGTATAAATAAAATAAATCTTAAAAAAAAAAAGAGAGAGAGACCTTTGGAGAGGGGGGAGCTGTCATAACTATTATAAATAAGGAAATTTGTACACACAGGCATGAATGATGCACACCCAGAGGGAAGACCTTGAGAGGATAGAGAGAAGATGACTAACAAGAGAGGCCTCAGAAGAAACCACGCATGCTGACACGTTGATCTTGGACTTGTAGTTTCTAGAACTGTAAGAAAGTAAATTTCTGCCATTAAAGCCACTGAGTCTGTGATTCTGTTATGGCAGCCTAAGCAGATGAACCCAATTCTCAAAGCCCTTCTCTATTGCACCTGGCAATGCTCCTGGGCTCTGTCCTGGGTCTCACTCTGTCCTGCCCCATCCGGGTTTTTCAGTGTTGAAGTCTATGTCACTGTCTTCTCAGGTAAGTGGATATGGCCACCCACATGGTGTGTTACACCCCCACTGATACTGAGGTCAATCTGACCTCAGACCATTAAACCACAAAATAGTTCTTGTAATTCAACTTATTTAACTGCCCTTTTAAGAGTTGTTTTCCACAGATACAGCTAAACCGTAAGTTCTCCACAGATGCAACTAAGTAAAACCGCTACATAAGGATATGCTTTTAGGCAACACTTTGTAAAAGCTAAGGGTCCATCAATAAGGAGATCTAATTTGTGCTTAACCAATCGAACTTTGCTAAGTCATTCCTAACCTTTCCCCCTTCCCACTAACCTTATAAAACCAACTAACCTTACAAACCAATTTACTGCTGAGATCTAAGAGAGAGATTTGAACCCTGCTTCCTTGCCAGTTGACCTTGCAATAAAGTTCTTTCAAAAGTTGATGTGCCATAGTATTGGCCTCCACACACCTCAGGCAGTGAGGCCCGTGTGTTAACACCACCATCTGGCATGGTCTCTATTGCCATAACACCGGCAGTGCTGGGGAGGGAAACGAGGCAGAGAGGGAGGGATGGATTCCAGCAGCTGGTTTAAATCTACTCAAGAGCCAGAAAGTAGGGAGAGGGATCAGGGACCATCAGGCAGATCGCCAACGAAGCTTGACTGAAAAGCTCTGTTGAGACTTGAAATTCCTGATTATTCCTGTAGGTTTAGCTTGCTAACTTCACATAGGCTCTGTTGCTTTTATTGACTTGTTCTTCCTCGCATTTCTCCTGGAAACAGCTTCCTTGCCTTGCTACATACCCAGATGTCTCACTACCCCACAGCCTTCCTTTCCTTTTTGGACTCTCTACTTGTTTCCTGGTCTTTCCTGCAAAGCAGTAGTTCAAGCGGCAAAGAGCCTTATGAAGATGAGCAACTCACTGTGCTGGATTCTCTGGACACAACTGTGCACCAGATTGACCTCAGGAGTTTATATTCTTGTGCTCTGAAGACTGAAGCTATACAAGCAAGACGACTATCGGGGAGTGCTGTGCATTAAAATGACCAGATGGGATTGCAACTGAGCAGGGCATGGCCTTAGATTGGGTGGTTTTTGGTGCAGTTTTTAGGGACAGAGAGAAATTGATAATATATGATCTCCAATACTTATCAGGCTGTGAAAGCAGCAGATTCACCTAAGAGTGCTGCCATTTTGACCTCAAGTTACAAAAAAAGTAAATAAATTGACTTATTTATACCTAACCAGGCCTGGATAGAAAATAAATTTAAAAATTCTCCCATATCCCATTTCCTCTATTTAAAAAAGCTTTTTAGCCATTATACAGCTTTCTTTTCAGGTCTTTGGTAGGGAAATGTGATGCTGTCAAAGGCTGTTACCAAGAAAACAAAACCCAGGAGATAATATTTAGCCTGCCCTGGGACCTCCTTTAAGTTCCAGACCTGCAGGGGTATTTGAAAGTGACTTGTGATCGCAATGCCAGGCACTGTCACTTAGACCCTAGCACTAAGTCTGAGGAAGATGTTTCAGGTGGGGTGGATCTTTGCCAAGGTACTGAGCACCAAGAGGATGCAGCACCCCAGGTCTGGAGAAGTGCCCTGTGGAGCTCAGTGTCAGCAATGTCCCAAAGGGAGGAGGGAATTCAATGGGCTGGGGTAAGGGGCAATCTGGGTGAATAGTTGGTGCCAGGAGTTGGAGCCTTCAGACCTCCCCTGACACAAAATGGCAGGAGCAAAGGTTTAGCTCTTATGTTCAATGTTTGCTCTGGGGCCAACACACTAACCTGCAGTCCAGGAAGTGACTTCTTAGTCAAATGCAATTTGAGAACCCATCCAGGATTCAAAATAAAGCAGCAGTTCTTATAAATCCAAATCTTGTTTTCAACCCAAGCAAAATTGTGAGATAACTTGACATTTTGCATGCTTAAATTTAGAACAGATACATAAATTGAATACCCACGTGACAAGCTGCTTCACTTAAGCACAACACACATACCCAGACTGTTTCACGTGATTTGCAACTTCAGAATGTATCCTGTTTTGCCAAGACTTTTAAATCTTAAGGGGGCTAATGAATAAGATGGTCTGAGAATGAGGCCACCTGACCTCTAGTTCTGGCTCTCGCTTGGCAGAGCAAAGAGATCTCAGCAAACCCTTCTGGAGGTTCCCCTGGGTGTGGTGTACTCACACAGTATGGTGTGCAATGCCTGGCTTTCGTGCCAGCCATTGTGACATAATGCACATGATCACAGATAGTGGTCAGGATACACCTCAGTGTTTTGGGGATGATGTGAGGAGGGAGATCTATGAGATTGCCTTAGAATCTATGCCTAGTCATGGTTATTAACAATAGATCTTACTCACGAAATACTTCCCCTGTGCGGGGCTCCGGGAGAAGCAGCCTTTGTATGCTTTAATACTCCAAATTCTCATGCAACTCTATGAGATATCACCGTTTTAACAATGAGGAAACTGAAGCTCAGAAAGGTCAAGTAACTTGTCCAAGCTCACACAGCTCTAAGTGGGGAGCCAGGATAAAAAGCTAGGCATTGAGCATGCCCATTGCGGGCAGACTTTAGAAATCATCTCTGAGAGCTTGCCATTATCACTGACACCGAGGGATGAGAATGAGCTGGAGCTAGTGTTTCTCATCTGGGTTGTTCCTTACTAGGGTGGATCTAGTGCTGGGAAGAGAGTGATCCATCTGGAGGCAGGAGGGGTGGATGGAATATTAAGTGGTTGGTTCAGTTTAGAAAAACAAAAGCATTGCCCCTTAGCATGAACCAGGTACAATGATACAAATTTCCCTTTCCAGAAAATTGTTGGAGATCTTAGAGAAATGAATCTCGTAGAGGAAAAAAAGAAAAATCAAACATTTAAGCGTAACTACTGAAGTTTAGAACATCTTTTCCCCTTTAAATTCAACCTTTTTACTCACCTTGGTGGGAGGACCTGTTTTACAGTTTTGATGTCTCTTGTTCTGCTGGGTCATTTGCGTTGCAATGAGGTTTCTATCACCATAGACCTGGATTTGATTTTCTAAGGAGCAGCCTGTTATCATACACTTTTTTTCATATTTCAAAAACATTTTTAATGTTTTTTAAAAATATTGCATTTGTATACACTACTTACAAATGGACACTGTAATTCCTATAAGAAAGTCATTTGCAATATCCTCAAAAACATGACATCATACACTTCAAAGATGAGCTTCTTCACTTTTGTTGTCTCCCTCCCTGGGTGAATAAGGTGCTGCCTGTAATTCTACAAGCAGACAGGGGGAGGTAGGCTGGGGGACACACTCTTTCCTTTCCATAGGACACCTGCAGAAGGCAGGCAGGACCAGGATTCAGCCAGACCTGTGTCCAGACCAGGTAAAAACTAAACGTGATCTTATCTTTCCAGGCTGTCTTCATTTTCTCTGCTCAAAGTTGTTAAAATGAATTCACCTTGCTGCCTGTGGGTTTTCTCAGGAGTTTGTACTGACTGCATTAATACACAGATATCAGGAGTTTCAGCGCTTTTTGTAGCCTAATTTAAGTCCAATCGATAAACAAGAACAAGTGGGTGTCGTGGAGAAGAGGTAAGAAGAGAGACTGGGCATCACGGAGATTTGTGAGTCCCTGAACTCTGGAGACTTGCATTCAAATTAAATAACTATCTATGTGGAAAAGGGTCAATAAATAAGTGCATGAAGCACAAGAGGGTCATCTTTGTTGTGGGAGCTGGACTCTTAAGTGAGACAGAACTAGAGAATGGTTTTATTTTTTTAAAGACATTTTTAAAGATTTATTTTATTTATTTATGCATACAACAACTGGTGTGCAAGCCAGAGGTGCGGGGGGTGAGAGGATTCACCAGAGACAGAGGGGGGAGCAGAACAGATGGATCTACTGAAATACACTGCTGAGGGGAACAGTGGGCAAGACAGGGGATGTCTGCTGTGCCATGTGGGAAGCAATGCTTGGGGACTAACCCTCTTGGTCTTTGGGATGCTGTGGCCAATCAGTGGTGGATCTTCACCCCTGGGGCAGAAGAGAGGGGGCCCAACATCAGCGTTAGCAGATCTTTGCCCCACCCTACAGCCCCAGTGGTAGGAGGATTTGGTAAGACTTTGTCCTGAGGTGCCGCAGGCCTTGCCACACTGTGACAACTCACGTTGCTATAGCTCCACTTGGCACTATCAGTTGGTAAATGGACCTTTTCTCTCTTCCTCTACCTTGTGAGTTCTCCCACTTCCTCTACACTGTTGTTTAAAATAATATATAGGTCTTTTAAAAATAAATAAGTAATATATATATATTTTTTCTTTTGCTATATCAAAGGCCCTTTTGTTTGCATCTGTGGTGGTGGCGGGTAGCTAGATCCAGAACTAATGAGCGAGGTTCTGACAATGGTGATAGTTTTTATTTCTTTTTTTAAGATTTATTTATTTATTTATGCAAGCACTGGGTACAGTCAGAAGCGCGGGAGGGTGAGAGAATTCACCAGAGCCAGAGCAGGGAACAGAACAGGCAGACTGACGAAGTACACTGCTGAGGGGAGCAGCGGGCGGCAGGAGAGGTCTGCGTGCCATGTGGGACCCTTGCTCGGCGGCCAGGGATCGAACCGGCGCTGCAGAGGCTGCGGGCAGCTTTGCGCCTAGCGCTTAACCGCTGTGCCACCGGGGAGGCCCTGGTGATAGTTTTTAGACCCTTTGTCCAACAGCACTCTCTCCTGTGCAAAATCAGGCACAGAAAAGTCAAGGGTACCTAACTGGACATAGCCAGGACTCCAACCTGGTACTTTCTGTGAAACTTTGTTCCAATTCAGCAAGGGTAATTCTGGCATTGATCAGTACCTCAAAGTAGCCAAGCCCTGGGGTGGTTGAGGGGGAGGGCCAGTCCTTATCTCTAGTACACCAGCTACCCTTTGTCAAACTCTTGCTTACAACTCTGCTCTCTCTATAAATAATGCAGCTTGAATTCATCTTCATAACAACCCAGTGGCACTAATGTTATCCCCCCTTTAGGAAGTGAGGGCCCTGGGAACTTCAGTAACTTACTCATAGGCACAGCAGTAAAGGACCGATCAGAATTCAAACCTAGACCTGTCCGAGCTTGAGGCCCTTGCTCAACACCAGTGAGCTCCATCACCCTGTCAAGTGGCTCCCAGCTTTTATCTTAGGAGCTCTTCCAAGCTGGCTGCCCCCCATGGCATGCAGGAGACCCTGAGGACAGGTCTCTGAGGCCACTGGGCCCCAAAAACTTGCCATATGTTTAAGGCACTCCTTGGCAGGGAACCACAAGGAAGGAGCAGAGGGGCCAGGAATGTCTGGAAGGAACGGAGCAAAATCAGGGACAGGGAGCTGGGGGCGGACAGCTCGGCTCTGTGCTCTGCTACTGCTTGCTAGAGAATGGGTTTATCACAATCACATGTATTGCTTGCTTAACTAGCGGAACAACTTTGTTGAGTAGACGCCATTATCTCCATTTTACAAGTGAGGAAATTGAGGCTTCCTAGATTAAGTTACTCTCCTGTGGTCAAAGCATGGCTGGGAATCCTGACTTTGCAGTGTTGAGATACTCCTTGTTGATTGACAGATTACCCCCACCAACACACACACACACTGTATCCTCAGTACCTCTGTTATTACAGACAATTGCTCCATTTCTCTGTTTCTGGCACATTCATATTGTAACAGTGTAATCTAAAAAGGGGAGCTTCCATGTTCCCTGTCCCACCCAGTCAAGGGTGGGGCTGAGTGGTGAGTGGAAGCTAAAAAGGACTTGGGAAAAAAGATTTAGCGAGAAAGACTTAGAGGAGGCCTGTGGAGGAGGAGAGAGATCTGTGAAGAAGAAACCGCGCTTGCCTCTCGGCCTTGGACTTGCACCAGGGACGGGGCGAACATGGAAGGAGACACTTGTTAAGAGACATGGGTGAGAGATCCGTGGGAAGGCTGACAGTGGCTGTCATTATCTGGACTTGTATTTTGCTTTTGCTCTGTTCCTTCCAGACATTCCTGGACCCTTGTGCTCCTTCCCCATGGTTTCTGCCAAGGAGTGCCTTATACATATGGCAAGTATTTGGGGCTCAGTGGCCCGGCTTTGGACCAAGCCTGTTTGACTGGATATTTACCCACAAGGGATGGGTAACTTTGGGTGTTTCACTGGGAAACTATCATCCTTTCTTCTCCTCTCTTCTCTCTGTTTGCCCACTGATTCTGTTAATGCTCTTTTCTATTAAAAGTCTTACATGCTAGAGGGGAGCAGCACCCACCGCTGGGGCAACACCCATTCATGATAAAAGCCCTTGAAATTCTTGGGATACAAGGAACGTACCTCAACATCATAAAGGCCATATATGACAAGCCAACAGCCAGTATCATTCTCAATGGTGAAAAGCTGAAAGCAATTCCATTAAGATCTGGAACAAGACAAGGATGTCCACTTTCACCACTGCTTTTCAATATAATACTGGAAGTCCTAGCCAGAGCAATAAGACAAGAGAAAGACATCCAAGGAATCCAAATAGGAAAAGAAGAAGTCAAACTATCACTATTTGCAGATGATATGATAATATACATAGAGAACCCCAAAAACTCCACAGAAAAACTAATTCAACTCATCAATCAGTTCAGTAAAGTGGCAGGATACAAAATCAACACGCAAAAGTCAGTAGCCTTCCTATATACAAACAATAAATCTGAAGAAGAAGAAATCAAAAAAACCATCCCTTTTATTATTGAAACAAAAAAAATCAAATATTTGGGAATAAATCTAACAAAAGAGGTAAAGGACCTATACAAAGAAAACTATAAAACACTGTTAAAAGAAATAGAAGAAGACACAAAGAAATGGAAAAACATCCCCTACTCATGGATTGGGAGAATAAACATTATTAAAATGGCCATCCTACCAAAAGCAATCTACAGATTCAATGCTATTCCAATCAAAATTTCAATGTCATTCTTCAAAGAAATAGAACAATTATTGATGAAATTCATATGGAATCACAAAAAACCCTGAATAGCCAAAGCTCTCCTGAAAAAAAAAGAAGGGAATGGAGGCATCACACTCCCAGACTTCAAACTCTACTACAAAGCCATAATCATCAAAACTGCATGGTATTGGAACAAGAACAGACATACAGACCAATGGAATCGAATTGAAAATCCAGAAATAAACCCACAGATTTATGGTCAACTAATCTTTGACAAAGGAGCAAAGACTATGCATTGGAGCAAAGAAAGTTTGTTCAATAAATGGTGCTGGGAAAACTAGGTCGCTACATGCAAAAGAATAAAGCTTGACCACTACCTCACACCATATACAAAAATCAACTCAAAATGGATTAAAGAACTAGACATAAGACCTGAAACCATAAAATACATAGAAGGAAATATAGGCGAAACACTACGTGATTTGCATATCAAAGACATCTTTACAGACACATCACCCAAAGCAGTGATAGTGAAGGCAAAGATCAACAGCTGGGACTACATCAAATTAAAGAGCTTCTGCACAGCAAAAGAGACAATAACGAAAACAAAGAGAAACCCCACCAACTGGGAGAACATTTTTGCACACAACACTAATGATAAAGGACTGATCACAAAAATCTGCAAAGAGCTGATGAGACTCAGCAACAACAAAGAAAATAATCCAGTCAAAAAATGGACAGAGGAGCTAAAAAGAAACTTCTCTGAAGAGGAAATGCGAATGGCCAACAGGCATATGAAAAAATGTTCAACATCACTTGCAATCAGGGAAATGCAAATCAAAACTACCATGAGATACCATCTCACACCAGTGAGAATGGCACATATTAAAAAAACTAGCAACAACAAATGTTGGCGAGGTTGTGGAGAAAAAGGAACTCTCCTGCACTGTTGGTGGGAGTGCAAACTGGTCCAACCACTATGGAGAGCTGTGTGGAGATTTCTGGACCTACTAAACATAGAGCTTCCACAGGATCCAGCAATTCCACTCCTAGGTATTTACCCAAAGAACACAGAAACATCAATTCCAAAGAACACCTGCACCCCTATGTTTATAGCAGCACTGTTTACAATAGCTAAGCTTTGGAAACAGCCCAAATGCCCAAAAATAGATGACTGGATCAAGAAGATGTGGTACATATATACCATGGAATATTACTCAGCATTCAAAAAAGATAAACACATGCAATTTGCAGCAACATGGATGGCGCTGGAAGGGATCATGCTCAGTGAAATAAGCCAAAAAGAAAAAGAAAAATACCGGATGGTCTCACTCATAGCAGGAATCTAGAATACTTAAATAAGGGACCAGGAAAATGAATAACTATAAGAAAGTGAAAATCAAAATCAACAAAAAACTATGAACCAGAGACACTTTTTGGGGGGGGGGGGCGGGAGGGGAGGGATTGGGGTCAGAATGGGGGGGTTGCAATTGTATGGGGAATATAAAAATAAAATTTATTAATTAAAAAAATAAAATAAAAGTCTTACATGCTAAGAATATGCATCAAATGACCAAATCCATATAAAGTGTGCAAGTTTGGGGGTCCAGGAGTGCTCCTCAGTCTCTCCACTAACAATATGGCACAGTTCTTGGCAGTCATATGTCAGCAGAAGGCCATTAGGAGCTTCGGAAGGGGTCCTTGCTCTTTCTGAACAAGGGTTGCATGCTGTTGGCTCCAACTCTTGTTTGATGAGGTTTTGTATTCTGGGGTAGCTCTGTTAGAGGTAGGCGGGCCTTGGTGATCTCAGCTAGTGGGTGACACTATGACCTTTTCCCCATCTCTGTGCTCTGGTATCTGACTACAACTTCAAGGTGCCATGAACCATATTTCTGAAACAGGGAGCAGGGGAGCTGCCAGAAAAGGGGAAGGTATGGGAAGCCATGGATGTGAATGGGGAAGCCATGGGGGTGAATGAGAAGCCACGGGGGTGAATGGGTCTACTGCTCTGTGTTCTCTTTTGCAGCTTTTCTAGCTTTGGCAGCTAATAAGATCCTGTTTTCTTCAGAGACAACGGAGCTGTTATCTTGCCACTCTGGCGGATTTAGCTTCGATGGTACATTTGGAATATTTTGATTGTTCTTTGCTCTCAGCCCACTGGGTCCTGCCTAACCTTCCTGCCTGGAGATGGCTTGAGCTCCTGGCAGCTTTGCGTTGGGGCCTCAGTCACCACACTCTGGGTCCAGACTGTTGGGCTGAACATTGCTCAGGAGGGGCTAGGTGATTTTGGAGTTTGATTGGGAGTCTCTATTTCTCTCCCTTATTCATTGTCTCCCTTTGAACTTCTCACCAATTATTTAAAGCTTGTTGAGCACACTGGAGTCTGATTACTATGCCTTGATGTGTGCTGGTGGCATGAACCCTTACATCAGAAAACATGGGTATTTTTTTTCCTCTTAATAGTTTGGGGTCCCTGAGCAACCTCTCTGTTTTGCCTGGTATCAGTTTCAATCATCATAAAACCTTTGAAGAAAGGTCAAGAGCAGCCAGCTCTGACATCATAGGACAAAAATGATCAGATACCTAGGTGAAGACGTCTCGATATGTGCACCAGGTATAACCCTTTGTGTTGTTGGGGTGCAAAGGAAATTATCCTATACCCCTCTGGGTTTCTCTAAGCTGGTAAATAATCACACAATCAGTCAGACAGATTGATAAGAGAAAAAGCCATATAGAAGTTTAATAATAACATGTATACCTCCTGTGTACATGGAAGAGATCCAGCCTGACTGAGCTATTCATCCATCTAAAATAGCTGAGCTGGGCCTCCCCGGTGGCGCAGCGGGTTGACTCAGCACTGTGAAGCTGTCCGCGGCCTCCGCAACGCGGGTTCAATTCCCGGCCGGTCAGGGAGATTCCCACATGGCCCAGCGGACCTCTCCTGTCTCGTCTGCTGCTCCCTCAGCAGTGCTTTCGGTCCGTCTGTCTGTTCTGCTCCCCACTCTCTCTCTGGTGAATCCTCTCACCCTCCCACACCTCTGGCCTGTACCCCAGCTATTGCATAAATAAAAAATAAATAAATAAATCTTTAAAAAAAAAATTAGCTGAGCTAAGAGAAAGTTGGGGGAAGAAAAGGTCAGTTAGGGAGTTTATCAGAAAAATAAAGGAATGTAGATTTAAATTCTGCCTTCTCCATTGAAGAGAGAAGGGTTTTGAAGCTGTTGTATAGTTTTCTGAGTACAAATTTCACAATCGTTTTGCTAAATTTATTCCTATGTGTTTTATCCTGCTGTTATAGGGCAGCCCCGATATTGAACGGGATGCCTGGCTGTGGGTCCTCACCCGCACGCTTACAAGGGACTTATGAATACTCCACTACAGGCACACACAAAAGGTTAATAAAAGGTTTATTTACAAGGGAAAAGAAAATAAGGAAAATGTACAACTCAGGGAGAAAATAGGGAAATAAAGTCTTTAATGCGTCCTACCCGATCCGACGACCTGGAAACCCAAAGTCACTCTCAGAGCTGGCCTGACACTGCGAGCTGGCGGAGAGTCAAAATATGGGATCCCCTCCAAAGCCCACGTGTCTGGCTTTATACCAACCTGGCTGCTTAGCCCCACCCTCAGGTCCCAGCTACCTTCCCTTTGGTGGTGATGGGATTTGGAGTTCCCAGTGTCTTTGGCTTTGGCCTGGGGTGAGTGTGGAGTCCACAAAGCCTGTATGGAATTAGCTTTAGGACATCCTTTTCCCCCTAACACTTTCTGATGCTACTGTAAATCAGATAATCTTAATTTCAAATAAAAAAGAAAAAGAAAGCAAAAAAGATAAGGCAATTGAGTTTTCCTAGGAAAGGTCCTTACAGAGAATTTGCAATTAATGAGGAAAGCAACTTCCACCCAGTCTTCAGCACCCTTGCATGAAATAAACCTCTTGCCCAAAAGACTTTTTTTGCAGGGGAAGCACATTTTTGTCTCTCTGTAATGTTTAAACCTGTGTTGAAAGGGAACTGCTAAGAAAAAGAAATCTTTCCCTGTTAAAGAGTCATAGACTTGGAAATGTAAAGTAAATAATAAGCTTGCTTCCTTAATAAGCATATCTAAACAAGGTCTGGCAGCCTGCTAGGCCGATTGATCTCCCAGGCCATCCTGAAAGATCTGTATCCTTCCTCTTTTCCTGTGTCAAGAATTTGTATGCTAACTAACCAACTTTATCAATGGAAAGTGGTTGTGTATAAAAGAAACTCTTTGTCTCTAGACCAGAACTCAGACCATATGGGATTCCCCAGGTCTGAGACCTCATGCCTGAGTAACAAAGCTTTCCTGACTTCACCATTCTTAAAGTACCGCTTGTTCTTCCCCTGCCTGGGTAAAAGGCTAGAATTTATTTCTGCAACAGTGTAAGTCAACTTACCAGGCTTGGAAACCACGTTGGGCGCCAGCTGTTATAGGGTGGCCCCAATATTGAACGGGTTCCTGGCTGTGGGTCCTCACCCGCACGCTTACAAGGGACTTATGAATACTCCACTACAGGCACACACAAAAGGTTAATAAAAGGTTTATTTACAAGGGAAAAGTAAATAAGGAAAATGTACAACTCAGGGAGAAAATAGGGAAATAAAGTCTTTAATGCATCCTACCTGATCCGCCGACCTGGAAACCCAAAGGCACTCTCCGAGTTGGCCGGAAGCTGTGAGCTGGCGGAGAGTCAAAATGGGGGGACCCCTCCAAAGCCCACGTGTCTGGCTTTATACCAACCTGGCTGCTTAACCCCACCCTCAGGTCCCAGCCACCTTCCCTTTGGTGGGGATGGGATTTGGAGTTCCCAGTGTCTTTGGCTTTGGCCTGGGGTGGGGGTGGAGTCCACAAAGCCTGTATGGAATTAGCTTTAGGACATCCTTTTCCCCCTTACAGTCTCGACTTTGCCAGCTAACCTTGTAACAGGGTGGTCCCCAGGAAAGGGGGAGGTTCCCTGCCCCACCCAAGAGAGGGTGGAGCTGAGCAGGAAGAGGAGAAGCTGCAGAAGAGACTGAGGAAGGAAGCAGGATGGAGCCAGGAGAACTGGAGGAGGCGCGTGGAGCCTAGAGACACGTGAAGAAACTGCGCTTGTCTTTTGGTCGTGGACTGGGTGACACAGATGTGGGTGAGACCCGTGGGGAGGTGACAATGGCAGCTTTTATCTTGATGTTGATTTTGCTCTTTTCCTTCCGGGCTTGTCTAGTTGTTTCTGGCCCTTTTCTGTGGGTCCCCACTGGAAGAGTGGGGACTTGTGGCAGGCTTTGGGGCCTTGCTCTGGGCCAATCCCATTTGGATGGACTTTTACCCACGACGGTACGGCTAACTTTGGGTGCTTCATTTAGAAACTAGATTCTTTGCCTTACCTGTATTGTTTTTTAGTTTTATTAAAGTTTCTTCCCATTAAAGTCTCATATGTTTTGTGTTGATGCAGCGGATGGCAGAACCCATTCAGAATAGGAAGGTTTGCGGGGTTTGGGCTGCCCCTCTCCCTGTCCTATAATTACCTTTCTGTGCCCAAATAGGCAAAATACCACTGGTCAGGTCAAGACCAAGGCAGGCATGCCAGGCAGACAAGACTGACCATGAGTTTCCCTTTGGGGTTCCTTTCAGCCTTCTCATTTGATATTGGCTTAACATTAAATGCCATAAATTTAATTCTAGGTGAGACAACACGGATTTCATCCCCCATCTAAGTCTGGGCAGTTTTCCTATTAGTCAAGAGGACAAGCCATAAATCTCCCAGTGGACACGAGTGCTGGGCACATAATACACTCTGCTCTCTCCCCTGTTTCCAGAAAGAGTTGATGGATCCTTCCCCTCACATTTATTTCAGCCATTAAGGTGGCACAGTAGAATTTCAGCAAGACAGAAATAGAAAATAGAAAGGTTGGTCCTGTCAAAAGCTCTTTATATAATTATGAGAGCCCAACTTCTGTGTGCACATCCCCCCAACCCACCCCAGAAATAATTAGGCGGCAGGATGTTGCTGGGCACTGAGCTGAGGTGAGGGAAGGAAGGGGCAGCAGGGTGAGGACGTAGCAATCATTACAATGGCTGCTGCTTCTCTGCAGGAGGATGCTGGGATGCTGCAGCTTGCCTGCTCCCTGAGAATTCTGCAGGTTGCAAAAAGCCCTCATTAGAGCTTGGATCATCTCAGGCAGCAATGAGTGGCTCTAATCATTTCAGCTGATGCATTACGGCTGTCTTCTCCCTCCACCCTACTCTGCACCCCCTCCACCTCCAATGCTCCTTGTGTGCAGACACTTTACTGAAGATTATTTAAGTAGAAATATGCCCTCATCACCCCCCAAACCCACAGTATGTGCAGAAGGTGGCTGGGGACACGTAGATCATGGATGCCATGAGGCCTCAGGACTGAGTGCCCCCTCTGAAGGCAGACCCAGCCTGGAGCATCCAGGCTCCCAGCAGGAATGAAGAGTTCCTTTTCCCTTGAACATTTGCTTTATGTTTAGTGTTTAATTTTCTCTTTGAAAGGCAATCTATGTGTGGAAAAAAAAGCAATCCCCAAAGTCCATTGAGCTGTCTATTCTCCAACTTAATTTCCATTCTAATGTTTATGGAGCTCCCACAGGCTTTCTGTATTCGTTATGCTAATTCTTTTGCTTTTCTCTCCAGGGTTTACTGTTTCATTGGGGGCCTGCATTTCAGGGTTTGGAGCAGAATCACACCGCTGAAGTGTCAATGAGAGGTCTCAGGAGGGGCTCAACACCCTGGCAATGAGCTCCCTGTGGCTTCATCCCTCCACCCCAGAGGTAGGCTGCCTGGCCCTTGGCTCTGCCAGCTGCCACCTATGCCCTGGAGCATCAACTCCACATGGGTGGCCAAGGGACTGTATATTTAAGAAGCCCCTCAGTTTAGCCTTTAAAAGCACTCTCTGGAACCAAGTTCTGAGTCTGGAGCTCAGAATGTGCACTTACCAGCTGGACAGTGCTAGGCAAGCAGGCTTGGGCAAGTTCTTTAACCTTTCTGTACCTCAGTTTCAACAGCTATGAAATCGAGTACCGACAGTACAGGGCCATGGTTAGCGTTAAATTAGTTACTAGGGAGAAAATTGCCTGGAAGCATGCCAGACCTAGAGTGCACAGTCAGCATCAGAAGGTGGTGGAATAATCCCTGCTGCTGTTACTAGCTCCTCCTGGGTCTGGCCCAGATGCAGAGGCTGGAGCTGCAATCCCCAGAGTGCCCAGCAGGGTGCGCCCCGCATGTCAGCAGCACCGGGTGGTCATCTCTGCTGGCTTAGCCAGATGCCCACTGCCTGGTACCTACATATTGGATTATGTTGGAACAGTGCGTACCTCCATCCCTTCATAGGCTCCAGTCTTATGACCCCCAACCCACCTGACCTGGTGACTCCTATAATACAACTTGTTTGTGAAGAAGGCAGAAGAGAAGGAGGCAGGCAGAGAAAAAAAAAATCACAGGAATTCTGATTCTCATCCTGAGGGGGTTAAGGTACTGAACCAAGACCACTGGACTAGTGAGTGACATGACAGGGGTTCACATTCACATTTACTAGACCCCCCCCAGGGTCAACATGACACTAAGTCCCCTTGGGGTGATGACCAGTGCTGCTCCAAGCCATTCCAGGCCTTGCAGTGGTAAGTGGTGTGGCTAGTTCCATCATCAAATCTCTGAAAACAGAAGAGAAGCTGTTTCATAACCTCCAAAGGTTGGAGACATTCCAAGAGAGAGAAGCTGGCCTACTTTCAAGGCTTCAGATGAGGAAATTCCCAACTCTCTTCAGACACAGCACGAGCTGCCACCTTCAGGCCAAGTGTGGATGACAAGGCCTCTTCCTAACATGCTCTACTACCTGTTCAGTTCCTGTGGAACCCAATACCTCACAAATCTGTGCCCTGCCCCCTGGCAAGGATCCCCAGGATCAAATCCGACTGCTGACTGTCTCTGTGGCCCCACTTCTGGGCATATGTGGATACACCCTTTGTACCCCACAAATGAAGTCTCAGCAGGAGGAAACACAGCTGTCTCCATCATTCACCCCTCTACATTTCCCTAACTTGCTCTGTGGCACATCTGTCAGCTGCCTAAGTTGGTGGCTGCTCCACAGGGTAGAAATACTGACTAGAAGTCTGTGGGCATTCTAGAGGGCCAGGTGTTCAGTGAATCCTGGGAGCTTGGGTCATGGAGAGAGAAGAGCTCCATGTCTACAACCTGCCAGCCAGCCCTTCCAGAGCCTTCCACGCCCTGGACTCCATCACCAAGGAGCACATCCTTACCCTGCTTCTGTTTAGACTCTGGCTACATTATCTTCAGAGTGGCTATTTTAGACTAAATCCCCTAGATTAAAGGGATTTCAGTGTTGTTCCTGGCAGACAAGGGGCCCCAGATTTTTTTTTAAAGATTTATTTATGCATTCAAGAGCTGGGGTACAAGCCAGAGGTGTGTGAGGAGGCGGGTGAGAGGATTCACCACAGACAGAGTGGGGAACAGAACAGGCAGATCAATTGAAATACACTGCTGAGGGGAGCAGCGGGCAAGTCAGGAGAGGTCTGCTGTGCCACGTAGATAGCTCCCTGGCCAAGAATTGAACTCGTGCTGCAGTGAATGCGGACGACTTTATGGGTTCAGTCCCTTGCGCCACCAGGGAGGCCCCCCAGATTGATATGAGTAATTGTCAGTCTTTGCGGTCTGCCACTTCCCAGCCACAACCCCCCAATCCTGGCATCCTGCAATCCCTGCTGCCAACCTCAGCAAATGTCAAGGATCTGGGTCCCTATGTCATTCCCTTGCCATTCTGGAGCCTTCAACTGTCCCTGTTAAGAGATCCATCTTTCTGAGTTTCCCGCAGAAGAGGAGGGGTGAGGTGTCAAGGACAGAACTAGGGTCAAACTCGGCTCTAGAACTTGGGTGCTGTGGCCCTATGCACTCCCCAGGCTGCTCCCCACACAGTAGGGACAACAGCCATTCCATTAAAGTCATGATGTGAGTGAGTGACCATGTAGGGAGCCCAGCAGCCCAGGACATTGGACACTGTTAGTATTTATAAGCCACTTGCTAAATCATTACCATTAAGCCATGACACCCAACTATGGCCTGTGGGTGAGCATGGTCGCTAGGCATGAGGCCCTGCTAAAAGGAGGTTTGAGTCTGGGAGAGAAGGGAATTTTCTTGACTCTAGGCACCTCCTGGAAAAGATAGCAATAAAATGCAGAGCTTCCCCAAGCTGAAGAGGGAGGCATTAAAGGGCATTTGGCAAACAGTGGAGGGGGCAAGCGTGCTACGAGATTGACTTCCTTGTTCTGCCATTTTGCTTAAAAATGGCTCATCTTCAAGCAAATTCAGATTCTAGAATTTCCTGTCCACACACCCTCTGCAACCATGGTCCCCCTCTTTGTAGCCCGCTCATGCCACAGTCACATGGTCTTACTCTTGGCAGAGGCAGCTGGTTCCCTGTTACTGATCCCTGAGAATGCAAATACTCTGTGTCAGGAGGCTGCTTGGCCGAAGGATGTGGCTTGCTCAAGGCCTTCTGGAAGGTATAAGGGTTGGTTCTATGGAGGTGTGGGTAGAGTGAAGGGTGGGGCAGGAGAACTTTCAGCTAACTAAGGCTCCTGGAGCACCTTGGAATTCCCACCATGGATCCTTGCAGGTACAGCTGAAAGCAAGAAAGCAAGTGAGATGATGGACAGAGAGATAGAGATGTACGTGGCATATAACAGAAAAATCAGACTGTTGGATGCAAGGCTTGATTCCCTGGAACATGGAAGATCTGCCAGCTGGAAGAGAGCTTGGCTCCACAAAAAGGCTGGGTCTATCAAGTGTTCATCTGCTGTGGGACCCACGCTGCCTCCCGCAGTGAGGCCTACAGAAAGGAAGGGAATGTGTCCAGGAGCAAGATGCGAGAGCTGGGCAGGGCTATGTGGAGGTTGAGCCAGCTCCATGCCTGGAGTCCTTGTCTCTGGACAACCTCACAGGGAAACAGCACCCCAACCCCCCACTCTGCTCCTGAGAGCATCACAAATCAAATCATAGATGAGGCATATGTGCTCATTTGCAAAGCTACAGACATAAATCAGGTAAATTCCCTGATACCTGAACCCTGGCATGCATTTGGTTTAATTATTCATAACCACCTCAATAACGACTGGTCTTCAACGTAATGAATGAAACTGCCTGGGCCTGCTGAAGGAGACCAGTGACCTCTCCTGTCGGGCCAGAGATGTTCTGAGCTGTCAGGCACCACTTCCCCGTTAGTACTCAGAGCACAAGTCCCATCCATCAGTCATTTCTGGCCTTATCTTATCGATCCTTTTAATAGCAGGCAGTAACAATTTATTAGCAATTTTCCAGAGTCTCTGCCTCCTGGCTAGATCTTTTTCCATCTTGAGAGCTGAAGTAATATTTCTTCTAAATCTGGCTCTCTTCAAGGCACCGAGGAAGGTCAGCCTGAGAGAACTGATGATGCCTATAGAGAAGAAACAATGAAGTCAAGACATTTTCAAGCCCCCTCGTCACTTTATTTGTGAAAATATGGTTTAGTAGTTCCACGTGAAAACTCTTTGTGTGTGTGTGTGTGTGTGTGTGTGTGTGTTTTGGGAGACCCACGGAGACCAGATGAAAAACAAGTTATGTATTGTTTCAATCTTATATGGAAGTCCCTATTTCAAGCTTTTATTTCCCCACAAAGAATTGATTTTTGAAAGCCAGGAAGGTTCTAGGACGTGGGAGGGTGTTGCTCCAGCCCTGGGCGCACGCACCCCCAGGGGCTCTGCTTCCCAGTCCTGCTCCTGTGACTCAGCCTCGCACTGCCTTAGTTTTACCCACCAATACAGAGAAGAAACTACTTCCCTTATCTTCAGATCACAGTTGATTCACGACCCTTCTGAACAGGAAGAATTGCAGAAGGTGCTGACACACTATCAGGCTTCTGCACACCTCGCCCACCAGGCCCGCGCCCCAGGGCGGCCCGTCAGTGGAGAGGAGCAGAAATCTGCGCCTGGGGGAAGGGCCCGCCGCCCTGCAGCTTTCCCTGCGCCTGCGGGAGCCGGGAGGTCTTTGGACACTCAGAGGGGCCCGCGCAAAGGAGCAAGGCCGAGGGCGGAGAAAGCCCCCAAGGGGCAACAACGCTGCAGGCTTTGGGGCCGAGTTACAAGGTCGCCTCTGACATGTGCTTCCCAAAAAGGATTGGCGTCCAGGGACGCTTTGCTCTCCCAGGACGCTTTATTGCTGGATTTCGCCCTGGTCCTCGGCACCCTGCTCCCGGCTCTGAGCCAGCCCTTGGGCTGACTGTTTACCTGCCTTTCTTTTAAATTTGCACCATAATAGATGTCATTGTGCTCTGAAAGGCTCAGAAAGGATGACTTGTCCTAACCACACAGCTATTATAGTAACTGACTTCAAATGCAGGTCCATCTGCTTTATTATTTACTTACCTTTCCAGTATTGATATTATAGTAAGTTATTGGCTTTTTGATTCATGCAAATATGTTCATATAATGATATTTTCTAATACATTTCTAAACAAGACTTTAATATAGTCGGGTAATTATAACATGTTAAAATTAATTTAACATAACAAGTTAATGAGTTTTTGTTATGTTGTATTTATTTATTAAATTTATTTTAATAATTCTATTATTACTTTTTAGTGTTCATTATTATGGTTGGAGTTTTTATGTTATTTATTTTTTTGAATAGGTACTGTTATAGAGCAACCCCGATATTAAACGGGTTGCTGGCTGTGGGTCCTCACCCGCACGCTTTAAAGGGACTTATGAATACTCTACTACAGACACACACAAAAGGTTAATAAAAGGTTTATTTACAAGAGAAAAGGAAATAAGGAAAATGTACAACTCAGGGAGAAAATAGGGAAATAAAGTCTTTAATGCGTCCTACCCGATCCGCCAACCTGGAAACCCAAAGTCACTCTCAGAGCTGGCCGGATGCTGCGAGCTGGCGGAGAGCCAAAATAGGGGCTCCCAAAGCCCACGTGTCTGGCTTTATACCAACCTGGCTGCTTAACCCCACCCTCAGGTCCCAGCCACCTTTCCTTTGGTGGTGATGGGATTTGGAGTTCCCAGTGTCTTTGGCTTTGACCTGGGGTGGGGGTGGAGTCCACAAAGCCTATATGGAATTAGCTTTGGGACATCCTTTTCCCCCTAACAGTAATAGTGCATGAGATTCAAAATTCAAAATATACCAAAGGAAAGCAGGAAAAAGCTCCACTCCCTAACCTTTGTCCTCTAGTCACTTAGGTCACTTCTCAAAGGCACAGTAGTTCATTTTTAAAAAAAATATTTATTTATGAATAGAAAAACTGGGGTGTAGGCACCAGTGTGGGGGTGAGAGGACTCACCAGAGACAAAGTGGGGAGCAAAACAGGTGGATTTAACTGAGATATACTGCTGAGGGGAGCAGCAGGTGAGACAGGAGAGGTCTGCTGCGCCGTGTGGGTTGCTCCCTGGCTGGCCGGGGATTGAACTAGTGCCGCAGAGGCTGCAGATAGCTTCAAAGTGCTGTGTTTAACCCCTTGCGCCACCAGGGAGGCCCTCTTTTCATTTTTCAATATATAAAACCCACCCCATTTTATTTAAGCTCATGGTATAAAGCCACCATATTAAGTTATGTTTTAATCTCAAGAGGTGAATGCTGCTCCACTCTCTTGTGTAAATATAACAGGGTGGTCCCCAGGAAAAGGGGAGGTTCCAGGTTTCCTGTACCACCCAAAGGAGGGTGGAGCTGAAGAAGGAGGAGAAGCAGTTGGAGAGGAGACTGAAGAAGGGAGGAAGCAGGATGGAGCCAGAAGGAGACCTGGAGGAGGCACATGGTGCCGAGAGACACGTGAAGAAACTGCGCTTGCCTTTTGGTCGTGGACTGGGTGACACAGATGTGGGTGAGAGACCCGTGGGGAGGTGACAATGGCAGCTTTTATCTTGATTTTGATTTTGCTCTTTTCCTCTGAGACTTGTCTGGCTGTTTCTGATCCTTTTCTATGGGTCCCCACCAGAAGGTGGCTCAGACTTGTGGCAGGCTTTCGGGCCTTGCTCTGGGTGGGTCCCGTTTGGGTGGACTTTTACCTACGAGGGGACGGGTAACTTTGGGTGCTTGATTTGGAACTATATTCTTAGTCTTTCCTGTATTGTTTACTAATTGTATTAAAGTTCCTTTCCTTGAAAGGTCGTATATGTTTTGTCTTGATGTGGCAGATGGCAACCACTGATATTTTTTTCTGTCTCCATAATTTTGCCATTTTTCGATGATCATATAGCTGGACTCACACACTATGTAACCTTTTCAGATTGGTTTCTTTCACTTAGTAATGTGCATTTAAGTCTCCTCCATGTCTTTCTCTGGCTTGATAACTTGTTTCTTTTTAGCTCAGTGATATTCCATTGTGTGGACTGAACCACAGTTCTTTGAACCGTATCATAGTTTATTGAACCTTTCACCTACTGAAAAACATTTTGATTGCTTTCAAGTTTTGGCAAGTATTAGTTGCCAAAGATGCTGTAAACATCTATGTGTTAGTTTTTATGTGAACATAAATTTTCAGCTTCTTTGGATAAATACCAAGAAATATGATTGTTGAACTGTGCGGTAAGAGTATGCTTAGTTTGATAAGAAACTCCTAACTATCTTCCAAAGTGGCTGTACCCCATTTTGCATTCCCACCAATGACTGAAACTTGGTATAATAGAATTTTAAAGTAGAAAGGACTTTTGGAGGTCATCTGGTTTTACCCTGCCATATTATAAATGAAAAACAGAAGCACAGAACAGGTAAGAGACTTTGTGTTTGAAAACACACAGCTTGACAGTCAGTGTCGAAGGTGTTTGTGATGACTAGAAAAATAATCATAGCATTTTCTACTATGGCTGCTGGACATTATGCCACCAGATAGCTGATATCAACAAAGAGGCAAACATCAAATGACCTCTCAAAGAAGTCTCAGGGCATTTATAGTAACTTTACCAGTGACCACTATAAGATACTGTAAAGGGCAGGAATGGACCACTGAACAGGTTTTCTGATCCAGCAGACTGGGTAAAGGAGGAGTCAGAGTTCTGGAGCCCTCGATGGGTTTTGCAGGCTTTTATTGGGATCACCAGGCACAGGGGTGCTGGGGGGCCAAGAGGCTGGCAGCCCTCCCAGCCCCCAGCAAGTCTTCATTTTGTCTGTGCTCTCCGGTGATCTCTGCTGCTCTGCTCTCTCGTGGTTCTGCTTCTGTTTTCTGCTTCTCAGCTTCTACTGCTTCTCTTCTCTCAGCTTCTGCTGGCGTCCCCTCAATGCTGCCCCTAAAAGCCCAGTCTCAGCCCAGGTGAATCCCATCTACATATGCCCACACCCTACTCCAGGTGCCCGCCATCAGACAAGCATTCGGGACCACAGGGTTCCGTCATCTAGCCTAGTGGCGGGAGGGCAGAAAAGCCTGATAATTTTTACCTTACCCTACAGATATCATTACAGGCAAATGCTGGTAAGGACACTGCCATTTTTAACAGATTTGCTATTTGATAAAATTAATAATTGGGATGTCTTAAGAACACTAACATAATGGGAACATCAGAAAAGTATGCAGTTCTGGTGGGTGAGTTAAAACATACTCCTATCACCACAGCCATCTCTCTACTGAAATTCTCATTTTATATATTGGACTTCTGTACCAGACTGGGAATGCCTTGAGGTCAGAGATGGTGGCTTATTCCTTCAAAAGCCCTGGTGAGAGCTTAGCATTTGGTATATCGTTTGTTCTTAATAAACATTTGTTGAGTTGAAACTGGGAAACATCAAAATAGAGCTCATTATTCTTCACAGAGTAGGAGTTGGCCTCCTGTCCGCGCACATCCCATAGATCTTGTGTTTTCATGCTGATGTCCCTGTAGAAGGTGGTGGGTGTTCTTATATAGCTGTGTGTCTGCAGGCTAGATAGGTCACTAGATTCCCCTGACTCTGGCTGAAACACAGCAAGCCTGTCAGGTGTGGTGGGCAATGGGACTGAGAAGAGAGGAGGGAGAAGGTCATGGAGGTCTGAGAGTCGTGGGGAGGAGTTTGATCTGTAATCTGTAGCAATGGGGACCAGCTGTGTGTGTTGGGAAGCCTCTCCTGCTAACCAGAGGAACAGGATGGAAAGTTCTGAAATAAATATAGGTTTCATATGAATTTTTATATGATGAAGCTGACATTTTTCAATCAGCAGAGAAATTATGGATTGACTATTTAATAAATTATATTGGGCCAACTGGTGAAACATGGACAAAAAGCAATCTCAGATACAGGGGTAGACAGCATAACCTCAGGCCCCCTCCAGAGATCCATGTTCTAGTCCCCAGAACCTGCAAATGTGTTACTTTACCATAGCAAATAGATGTGATTAAACTAAGTATTTGGGGGGCTTCCCTGGTGGCCTAGGGGGTAAGTCTCAGTGCTACCAGCATGAAGGCTCACTGATAGGGACTGAGTTCAATCCCCTGCCATGGAGCTAACCCACATGGCACAGCAGACCTCTCCCTTCTCACCCGCTGCTCCCCTCAGCAGTGTATTTCAGTAGATCTGCCTGTTCTCCCCTCTCTGTCTCTGGTGAATCCTCTCACCCCCTCCACCTCTGGCCCGCACCCCAGTTCTTCTATGCAAAAATAAAAAAAAAATAGAATCTTTAAAAAAACTAAGGATTTTGGGATCAAGAGATTCGCTTGGTTTATCCAGGTAGGCCCAAAGTAAGAGGGAGACAGGTGAGTCAAATTCAGATAATGGAAGTCAAGGTCAGAGTGATGCAATTGCTGGCTCTGCAAAGAATGTGGGCTGCCTCTAAGAGCTGCAAAAAGCAAGGGCACAGATTACATTTGTGTTGTTTTAAATCACTAAGTTTGTGACAATTCATTACAGCATCTATGGGAAACTAATATGTATTCTTAATTTATATATTAGCAAGTAAATATTAAATAGATTAAAATATTTATTGGAAACAGTATTCATACAAAAATAAAAACAGAACTCATGGGGAGACTAGAATTTTGTAAGTATGATTTCAAGGAGTGATAGCATTGTATAATGCTACACACAAAAATACCCTACAAAATTGGAAAGCAAATTACGAGCTAGACAAAGATTTGAAGTATGTAAGATAGATTGAGAATTATCTCTAAATGGTCAAGTTAATGAATGTGTGATTTTTTTTTTTTTTGGTTTACAAGATACAGATTTTTAACAGAAAGACATTCTGACACGTGGCAGTTGTATTAAAAGTGAATTAGAGAGAGGTACAGACACTTCACCCCAGAAGACAGAGGGATAGCAAGTAAATCTATGGGGGATTCGGCAGGTCATTCTGTAATAGAGGTTAAATGGTTAAATTGCTCTTGGACCTTATAGAACACAGGAGGAAATAAAGAACTTACCTAACTGATTCTGTCTGAGGCTTGTATTTACAGAGGAGTAATAGCAATAACCTTGAGCTGAGCGGCAGGGCCAGCTGGAAATTGAAAATAAAAAGAAGCAGCTTCCCAGAGGTGGGGCACCTTAAAGAAACTGAGCCTGGCCCTGGACTCCTCTTAGAAACAGCCTTTTCTAATTGGTTTAGGTGGATTAATGGGCTCACTCAGTCTTATGGCTTCTGTTAGTAGAATATGCTTCCTTCTTTGGATTTTCTTCCTTGCTTCTTAAATTACTTAGTCCCTTTTGTCTCCAAAAGGCTATCAAATTCAAGGGAGGTCAAAGCCATATGGGTCTGGCTTACAAAATGGTGCTCCTGATGTCCTCACTCACAGGGGTCTTGGTAGTTACTCTCATTCCCCCAATGGTGGGGTTTTATCTCTTCAAACTCTTGGTGCCAAATATTTAATAACTGCACATAATGACCTGTCCCCAATCCAGAGCCCTATGTCTCTGTCTTAGGCTGAGATGGAATTTCATGCCTTTTACCTATATGCCGGGACTACACCAATGAGCAGGAGTAGTGACAAAAGACTGACACCTCGTCCCTTTCCCGCTTTAAGAAATAAAAGGATGAAAGATATCTCAGGAGGAATGAGACAAGAAAGATCCCGTGTCAGAGGCAGAGGGACAAGACTCAAAGACAGAAGCTTGCTGTTCCCATTGGTTTCATTGAACTTGTAAATAAGAGGAGAACTAAATATAAAAGGGACTGATGTCTCTGAGGGGCGAATGAGGTAAACTGCAGCCTCCCACCCCTCATCCAGTAATTCTAGAAAATCTGTGCACTTTCTGGGGCAATTCCTACTTTTTTAGCTTCTTTTTATCTTGATTTAACCTCCCAGGTCCTGTCATGACTCAACAGTTTTGCTAAATAAAAACTGGTCAGAACCAGTGCAGAACCCCATCTGTGACCCCCTACTAAGTGTGTGTGTGTGTGTGTGTGTGTGTGTGTGTGTATCAGCAGCCTCCAGACCCAAAGTGCGTTTCTCCCTTGAATCTGACCACCCACTTTCTTGAGTATGTGCTATCCTTGCAAAGAAAGCTTCATTACTCTCTTACCTTCTCTGACTTTCCCATGAATTCTTTTCCTGCACCAAAATCAAGGACCTCTGGGGACCCCAGTTTCCAACAGTTCTGTATGACTTCACTGTTTTCTGTTTAGTTTTCCTTACATGTACTTCTCTTTTAGCTTCTAGAATCAGACCTCTTTCATCAGGGGGACACTGGGGACCTAGCACAGGATGTGGTGCACACTTACACTTGACAAGTGGACTTGTCAAGAAAAAACCGGTAGAGCTAGAAATGGGGGACCAAGGAGGGGTGCAACTTCAGTATAGATGCTCATGCAAAAACACTAAAAGGCTTCAATACTGAAACACAGATAATCAAGATCTGTAAGTGTACATGATATAACCTGACTGATCTCAGAATAATCGACCTGATATATCACTCCAAAGAAAGAGGGAGAGAGTTTTAGGACCGAGGTGGTACAGCTGGATTCATGGGACAGCATTCTCTCTTTGTTCATTGAACATACAAAACATTACCTCTAATAAGTTGCTCGTGAAAGACTAAAGACATTTTTCAGGAATTAAAAGCTACTGAATGGACAAAATAATGACACCTGTCTGTGCCCGGCCTTGCAGCTTCACAAAACACCGTCTCCTGGAGGGCTCTGCACCTGGATGAATCAAAGATCTGAGGTGAATCTCGCATCATGCATAATTCCTGACTCAGACTGCAAATCACCCCAGATTCCTGATATCTGGAGAAAGAACGGAAGGCCCTAAATTGTGCTGATTTGGTGGCCTCCAGCCCCAGACTTGGGCTCAGGATGGTTCCTGCCTGTCACGTCCTGTCAACCATAGCTGTTCTGACTCTATTTATCTGAGGACAGACACTCTCAGTGAGTCCTTCCCACTAATTGCAGACTTTCAAAATCATTAAGGAACATTTGAGCTGAATCAGGTTTAAATTCCTGAGAGTAGCTTTTCCATTCTTTAAGTTTGATAGAAGCCCAGGAAAGAAATTTTTCCTCAAGAACTGAATCCTCTTACCCTCCCTATACCTCTGGGCTACACCCCAGGTCTTGTAGGCAAAAAAAAAAAAAAAAAAAGAGGACCTTGCTTTTGGTTTTCTATACTGCTCTGCCTCTTTCCTGAATTTCCTTTAAAATGAGTTTCCCATCAAGTCATACATATAGTGACCTGCATGAGACCATCCAAGTTGTTATAACTCATTCCCTCATGTTTGAAAATACTCTTCTTTGTTATTTTCTAGAATTGATTTCTAAAACATGTATTCTGAGGAAAATATAGGAAAGAAATACATAGTTCCTTGGCATCTATATCCTTAGTCAATATTAAATCACTTAGTCACTTCATGGGGAAAAACCAAACGTTTGAATCATGGTGATGTGACCCCATGTCACTGTGCTTCCTTTTTCCTGGTCTATATCAAGACTCAGATCCTTGGGGAAGGCATTTTTGCACTCAAAGAAGAGACTGAGAGGAACCTGTAAGTAATCTTTCAGAATAATTTTGGTTTTGAAATTTCTTTTCTTTCAGAAAAAATTAGGTATGATAAATTGGACTAAACAATTGAAACCAGAGGACACTTAAAGCATCTGCCCCCACCCCCTGACAGCTTACTTAAGTAGAAAAGTATCAGAAAGAATGGCTGGCCTGAGGGATCTGAATACTTAACGATCATGTCAGAGAAGGCAGTGGGTAGAAACTGGGGCTCTTCCCCAGCTTTTGAAGAACTGAATGGGGGCTGGGCTGTGGGAGGTGGGCAGTGAGCAGTGGAGTTGGCCTGGTCTTCCTGTCAAAGCATGCAGAATGAAGGACCGAATTGTTCCGTAAATGTCATTCCGTTTACCTGGTTGCTATCATTAATCTTTCTTGTGTGAAGTTTGCTTTCACTGACTCGAAGGTATTTGCTGGCTTTCCCAAGGCAAGAATGATTAAAACAAAGTTGTGAGGAATTCATTCCACCTCAAACAGAGGCCTCGGTGCCTGCTTGAGCTATTTTGGCAGCCTGAGAGAACATTATGTTCCAAACCAAATTATAAGTTTGCATGGGTTTACAAAGAAAAGAAAGAAAAAGGACAAGAAACCTCAATTCTTTTGTCCCACTTCTAGGTGCTGGGTTGCTACAGAACACCAGCACCGAGAGCCAGCTCCGTTGCTCTCCTCTGCCTGTTAGTTCTAAGACTATTGGACCAGCAGAACCCAAGAGATCACCTAGACCTGCCCTCTAGTGTGGTGAAGTGAACTGCCCCAGGTCACATAGTCACGTGGGTGGAGGCAGGCAGGCTAGACCGCAGACCTCCCTCTCCTCAGTCAGCCGCTCTTCCTGTTCCACTCTGCCCCCTTTTCTGAATTTCCTTTAAAATGAGTTTCCCATCAGGTCATAAGGACAGTGAGAGGCTGACGTGTGCAGATTAGGTTTTCGCAGGGGATTAGCCGAACCAGCTGGAGGGGCAGAGAAAGACCAAGGATCGTCAGTCTGGGTTTATTTCTCCCCAGGGTGACAGCAGACCAGATCTGGGTTTATTGAGCAAGGAGAGTAGGACAGAAGAAACTGGCTTCCCTGAATGGAAATTTTGGAGCGCTCTCCAAGTAGGAGAAGGAGGACAATAGGACAGACCTGAGGTCCTTCCCAGAAGTCAAATTTCTCTCTCCTGCACCTGGCAAGCAATGGGCCCCGTGGGTTTCTGTTTGCTGCCTTAAAACAGCACTGTTGAGTGCAGCTTCACCACCCCCACCCCCCATCTAGAAAGTTCCTAGAAGGGACCATTCATTTGAAGGCTCTAATTATTGTATCATGGTTCCATGGTTATTTAATTCGATTCCTTCTGAAGCAAGGATGTCTTCTTATTTTTATTTTATTGTGGTAACATTACACTGTGTGTGATTCAACACTGTGTGTGATTCAGAGGGATAGGATCACACTTCCTCAGATGCATGTGACCACCAGCAAGGCACCCTCAGGCCTCCACATAGACTGTTGAGTTCCCCGCCCTATCTTGTATTATTTCATTGTGTAATACACCACTTCTTCTCAAGGGGCAAAGAAGGCATCTTTGTGGAAAAAAAAGGAAGCCGGTACACTTTTGGTGAGAATGTAGACTGCTCTAGCTCCTACTGCAGAACAGAATAGAGATTTCTCAAAATATTAAAAACAGATCTACCATATGATCCAGCAATTCTACTTTTTGATGGAAGAGTGCAGAAACACTAATTTGAAGGATATATGCATTCCTACATTCATTGTAGCACGATCTACACTAGCCAAGTTATGGAAACCACCTAAGTGCCCAAGGACAAAGGAGTAGACTAGAACTATGTGGTATGTACACAATGGGATACGATTAAGCTCTAAGTAATGATGAACTCTTGCCATTTGTAACAACTTAGATGCAACTGGAGGAAATAATGCTAAGCAAAGAAAGTCAGGAGAGAGACAAATATTGGATAGTTCCACGTATATGTGGAACATAGAGAAATAAAACAAGGGGTCAGAAAAAAGCAAACCAATAGCAAACTCTGGAAATCTGTGAAATTGAGGCTACAAGATTGGGAAGGGGGGCATAAAGAGGGAAAGGAGCACAATGGGCTATGGTGGAGGGCTGAGGGTGCCTTGGTGCTGGGTGTGGTGTGGTAAGATACATCTGAGGAGGTGTGATCCTATATGAGACAGGTTCCTCCCAATTTTTAAAGCAGACTTGTATTATTATATCTATATTATATATATGTATACATATACATATATATTAGATTTTTAGAACCATATTTTTAGAAGAAACTCAGATTCAGAGAGGTTAAAAGATTTGCCCAAGGTCACACAGCAATTAAGTGGATGAGTCAGATTCTAAGTCAGGTTTAAGTGAAAACAAGAGTTCAGGACAGACAGCTTCTCAGACCCTCTTTATGTTCCCAGGATAGCTTCTTATTTTTTTTTTTTTTTAAAAAAAACCATTTATTTATTTATTTATACAAGAGCTGGGGTACAGGTCAGAGGTGCTGGAGGGTGAGAGGATTCACCAGAGACAGAGCGGGGAGAAGAACAGGCAGACAGACGGAAAGCACTGCTGAAGGGAGCAGCGGGTGAGACAGGAGAGATCTGCCGCGCCGTGTGGGTATCTCCCTGTCTGGCAGGGAATCGAACCCGTGCTGCAGAGGCTGCGGACAGCTTCATAGCCCTGTGCTGAACCCACTGCATCAGTGGTGATGCCCCCAAGATAGCTTCTAAATTGAGTTGAAAGATATTACCAGAATTCCAATTCCCGTGTATCCTGTAATGGGGACCCAGCAATGCTGGTATAAGGTCTCCTTGATTGTTAATCTGCATCTTGCATCTGTACGCAAATGTGGAATGTGGGTTTCTGACTCCCCAAGAAACCAAGTGAACAAGGAGGGACCTAGGGGTGGAATAAGAGATGGGGCCCATACCTTCATGCCCAGGCTTGTGCTCATGCTGCTGACATTTAACACCCTATCCAGAGAAAACAATTGAGGGTCCTGTGTGTGTCCCTCACAGTGCTAGCATGTGTGGGGTTGATGGAGAAGTCTGGCTGCTCCTGTTTCCCATGGCAACAGCTCAGCATTGTGAGAAAGCAGATAAGTGTGGGTTCAGACTGGAAACACGGACCGCAGGATTCTGCATGGCTCCTGGCTTGCACTGGGGGTTTCTCATCCCCAGCCTTTTGCCTTCCCCTGTTCCCTCCCAACCAGTCACACAAAAATCATAAATGAGGGATGGGTATCAGTAATATACCCCTCAGCTGTGGCTCCCCCTGCTGGGGGTGTGGTGCAAATTGTAGTGGTAATCACTCTTGAGATGTTGCTGTTGGTAAAAGCAAGGAGCAGGTACTCTGGGGAGGCAAGGATGTTGAGTCAGGCAATAAACATTATTGATATGGAGGCAAAATAAAGAGAAATGGCAGGTTAAACCTTTTAGAAGCTGCAAGAAGAAGTGATGGAGGGAGGTAGGGGGAGCTCAATCCAGTAGCACAAGAGAAGGGAATAAAATACAGATCTCTGGGCAAAAATAAATATTCCTGAAGCATAGAGGAAAACCTTTATGCCTGAGACTGGAAAATGGCCTACAGCGTGATTTTAAAGCATCCTGGGGGATAAAAAGGGGGAAAGGTAAGTCAGATAAGTGGAGAGGAATAAGAATAAGGTGAGGAGGGAAGGGAAGGGGAGCAGAGAAATCAATGTCAGGTTCACCCAAAGACCAAGGGCTGCAAAGTGACAACCAGCAGCCAAAATCAGCCAGGCTATTTAGAAATCATTTAAGCCAACTTTTTAAAAAAATCGTATGTCACGCCAAGAAATCTAGATTTCTGGCTTCTCTTAAAAAAAAAAAAATCAGAAAGTCTGGCCACTCTGGGTTTATATATATAGCCTTAAAGAAAATCTACTTGACCTGGGGCTGCTGCCTCTGCATCTTAAACTGGGATGTAAGGTCCCCAGAGCCCCAGAGCTCCGTTGATCATTGTCTCACTCTCTTGGGCCCCAAGATGTCTCTGTTTCTCCTGATTTCCTTCACACTTGACAATGCTTGTCTGGCTCTGAACCTGGAGATGTATTCTGTAACAATTACATACTGGAGTCTAAAAAGCTCTAGTCTGCAAGATCCCTTCTAGCTCTTAAAGTAAAATTTAAGAATCTGGGTATCTGCTTAGCAAAGGCTTAGGGGAAATAAACAAGCAACAGTCTCATCCAAATCCTGATTCACTGATTTTCCTAACAGAGAAGAATTGGGGCTTTCTGGAGAAAGATAAGCAGAAGGGCTGCCCCTTCCCAAGAGCAAGAAGTAAGGAGTCCTCAGCGTCTAAGGCAGCCTGTAAAATTCAGTGCTGAGAAAGTGGTAGAATCCAGTCCATCTCTAGGCCTTCCCAACATTTGGGGCTTCTAATCCTTGCTTAAAATCTTCTGAGGAGGGGCTAGTCTTGATTCCTATGGTAGCAAAGAAACAGAAGACGTGGGTTGCATTTATTGGGCACTCTATCTCCAACAAATTTTAAAGTGTCTAGTATAACACTCCTTGTTTACCTTTCCAGAAAGCGCTCTGGCAGATTTTACATCCAAATAGTGAAAATGAAGAACAGATAAAGAAGCAATCAGGGCCAAATGTAGTGATGAGAAAGGTCAACTGGAACACCAGCCCTGGGGGCAGGGCGGGGGAGGGGTTCTATAGCTCTGCTCTCTGGCTTGAGCAATGAAATAGCAGACAACGCAATAAGTCCTCTTGCTGCAGAAAGTTTTGCTGTCTTTTGGTGGCATGCTGTTTTCAGCACAAAAACAAAGAGGATAATATTAGATCTGTTGCTTGTTAAGAAAACCTTTGCCTCTTACAGTACAAAATTGCAGTCATATATCTTATTTAATTGATACTTGATTTTACTGCTGAATGTTAAAATTTTAATGTGTCCATAAATCTGTCTCATAGTTTTAGAGAAATATCTGTGTTAAGAACACACTGTACAAGGATGAAGGCAAGAGAAGGGAATGATGAATCCAAAATATACATTATTAATTTTTTAGGAAGCAAGCAAAATGGTGCCCCATAAAGGATATTAGAAAAAAATAAAACAGCTGGGTCTTCTGATTTGCTTTATAGAAAATGCTGATATGGGGCATATCCTTACAGAATCAACTGTTTTGACACAGTAAAAAAAAAAAAAGTAGATAGATAGAAATGGGATTGTGATATAAGTCAGCTCCTTATCACAGGGAGAAAGTGATATTTCCAGCACATACACAGTGAGTGTCACTAACCAGCATCGGGGTGGGGAGCTGGTCCAGGGGCAGGGAGACCTGGTCTGAATCCCATGGCAGCACCTATGGGTGCTGACACATTACCCTGAGAGCCCTGAGTCTCAGTGTCCACTGTGTGAAATGCAAAGAGCATCGTCTCCGGAGGCTTCCGGGAGAATGCAGAGAAATGCTTTATGTAAAGTGCCTCAAACATAACAAGCAATTAATACCGATTAGTGTATCATTTAGTCAAATAATGACTCAGGGTCAAATCCAAGTCATGGCAAAGAAAGCTAATGGGGACACGCCTGGGAAGAAAGACAGTGCTCCCGCCCTGCTCTGGTGCTGGCTTTCTGCCAGTCGGCTTGGGCTGACGGCTAGAGCCCTCCTGCCCAGGCACCCAGGCAGCTCGGGCTGGGACTGGCAATGCTGGGGAAGGTTCAGGAGCACAGGGGCCCATCAGTGATTTGGGGGGGCGGAGGGTAAGAAAGCAATGGGGGTGGGGTCGAGGCAAGGGAGCCCTGCCAGCCAGCCCTGATTCTCCAAGGAAAGCAAGCTCGCAGGAAAAAAGAGCTGTCCTTTTCCTGGTCCCCATTCTAATGACCATTCCAATTCCCTTTCCTCCTGGAGGAGTAAGAACATCATATGTGGGATCTTGAGCCTCCAATAAGGTCAGTTCCACATGGTAATGACCCTTCAGTGTCTCTCCATCTCTCCTCTCTGCGCTGAGCATTTCTGAGCATTTCCTTTCAGGTGATGTGCTAGGAGTTGCAAGCCCTCTTTATTATTGCTGGAGAAATCTCAAGTTTTTTCCTAGCCTGCCTATTTCCCCATCTCCTTCCTGCCCTTTATTAACCTCACTCAGCCAGAACCCAGAAAGAGCATCGTTCCCTCACCTGGGTTGCTCAGTGCCTGCCTGGAACGGGCCGGGCCAGCACTCAGCCTGAGAATCCCTCACTGCTGGCGCCATGTTACACCCGCTACCCCACAAATCCAGCCCCGTCACATTTGATGTGTGAAGGGATTTAAGAGTGTTTAAAAATTCATCAATGTCTTCATTAAAATCCCCTACAGATGGTATAATGCTCATTAGATAGTTTCATGCCAATCAAGACAGCAAAATCTCAAATTTATTTGATGTTGTTCTAAACGAACCCGAGGCTCTCTGAGTACATTGCAGACCTAAATTGGCATGACTGACAGGGCGGTGGCAGCCTCATCGCACCTTTGTTTTAATTATGCCGGAGCTAGGAAAGAAGAAAAGATGATTAATTCCATGACAGAATATTCTTGCTTTCCTTGTCAGGAGAGAACTGCACATGGTGGGTAGGGGAAGGGGTGGGCAGAGCAAAGATACAATAGCCTTGGTTCAATGCCACTTTAAATTTGGATGCCCTTGGTGTGCCTGTTGGTCTGTAAAATTAGAGCACAAGAAAATAGATGACGATCAAAAAGTGATTCTATATAATGCAGTTCGTTGAAATTTTAGCCTGTCCATCAGCCTGCAGTTTGTTTCAACTCTAAAGACCCATCATATAATATTGATGCTTTTAGCAATTAATACATGCTACCTAACAAATCAGCACATAATTCAGTGAATTAGAATATATAAACAGTTATTATTACTAGTCAAGTAGCTTTGATCAGCTGTGGACTGATTGAGGACTGGCTGGCCTAGAATGACCTCCTTTGCATGTCTGAGAGTTGGCTGGCTCTTGGCTGAGTTGGTGAAATTGACTGGTCATGTGACTCCCATCTCTTGGCAACCCAATCAGGTGTGATGGCTGCATAATTCACTGCCCCCTCCAGGTATGTCTGTGTCCTAATGTCTAGGACATGCTGCCTTATGTAGTGAAAAAGACTACATGTGTGATTCATTTAGGACTCTTGCAATGGGGACATTGTCCTGATTTACCTGAGTGGACCGAATGTAGTTACAGAGTCCTTTGTAGAGGAAGGCAGGAGAAACAGAGTTAGAGAGAGAAGAGGGAAGGATGAAAGCAGATCAGAGAGAAAAGAAGAAGCCATAGTGCAGGCTTTGCAATGGAAGAGAGTCCAGGATCCAAGAAATTCCAGCCTCGAGAAGCTGGAAAATGCTTCTGGATTCTTCTCTAAAGCCTCCAGAAGGATCACAGTCCTCTGGACCCATTTTAAACTTATGAACTGTAAGAGAATAAATATGCATTTCTATAAGCCACAAAGTTTGAGGTAATTTGCTACAGCAGCAGCAGGAGACCAATACACTTGGACTTGCAAAAGGGTTGCTAGTTAGATTCCAAGGAGTCAGGCTAGGGGTTGGCATATGGTTGCTTCCTCCATGTCCTATTGGCCGAAGACAGCAAAAGGCTTATCCAAATTCAAGGGCTAGAGAAATAGATCCCACCTGTTAGTGGATTCTGTTTCTCTAACATCTTGGTGGGAAGAATTATAAAGTCACATTGCAAGTGGTGTGCAGACCAAGAGCATTAAGGAATTAGGACCATTTTTGTTTTTTGCAATCTGTCACAACCAGGCCCTTCACAAAGTGACAAAGGACATTCAGAAGCAAAGTCTGACCATGGTTTCTCTTTCCAGGAACACAGACAACATGAGCATCTGGACCTCAGGTGCTGACATCTTCCAAAGTCTTTGGGCGATGTATGTGTCTCCAAGAAGCTCTGGGTGGATGGACTTGATCCAACATTTTGGAGTCTGCTGTGTTGTTGCTTCCATTTCAGCAGGCCTCCTCGCCGTGGCCTTTCACTGGTTTCTGTCCTCGTTCTTAGTCTTTGCCATCTCCTGGATAGTCACATGTGTTCTGCTGTGTGGCTCCAAGCATGCACGGTGCTTCCTTCTGCTCTTTTTCCTGTCTTGTGGCCTGCGGGAAGGCAGAAATGCTTTGATGGCTGCTGGCATGGCGATAGTCATCTTTGGACATGTGGAAAATATTTTTCACAACTTTAAAGGTCTTCTGGACAGTATGACTTGCAACCTAAGGGCCAAGAGTTTCTGTATCCATTTTCCACTTTTGAAAAAATACATTGAAGCCATTCAGTGGATGTATGGCCTCACGACTCACCTGAGTCTATTTGATGACCTTGTTTCTTGGAACCAGACTCTGGCGGTCTCTCTTTCCAGTCCCACTGAAGCCCTGGAGGCACAGCTCAACGACACCAGGGGCAGGGTCCTGGGAGTCCTGTACCAGATGGTGAAGGCCACCGAGGTGCTCTCTGCCCTGGGCCGGCAGCTCCTCGCCCTCACAGGCCTTCTGCTGCTCCTGCTTGGCACTGGACTCTTCATGAAGCGGTTTTTGGACCCTTGTGGTTGGAAGTTCAAAAACATCTACATCACCAGACAATTTGTTCAGTTTGATGAAAGGGAGAGGCATGGAGAGAGGCCCTGTGTCCTCCCGCTGACTAAGAAGGAAAGGAAGAAGTACGTTATCATCCCGTCTTTCTGGCTGACTCCTAAAGAAAGGAGAAATCTGGGGCTGTTTTTCCTCCCCATCCTAACGCATCTCTGCATCTGGGTGCTGTTTGCAGCCATCGATTATCTGCTGTATCGACTCATTTTCTCAGTGAGCAAACATTTCCAAAGCTTGCCAGGGCTCGAGGTTCACTTGACACTGCACAGAGAGGTAGGTGCTCACGGGCCTTTCCTGGGAGGGGTAGGGGGTATCCTGGCTGTTTGTGGGTTTGTCTTGCAAAAAGCATCATGAAGCTCCCAAGGCATGGCCATGTTTTGCTCACCTTTGGATCCCCCATGCCTGGCCCAGTACCTGACCATAGGAGGTGCCCAGTGATTGCTGGTTAAATTGAAGTCCCAGGATTAGAGTATGATATTCTGAAAATCTTTGGTCACTGTATTCATTTCCTGGGTAATTCAAAGCAGAAATGTATTTATTCTGGGGTGTATTCATTCTTAGAGTTCTGGGCTGAGAAATCTGAGACCGCTATTGCAGGGCTGACATCAGGAGGTATTTGCTGGGTAACACTCCCTTCCATGAGGGGAGAATCCACTCTTTGCTTCTTCCAGATTCTGGTGGTAGGCATTCCTTGGCTTGTGACTTCATCACTCCATCTTTGCTTCTGTCCTCACATCGCCTTCTCACTGGTGAATGTAAAATCTTGCTCTGCCTCCCTGTTGAAAATTGCTCGCAGCCACATGAGGGATCCCCAAGGCAATTCTGCATCTCAAGATCCTGAAATGGCTCACACCCACAAAGATCTCCCCCACCCCCACCCTCAAATAGACTAACATTAACAGGTTTCAGAGATTAGGGTATTATATCTTGGCTGGCAGTGGGGGGCGTATAGGGTAAATGAAAAAGTATCAGCCTTTTCCACCCTCCCGCCATTAGGATTAATGATGGACCCTGTGGTCCTACATCTAGGCCCGATAGCGGGCACCTGGAGTAGGGTATGGACATGCACAGGTGGGCACACCTGCGCTGAGACTGGGCTTATAAGGGCGGTGCCACGGGAACGCCAGAGAGGGAGAACGAGCGCACAACCAGCAGAGCAGCAACAGAGTGAAGATTTGCCTGGTGCTGGGAGGCCTGCCAGCCCCCTGGCCCCCCGCTCCCCCTGGCTTGTAAAAAGCTCCATAAAAGCCTGAAAAAGCCACCTAGAGCTCCAGGACTCTCCTTAACCCGTCTGCTTGGATCATGGAGATCCTGCTCTGCGTCTTCCTGCCACTTCAGGGCATTTTTCAGCTTCCAACACTTAGCAAACACTGGAACATGAAACATGAAAAATATCTCTGATGTGGAATCCCAAGTTGCTTCTCAAGCAGGAGTCTCAGGCATGAACCTAAGAAGCAGATTTACGGTCTGGCCTCCTCTCTCCCTCACACTCAGGCAAGAAGACACTGAGCACCTTCTCTGAACAAGGGTGCTTTTCCATGCATCCTGGGTCCTTTTCAAACATGAGAAGCTCATGTGGAGTGTTTGGGCAGAAGGCCATTGAAAAGGGTTCTTAGGCAACCTACTAATACAGCTGGTGCTCCATCTTGGTTAACCGACCCCTCCCTCCCCCCAATGGAGCCAGCTACCAGCCCTGGTCACTTGTTTCGACCTTGTGTGTGTTAAAAATTTCCCAGAGTCGATGCAGTGCCTCAGGCCTTGATTTACAGACATTTTATTTTCAACAGGAGAGTATCTTTATTTTATTTTTTTTTAAGATTTATTTATTCATACAGGAACTGGGATACAGGCCAGAGGTGTGGGGGGTGAGAGGATTCACCAGAGACAGAGCGGGGAACAGAATAGGCAAATTGACCGAAGTACACTGCTGAGGGGAGCAGCAGGCGAGACAGGAGAGGTCTGCCATGCCATGTGGGTTGCTCCCTGGCGGGGATCGAACTCATGCTTCAGTGGCTGCAGATAGCTTCATAGGTTGCGTCTTAACCCCTTGCACTACCAGGGAGGACCAGGAAAGTTTCTTTAGTAAGCTCCATGTGTTTCAGAGGAGGTGGTCCGCAGACTCGGGCTCAGGTGCTGGAAAGCAAAGACCTTCGGAAGCAGAGATCTTCGGCCGTGGCTGCACATGTTGTTACCTCAGGACTGAACAAGCAAGCAGAGGATTCCAGGACTTCTCTCTGGACCCGCAGGGATTCAGATGTAACTGGACTTGGGTGAAGAAGTATTAAAAACTCCCCAAATAATTCCAATAAGTGGCCAAGATTGAGAACCACCTTCTTAACCCATCGCCCAAAGAGTGGAGCTGAAGTTTAACCCCTAAAGGCTGTCAGCTGGACCGACATATTAATGAGCCAAGTCAGTGTTTCTCTGAGGCGGAGGCTCCTGAGTTTCAGGAAGTCTGCCTCTCTCTCCTCCGCGCCTCTCCTCTCGGCAGCCTGTGCCCCCGGTAAGGTTGGTGCTTTTCACATGTTCCATCTTTCCTCTTTCTGTTTTTCCCTGTGGAAATTTGTGAAGACATGGCTATTTCAGAGGCTCTGGATCTAGTTAGATGTTTGTCTTAGGTTTTTTTTTTTTTAACCCAGAGATTGTGATCCTGGGCAGGTAGGGCATGCACGTGAGTGTGAAAATGTGTGTGTGTCTTGCACGTGGGCTGGAGTGCCCTGACCTGGACTGGTGAAAACACCAACACTTTCCTACCTGTCTGATTTCCCCTCTTCGTCACTGAGCTACAATAGACTGTGCCACCTGCTGGGGTAATCTGAGGGGGCATGTGGCAGAAAGGGTGCCTGGCCACCTCCTTGGACACCCCACTTCCATATCTCTCCTGCTGCATCCACACTTTCCCTCTCGTTTTCTTCAGGCTCAGCAGGTACCTCCGGCTCCAGCCCCTCCTCGTCCTGGACTGCTTCTCAGAGCTGATTACTCTGCTTCCTCTGAAGAATTCAGTTAATTACAAAACCCTGTTGCTCTAGCTCGCTGGAGCAGGGTGGATAATGGAAGCAGTGTTTCAAATGAAAACCAAGCAAGGAGACTCCAGGAGGAGGACGAGTCTCCTTGTTGGTCTCCTTAGTTCTTCCTCTCCTTTCTACCCCTTTTGCTTTTCTTCCCTGTATTTCTCTCTCAGCCAACACCCATGCTTATTTTGGGAATTCTCACAAAAGATGGGGGGAAGTAAGTTCTGCCTTCCAAAAAAGAGTCCAGAAACTTTCTAATGCCAATGTCCTAACAAATACAGTTTTGGGTGTGGCTGTAGATGGGAGGGCAGTGTAGGGAGTGCAGAAATGTCTAGAAGGTGATGCCTGCCATTGAGGGCTCCCATCCTGGGGGGTGGGGAGAGGTGCTGCTCACACTCATGGCGACAGCAGGGTGGTGGGTGCTTGGAACAGATGTGAGCATGAGACTGCTGTGCGGGCTCCTCACAGTTTCTCCTGCCCTGCCTCGGAGACTGTGCCACTGGGAGCTGGCACCTCGTGACCAGCTGTGCCCTGCCCTTATCCCAGGATGCCTGCAGAGGTTCCTGGTCTCTCCATAGCTGCAGATTTACAAAGAAGTCAAGTGGGAAGAAACACATCACTTTAAGGTTTTGTCAATATTGAGTTCCCACTTTCATGTGATTTTATTTTTATTTATTTTTAAAAAAGATTTATTTATGCATGCAGGCAAGAGCTGTGGGGTAGGGCAGAGGTGTGTGTGGGGAGTGAGAGGATTCACCAGAGACAGAGTGGGGAACAGAACATGCAGATCTACTGAAACATACTGCTGAGGGGAGCAGCGGGCGAGACAGGAGAGGTCTGCTGCGCCATGTGGGTCAGCTCCCTGGTGGGGGATGAACTCATGCTGTAATGGCTGCTGACAGCCCTATAGTGCTGAGATTTAACCCCTTGTGCCACCAGGGAGGCCTTCATGTGATTTCAAATAAATATAAAAGAAGGAGAATGAATTGAGCTAGCTGGATAGGTGAGCTTTGTAAGTAAAAATCGCCATAGTTGCTACTTACTGAGCACCTGTTATGTGCACAGCATTTGGCTGCATTAACTTTTCAGGACTGGCCAACACCAGAGTGGGTCCTCTGTCCATTACTCAGTGCTGTCTTGGCAACTCATTTACTAAGGAGAGGTAAACACATTTTAAAACATCAGGGTGCCGTTTAGTACATTGCTTGGCATTTTTGAAAGAGTTCATTTGTCCCCCACATAACCCTCCACCAATTCGGTACAAAAATGTTGACTCAACCTTTATGAAGCCCTGATTCCCAGCTGCAAAATCCCTAGTTGGATTCCTAGACTAAATAACTTCTTCCCAGATCGCACACCCGCTGCTTTCTTATTGCAGGATTTCTCATCACTGCCTCAATCGATGTGTTTGTTTTTTCAATAGTATTAAAAAGAGCACATGCTTTTGCTCTGGGGACCAAAATCTCTCTATTTAATTGTAGTAGAACTGTCTTTTTAATAAAAGAAAAGGAGAGGCGCCATAAATGCTCTGCATGGCTTAGACGCTGTGCTGGGAAAACTATAGACTTGACTGGCATTGCAGTGAGATCCCAGATTTGGGGTTCCCAGATTCCTTACAGGTGTGAGGAGAGATCCAAAGTGCGCACTATGCCCCAGGTGTGCTTGGGTTCTTTTTGAGAAATCATTTATCTCTTCCTGGCCCCAGGGCTCTGGGGCACTGGGGTGATAATAACTTACTAAGTACTCCAGTCTGTAAGGTTAATGCTCCATCCCCAAGGTGCTTAATTTACACTGGGAGAAGTTTATTCATGGGCAGGATCTGGTCCATTAATTCCTGTTTTGCCAAATTAGAAAACAAATCCACCGAGAGATTAAATGACTTTCTCAGGTCAGAGGGAAAAAAGAGCTGAATCAGCACATGCTTTTCTTGCTGGAGGCTGGACTGAGTGGCTCAATGTCATCTTCTGCCCTCTGGGGCAGTCTGCTGTGGGCGCTGCTTGTTAATCTTGCCTTCAAGCAGGTAGGAATGCAGCTCTCCTGGGGCATCCAAGAGAGAAGAGAAAATGTCCAATTTTGAAGACTTCTGCATATGATTGTAGAATCACCTCTAGTAAATACTATTCTTAATTTTCTTGCACCGAGAAGAATCTCTCCTCTCCTAACTCTAGAAAATTGACTTATAACAGAATTTAATGCCCCCACATTTGTGACCTTATGGTCTGCTGATAAGATATTTGTTAAGCTCAGGAGGATACAACTGAGTCTTAAGGGACTTTGCTTCAAAAGTTTTATCCCCTTGGTGAGCTAAACCATCTTTCATTAGCCCCATGTGCCCCAAAGTGTAGAAACAGGTGTTGTGTAAAAATAGATTATGTGACCAAATTTCTTAGGAGAACCGCTGGGTGAAGTTAAACAGATTTCTCTGGCTTCCTTTCAATAGTCTCTTGGGCATTGTGACTTTCTGAAGAAGGGACAGAGTAGACACACTTACTTGATACTTTTCTCTCAAGGGAATCTATGTTTCTGCAAACCCACTTTGGAAATCATTGCACTAGTGACAAATAGAACTCATTTCTTTCCCTTTGCTCTGGTCGTAACACACAAAAGAAGCTGCAATAGTTCCTTTAGCCAAAATTCTCCTTGTGTTTGAAGATAAATGCTATGTGTTGCAGGACAAGACTCAGGCGTGAAAATGTCATGATCGTCATGGTTTTATGCTTTCATTTTAGGAACAAGGAACTCAAGACATCATCCACGATTCTCCCTTCAACATATCTCTGTTTGAATACAACTGTGTCCCTAAACCAAAGCTCTTTCTGTCTAAGACGTGGATTCCTCTCAGTATCATTCTTGTGATGCTAGTGACATTAGGACTGTTGTCCTCTATCCTGATGCAACTTAAAATCCTGGTGTTGGCATCCTTCTACCCAAGCGTGGAGAGGAAGCGTATCCAATACCTACATGTGAAACTACTGAAGAAACGATCAAAGCAGCCAGTAGGAGAAGAAAGTCCAAAGCTGAGTCTATACTTTACCAAGGTAAGGCCAAGAAGGGGCACAATCATCTGCTTTGAGTTTTTTTAAAGATTTATTTATTTATGCATATAAGAGCTTGGGTACAGGCCAGAGGTGTGGGGGGTGAGAGGATTCACCAGAGACAGAGTGGGGAACAGAACAGGCAGATTGACCGAAGTACACTACTGAGGGGAGCAGTGGGCGAGTCAGGAGAGGTCTGTGCCATGTGGGTGTCTCCCTGGACAGGGATCAAACTCTTGCTGCAGTGGCTGCGGACAGCTTCATAGGTTGGACAGCTTCATAGGTTGCGTCTTAACACCTTGCGCCACCAGGGAGGCCCCCATCTGCTTTGAGTTTCTTAAAACTCAAAGCAGAAAAAGGGACTTTCAAAGCATTCTTCAATTTTACATCAGGTCTTGTATCCCCAGCAATGTATAAGACGTTGGGTGGGAGGGGGACTTAACATATACATGGCTAATGCCCTTAGCTTTTTGATTTGAATGTGGGTCTGGAGAGTTTTATAAGATATCCTTCAAAACAATGATTTCAAATGAGTGTGTTTAGTCATATCAGAAAGAGACTATTGGAAAGACCTCTGTAATGGTTATTAAAGGACAGTGCCCCCAAAGAGTTATTTATCTAGGACAAAGCAGTAACAGAGAGAGAAATATCTACTATAACTTGCTAAGCCCAAAGAATTTGCTTTTCCCAGCATTAAAAAAATGTATGTTATAAATATTGGTTATATATAGCCATACATATTTATAGCATAATGACTTTCATAGACATAAAATGAATACTTGTCAAGATTTTATTTAACTTATTTAAAAAAGTAAGAAATTCCAGCCAAATCAACAAACAATTCAAAGCATACCCACATTCAAAGCATCATTGAGAAAACCAACATGAATTTGCTTCATCTATACAAAATTGGCTTCTTCCACAAGGATAGATTGGAGGATGAATTATACTCTATAAAGAGAAATTCATTTGCATGTCAATGTCATGAGCAAGAGTCATTTGCATTGTTGCTATCAGTTATCTACAACTTAAGAGAACCAGAAAATAACTTATAAGCTGTGAGGGACTGAGCTGACCCCAAGGATGACCTTTTCTGTCCATTTCAAAGTCAATTTGCAATTTTTCTTGTGACTAGCAGTCGCACAATCAAAATTTATGCCAGGCAACTCTAATCTCATTCATCTATCCTTTTTTTCTCTTCAGATTCACTTTTGGCTTCCAGTCCTAAAAATGATTAGGAAAAAACAAATGGATATCACAAATGAAGACCATTCCTGATAGACCCAGAATAGTTCCTCAGCCACGACACCCCAACAATTTCCTTAGTTCTTCTGCCCAGCTACAGAGAACTTACATCCTCTTGCTTGATCCTTGGGGATTTAGTTTGCAGGGCTAAACCATTTTTCTCTCATAAGGCCAAAGGGCTACGAGGTAAATGTGATGTCATCTGCCTTCCAAACAAGGCACACAATCTGGACTGTGTCTCAGTCTAACAGGACGACACCCAGGCCCCTCGAAGATGAGTCTCAGCTAGAGTATTCAAAGATAAAAAAGAGAATTAGGAAAAATCAAGTATCTAATTTGGGTGTCCAAGGAGAACATACATGTATAATGCCAGTAAGATGTCTGTAAACTCGGCGATCCTTCTCTGTCCTTCTTATTATCTTTCAGAGTTATTCTCTGCCCCACAGCTGTCCCACTCCCTCTGCCTCATTATTCAATAATTCTTTCTGAAACTCCCTCCCAGCAGCTCCTAATCTCCCCTGACCACCATCTTGGCTACTACCCATGACTTTTCTGGGTCTCTTTAGATTTTCCTCTTCTAGAAAATCCTCAACCTGGTACTTAGGGAACACATGTATCAAAATCATATAACATACTTGTTAAAATGAGCATCTTGGGCCCCATTTACACTGTACTCAATATAAACTCTACACTACTGGGGACTATTTCCCTTATATTCAAAATACTGAGGAGGGAGAGAAACCTTGAACACTGATTCTATTATCTTTATAGTGACAGATGTGGAAGATGTAAAGAAACATTTTTTTTTTTCAAATTTAACTCTTCATTATGGAAAGGTTTCAAATTTACAAAAAGTGGTACAATAGTACAGAGCTTCATTTACCCTTTATCCATCATCCCCATTTTTTAACATCTTATACAATCATAGCACAATTATTAGAGTCAGGTTAATAACATTTAAAAATGCATAGTCTACATACATTTTATTGAATTTCTATCAACTGATCACTAATACCATTTCAATTGTGTTTCAGAACAACCCTGTGAGGTAGGTGTCCATATTTCCAGTTTGTAGATCAGAAATCTCACCCTCAAGGACCCTGGCTTAGCTGGCCTGGGTGAGGCTTGGCATCACTAGATGATGCCTACAGGCAGCCAGGGTTGAGAACCAAAATTTCAGGAAGTTTTACAGAATTTCAGGTCTTTCAATTCCAATCTTCACTGGCGAAATTTCTCTAACAGAGGAGCTTGCATTAGAAGTGAGTCCGATCCAATATTTCCTGAAGTGTGTTCTTTAGACCACTAATCTTTTTGTTGATTCATAGCTCCTTCCTTCCAACTTAAAGATTTACAAAGCATGTTGTCATTGTCCAAAAACAATTTAAGAATCCTATGTAAAAAAACGTTTTTCACCCGAAATTTCCCCCAAACTATTAAAGCATGAAAGAATTTTGCCTGCAGTAACTATTTACATCATACAGGACCAATCCTATAGTCAACCCACTAGTAAATGCTGATAGAATTGTCATGACTTCCACCCAAAAAAGGATTTGAGAAGGTAAAGATGCATTTGTAGTTGAGTTGTTTAAGTGTTCTGATGATTTTCTACTTTGCTGTATTTTCTAAACAAACAAATATATATATATATCAACAAACTAATACAATGTGAATTTTTGTACTAAATTTGCATTTATTCCTCCTACAGAGGAGGGATTTGCCTCACATTAGCAAAGCAAATAATTAGGTGCTCAGTTTTGAGAGGAAATTGGATGCCTCTAGCCTTCTTTTTTTTTTATAAATTCTTTTTTTTTTAAGATTTATTTATTCAAGAACTGGGGTACAGGCCAGAGGCACGGGAGGGTGACAGGATTCACCAGAGACAGAGTGGGGAGTAGAACAGGGAAACAGACCGAAGACACTGCTGAGGAGAGCAATGGGCGAGACAGGAGAGGTCTGCCACGCCATGTGTGCATCTCCCTGGCTTGCCGGCAATCGAACCCGCGCTGCAGAGGCTGTAGACAGCTTCACAACGCTGCACTCAACCCGCTGTGCCACCGGGGAGGCCCACCTTTGGCCTTCTAAGTTCTATGAATTAACTGATCTATATATTTACCTAACAGCATCACCAACATCTCAGCAAACATTTTAGCAGAGAGGATAGAAGGTGCGGGTGATACCCAGTTTGTTGGCCTCTGAGAAATGGGAAGACAGCAGGTGCTTAGAAAACAAATATGTAGTGGGTTTTGCTGAGTGCCAAGGTGGTACCTATAGGGTCCCATGGCCAGGTTCTGCCCTTACCTCTTACCAATGCCCAATTTAAACCTCTTATCAATGAGAAGGGTACTAGGAGTTTGGGAAAGGAGTCTTAACTTCCTTGAAGTCCAAATACCTTTCCGAAGTAGGATAATCTCTGACTTTGAACCACTCACAAAACTTGTGGAGAGTGTCACATCAGTTAGTTGTACCTGTTCTTACCCTGGCTCTGAAGTGTTTGTCCCCATTGGAAGGACAGACTGGCAAGTTGGTGCTGTTACAAAAGGCAATTTTCATCTTGAAAACAAAATTTAGGCTTGCTTGTTAGGGCCAGTCTAACTTTAGATAAAAAGTGCTTATTTTATTGCAGCTTATCTACTTTAGATTCAAATGAATGGTTAGTTAAATTTCTTGAGACATCTATTGTGAAACAGCTCTGTTAATCTTGTAGTGGGAGAAAGATACTGCCCAAGGCAATTTACTAGAACTTCCCTTTTCACTTCTAATTTTAATGACTTATAAAAGTAGATTGCATTATTGTTGAAGTCACTATTTCGCATCTCACAAATCCTAACTTAGTGGCCACATTTTGCTAGGGTCTTTCCAGCGTCATTCAGATGTTCTTGTCAACTCCACATTTGTTGTCTATTGCCTTTCACTCTGATAGTAAGATGTAGCAATTGTATTTATTTTTATTTTTTTATTTATTTTATAGAGGCATGTTTTTTAATTAATTTATTTGTTTGTTTTGTTTATACATGCACTGGGTACAGTCAGAAGCGCAGGAGGGTGAGAGAATTCACCAGAGCCAGAGCGGGGAGCAGAGCAGGCAGAAGGACCGAAGTACACTGCTGAGGGGAGCAGCGGGCGGCAGGAGAGGTCTGCGTGCCATGTGGGACCCTCCTCTGGTGGCCGGGGAGCAGCCGGGGATCGAACCGGCGCTGCAGAGGCTGCGGGCAGCTTCGCAACCTAGAGCTCAACCGCTGCGCCACCGGGGAGGCCCAAGATGTAGTAATTCTAAACATCTTCATAGTAACAGATCATTTCTATTGTTTGACTTGGGATGTTAAACTTTGCCTTTCTCTTAAATTCTCTATCTGTTGCTTCTTTAGTTAGGACCTAATCAGTCATAATTATGATATAGGATATGTTGAAGTCTTCACATATAATCTATTTTTTTTGCCTGAATCAATTTAAGATATATATCCTAAGGGATAATATAATAAGAACTAGCTTTCTCACCCACAGTGAATTATAGCAATTTCCAACCAATAACAAAGGCCATTGAGGTCAAGCACTTTATTTAACTTTATAGTATTGGAAGACACAGGAAGTGGTTTAAAAAATGAATGTGGGTTGAGTGTGGATATAGATCTGTATTTAAAAGCCTGTTAGATTAGGCTAACATCACCTCCTACACAGTGGGGATGAAAGATTTAAATTAATGGGTAACTGAGACCACTGAACTTTCAGGGTTCAAAGTCCCTCATGGTTGCAGTGACATTTTTTTATAAGTAAGAAAGAAAAGGGAGATGAGTAACAGGGTAAATGGGTTAATAGCCTTTTATCATCTAAATTCTGGGCATATATTAACATCACTCTTGTGATCAGAAAACAGAGGAAATCAGAGTTAGATTTGGGATTTGAGGAATTTATGCAAACAGTTCTGTTAAGCATTAGTGACATCCACTAGGGCAAGATAGTTTTTTAATCGCTCAGCTTGTTTTCTTATTTACAAAGTGCCATAAAATATCTTTTTTTTTTAAAGATTCATTTATTTATACAAGCACTGGGTACAGTCAGAAGCGTGGGAGGGTGAGAAAATTCACCAGAGCCAGAGAGGGGAGCAGAACAGGCAGAAGGACTGAAGTACACTGCTGAGGGGAGCAGCGGGTGGCAGGAGAGGTCTTCGTGCCATGTGGGACCCTCCTCCAGTGGCCGGGGAGCAGCCGGGGATCGAACCGTTGCTGCAGAGGCTGCGTGCAGCTTCGCAACCCAGCGCTCAACCGTTGCGCCACCAGGGAGGACCAGCCATAAAATATATTATGGCATATTTTGGAGAATTAAAAGAGATGGCATATATAAAGTTTTCCCAAATTATATTAAGAAATGTTAGCTCTATCTTTTTCCTCGTTCTCCTTTTTTTTTTTTTTAAAGATTTATTTATTTATACAAGCACTGGGTACAGTAAGAAGCGCGGGAGGGTGAGAGAATTCACCAGAGCCAGAGCAGGGAACAGAACAGGCAGAAGGACCGAAGTACACTGCTGAGGGGAGCAGCAGGCGGTAGGAGAGGTCTGCGCGCCATGTGGGACCCTCGCCCGGTGGCCGGTGATGGAACCGGCACTGCAGAGGCTGCGGGCAGCTTCACAACCCAGCGCTCAACCGCTGCGCCACCCGGGAGGCCCTTTCTTCTTTCCCCTTTCCCTACCTAAACCTACTTTCTTTACCTTTTGACCTGATATAAAAAGAGTAAAAACAAAAAGAAAGAATTAAAGAATTTCAACCAGACTTGATGGGCAATAGGGATTGGCAAACTTTTTCTGTGAAAGAACAGATAACAAATATTTCAGGCTGTGTAGTCATTTGATCTGTGTTACCATTTTACACTTTTGCCACTGTAGAAGAGTGAAGGCAACCACAGACACCATGTGAATGAATGAACATGGATGTGTCTCAATAAAACTTAATTTGTAAAAACAAGTGGCAAGCTGCATTTGGCCTGCCTGATAATATTGGTAGACTTTTTTAGAAATCCATGGAATTAATGCAAGACATGTTGCCATAGTGACTTACAATCAGAAGGAAAATAAGAGTTCAAATCTCTCTTTGCTTCTATCTAGCTGGTTGACTTTACCGGAGTTTCTTCACCTTTCTGAGATTGACTTTTTTTATAAAGATGAAGAAGCTGGGGTACAGAATCTCTGAAAAAAACTGTCATCTCTCAAAGTCTAGGATTTTTTGGGAGCCTACAATCTCCTGGAGAGAATCACTAAGCATTTGATTTGTTTGTTCTTTCATGGTTGATCAATGAATCATAAAGAACAACAGAAGCTGTTGGGTCAAAAGCATGATTTATTGGATGAAAAAGGGAAAAGATACCATTTGGTAAAAATAAATGTTATTTTCTCCACAGACACAAAGAAGCAATCAAAATGCTTATTAAATTCTAAATGTCACATGTAATTTCATATGGTTTCAAGTCAGGCTGCAATGCCCGTGGATGAAGACCTGAAAATTCAGTCTTGCTTTTTCAAAGAGAGCAGTGCACTCACTCAAAATGTGATGTATTAATTAGGAAGCAAAAGAAATCAATCAAAATTGTTTTTCCAAATGGAAACCATTGTGGAAGTGTGCTTGTATGGAAACAATAGTGGTGCTATGTCTTGCAAGTAGAAATGCTTATACATATAAGAATATAATTAATACATTATCTTGAAACGATGCAGTGAAAAGAAAAGTGTGTAGTTAGAACTGACTTCTAATTCTGGCTCTTCTACCAACTTACTTAGCCAAGATGCATCCTTCTTTTTAGTCAGTTCAATCTCTCATGGAAAACATAAAAATATTCTTTGTGGAGCCCTTACTTGACATCAGACATTGTTTCTGGTGTATTATTTCTATCACTGAAATCCATGAGGGAAGTTCTGCTGTTATTACTGCTATTTTATACGTGAGGAAATTGAGGCACAGACAGGCTGCAATGTATTTTGGAAGCAATATTTGAATACAGTTACTCTCTACTATTCTGCCTTATAAAATATGGTTTACAGGTGTTGCTCCCAGTTCAGAGATCTGAATCCTAATGTCCTAGTAAGTTAAATCCCACCACCTCCCGCCAAGACATTCAAGTTCCCTGCTCAGGTGACCTAAATCTATTTTTTTTTACCTTACTCCTCACTCTCCTTTGGTGAAAAAGCTCTTCCCACCTGGCTCCCAGAAGACTCAACTGCATTCCCCTTGTCCCCTTGCTTTCCTAGACCTCCCCATTTGTAAAGCACGTCCTGATCGCTTCCCCTTCATTTCCCCTAATTCCTCTGGAAGCAGGCACAGTTGGACGAGGTGGATGGGAGTTGCATAAATGGGGCTTCGTTCTGGTTTTGTACAAATTCCACATGGGAACTGGGAAGTATCATTTAATCTCTCAGCCTCAATTTCTTGATCAATTGAGTGAGGGACTAAATTTGAATTTTTCAATCTTAGTAGCTATTCTTTTAAGCAGTAGCCCTCTTCTCTAACTCTTTTAATACCTATTCCAAGCCTCGCAAAGACATGGTTGTTCAGCTTGAATGGAAGTGGGAGGTCTGACGCCAGTGTCCCCTCCTCGCCTCCACCTTGGCAGTTCCTGAGTCAGGGAGGGAGCTGCATTGCAAAGCGGGAAGACACGAGACTAGCTTTAGTCATTTATGCACAAGCTCAACAATTTTTTTTTTTTACCAAATTGGCATAGGTCATGCTTTATCATTTACTTCAATGTTCTTTAAAACAACTCAGCATTTTTACTTAAACAAGTGCATTCTAAAGGAAACTTTAAAATCATTGCAAATGGAAAAACAGTATCACTTTCCTTAAATGGAAAGTAACATATATTATATGCATATCTATTATATGTACTTTATTACATAGACATACATTGTACACCTAATTCTACACACACACACACACAGGAAGCAACATTATTTCATTATTAACTCCTAGAGAGCTATTGTTATTGTGCTAACAGCTAACAGAATACATGCCTCGGGGTTATCCACTGAGGGGTGAGATATCTACTCCTGCTGGTGCTTCTAGGTGATGTTTGTTCCCTGGTACCACTGGCTTTCCTGGTTATGAAAAAAAAAAAAAATAGGGATACAGAGCCAAGGAAGTAGAGCACCAGCTGAGAACACTAGGTGTTGAGTCCCAGGGGGTTGGCACAGGACGCTTCTAGTGCAGCCTTCTGTGATGGCTGAGCTCTCTGCTGACATTCAGTCATGCCATTTTTTTTTTTCAAAAATTTATTTGTAAATACAAGAACTTGACTAGTGGTATGGGGTGGGGGAGGGTGAGAGGATTCATAGACACAGTAGGGAGCAGAACAGGCAGATCTACTGAAATACACTGCTGAGGGGAGCAGAGGGTTAGACAGGAGAGGTCTGCTGTGCCATGTGGGTTAACCCTCTGGCTGGGGATTGAACTCAGGCACAGTGGCTGGAGATAGCTTGATAATGCTGTGACTTAACTTCTGCACCACCAGGGAGACCCTCAATCCTGCCACTTTATAATGGGGTGAACACTTTATTCTCTTTCCTAATTTCTTTTCCCCAAGCAAATACCTATTCATGGTGTAGGGATCCTTATACAACAAGGAAAAAAGGCACTTGGCTGAAAAATCAGCATAATTTTATCTGCACTGAAGAACAGTCCTTCCTATATTCTGTAGTGCAAAAAAAAAAAGTCACAGGATCACTAATTCAGCTGAAATAAATGAATGACTTCTTGAATGCCTACATTAACCAACCATGATATCTTAGACAACTTTCAGAAAACTGTGGCCTGAATGTCCCAAACCCACTCAGAACACTATAAGAATTCCCTGTGTGCAGTAGTCTTTACAGATATTTTTTTCTTCTCAAATGTTTTTTAGCCTGTGTAGATGGCATTTATGCAATTCAGAGAGAGGCGTCTCAACAGGATTAGTCAGCAGCTAGTCCTCTGATGCAGCTTCTGTGATGTAGTTAAAAATAGGAAAGAGGATGTTTTGCATAAGTCGTCACCATTATGCAGTATCAGAGAACTGACCAGTTTTTTTTGTTTCCACATCCTGTTACTTTGTCTAAAAATAGATGGCAACTCTGTCCCTGAATTTTTGGACAAGACCTTTGCTTCTATGACCTGGGCTCCCTGGTTCTTCTCATCTCTGTTTCCTTTGCTTGCTTTCCTTCACCCCCTGGCATTTAAAATCCCGACGTCATGTCTTGGGCTTAGGCTGCTGCTTCCTTCTTCCTGGGGCTTGCACACTCAGGCCTACAGGGGCCAGGTAGATAATGAGTGATGGCCAGGTAGACGGGGCAAACCAGCCTGAGGCCTGCCCATCCAAAAGGCAGGCAGCTCAAACACAATTTCTCACAGATCTACCAACTCCTCCCAGGATAGCCAGACACCCAGATATTTATAGAAACTTGCCTCATCCTTAAATGTTGGGACTCAATTCAAATATTCATTTGAATTGGGGCCTCCCTGGTGGCACAAGTGTTAAAGACAGCCCTATTAAGCTATCGCCAGCCACTGCAGCACAAGCTCGATTTCCAGCCAGGTTGCTAAACCACATGGCGCAGCAGACCTCTCCTGTCTCACCCGCTGCTCCCCTCAGCAGGGTACATCAGTACATCTGCCTGTTCTGCTCCCCACTCTATCTCTGGTGAGTCCTCTTGCCCCCTGCACCTCTGGCCTACACCCCAGTTCTTGTATGTATAAATAAATAAATCTTTAAAAAAATATGAAGTAAAAGTGAAACTCTGAGTGTGAGCTGTGGCTTTCTAACACACATTCTCCTTCCGGAAGTGTGTGCTCCCAGTTGCAGGCAGAGTTCTATGAAATCTCCACCCTTAGGTCTCAACCTTCCTACTTTCTTCAGTTCTTGATTTCTAGTTTGGAAGAGTGCAGGATAAGGAGAGCAGGCTTGGATTCCGAGTCTGACTCTACCCTGCACAGCCGCTGGGCTGCAGCCAAGTAGTGTCACCATTCAGGGCAGCAGTTCTTGTGTGTAAAAAGCGGCACTTATGGTCAGTGACTCAGACTGTGAATCTGCCAGGTCCTCATCTTGCCCTCTTTCTTGTCCTTTTTGATCTCAAAGATCAGTTCCCTCTACTGCCCATGACCCAAAAATTTATTTTTCTCAGCTGAAGGAGCAACTTTATCTGCAATTCTGCTTCTCTCCAACATTCAATCAATTCCATTCTTACATATTTTTCCAGAGTTGTCCACCTCCACCATCTTCTTACCAAACCACTGCATTTGTTTCGGTCCCGATTCCAGCTTCCCCATCACCTCTCAGCTCTGGAACTCTTGTCCAAAAACAATACAAAAAGATCATTTAATAAACAGCTTGTTCAAAACTTTTTCTGGAAGAAGATTTGCCATGGTCATTTATCATTCCCGTTACTTATCACATCCAAGCTCCCAGCTGTCTTTGTAGGTTACTTAGTCAACTCGGGCAGTCATATTTAATTCACTAGCTGGACTTGAGGGGAGGGTCGGAAGGTATGCCTCATGGCTAGAAGTGGCTCTCAAGTAGCCTCTTACTGAATATCAAGAATGGTATTTTTCTAGGAGGAGAGGCAAATATTTAGGTAGTATCTCAAATATAAGTAAGCATCTAATTTTTATAGATAATGTTACCAGTGCCAGGGCAGGATGAACTCTCTCTCTCTCTCTCTTGCTCTCTCTTCTTTCATACAAAAGCACAGCAAGTGTTTTCATCCAAGAAACAAACTGGGCAAATTCCCATTTATCCCTGAGGGAGCTGAGCTTTGAAGGCAGGGCAAAATTCTAGAGATTCAAACCTCTTAAGCTGATTTATTTTTCTAGTTGGATATTGTGTTCATTTTCTAAGGTTGCTATTACATATTACTGCAAACTGGGTGCCTTAAAACAACAGAAATGTGTCCTCTCACTACTGTTCTGGCAGATGGGAGCTGAACTCAAGGTGTGGGTAGAATCATGTGCCCTCCAGTTTCTCTCTGCCAACTTCCTTTCAAGTCTCTTCCACCTTGTGGTCTCTGGCAATCCTTTGCATTCCTTAGCTCATAGCAACGTAACTCCAATTTCTGTCTCCATCTTCACACGAGTCTTCCTCTGTACCCAATATTCTCTCCTCTAACAGGAATAGCAGTCACTGGATTAGGGCTGATCCTAATCCAGTATGATCTCATTTTAATTGGGTTATCTCTGCAAAGACCCTATTTTAAATAAGGACACATTCACAGGGACTATGAATCAGGACTTGAACATATCTTTTTCCGAGAACACAACCAACCCATAAAATGAACAATGAGTAAAGATGTTCCCTTACAAGAATTATCCCATGTACAGTAAACAGAACCAATTCCTTAAAAAATATCTTTCTTGTAATTGTAGTGGAATTGGAGTTAGGGTGAACTTCACATCCCTGCTGGTGGACTTTATCTCTAAATGCAGGCACAAAAGGGATAGGGGAAATCAGAATTGAATTTTTTTTAAACACTTCATTATTTTTGCATAGAAGAACTGGGGTATAGGCTAGAGGTGTGTGTGGTAAGAGGATTCACCAGAGACCGAGTAGGGAGCAGAATAGGTGGATCTACTGGAATACACTGCTGAGGGGCACAGACAGAAGAGGTCTGCTGTGCCATGTGGGTCAGCTCCCACATGATCCACATGTGGGATCAAACAGAGGCCATAGAGATGATAGCTTGAGACTTAACCCCTAGGCCACCAGGGAGGCCCACCAGAATTGAATTTTTGAGGCAGTCAAAGGAAAGTTGTTCCAAGGAAATTGGAAATTATACCTTAGCTACAGTAAATGATCTGTGATGCAGCAACTCACTGAGCATTTAGAAAGGCACTAGATGGAAGACAGCAATACAAGGTTTTATAAGTAAGAGATACAGAGTGTAGAAATTCATGGGAAGGAAGGGAGGGTGAGGAGCAGTATTAGCTACTGGATCAAGGACAAGTGTCCTCATCCCAGCTACAGATGCCAACAACAGTGAAAACCCATCTTGGAAAGAAGATATGAGTGGATCGTTTCTTAGATCTCACAAGTTTACAGCTGAGAAAGAGACCACAGGCGAGGTACATTCTGGGAGAGGAGCGAGATGGATTCTAAGATTGGATCAGATAGTTCCTTTTTCATGAAAGTCAATGAAAACCATACAAGGATTCATAAAACACAAATAGGCCTGTCTAATAAAAATGCCACAGTAAAATAAAATCAAATGTTCACTGTGGCTCTCAGGCCTGCATTTTTTTTTTAGGATTTATTTATGCATACAAGAGCTGGGGCGCAGGCCAGAGATGCGGGGGGGAGGGGGGTGAGGATTTACCAGAGGCAGAGTGGGGAACAGAACAGGCAGACTGACTGAGATGCACTGTTAAGGGGAGCAGTGGGCAAGACAGGAGAGGTCTGCTGTGCCATGTGGGTTGCTCCCTGGCCGGGGATCAAACTTGTGCTGCAGAGGCTGCAGGTTGTTTCATAGTGTGGTGTTTAACCCCTTGCGCCACCAGGGAGGCCCAGGCCTGCATTTTTTTGAGAAGATGCCCAGCTCTTTTTCAGTAGTAGAAGTCTGATCATGACAGTGACCAGCAGTGGGGAGAGTCCACAGACGAAGGTGAAAGTTTGGGAGCCCGACATTGTATGGGGAGCCAGCTGCTTTTTCTCCACACTCATTTTAGTGCTGATTTATGATACTCATTTATAAAGCAATTTTGAAAAAAAGCCAATGACAATAGCTGACAAGGAAACATTTCTGTGCAAGGAAGTTGTGGAGAAATTTCCTATTTCTGGTTGGAAAAAAAATCATGCCATAATGTGTTTAAATGCAGTTTTAAAGTTAATTTCTGAGATGATGTCCCTTTAATGTATTCCAATCTGAACAGAATATAAACCTGGCTGGGGACTGCCATGGTTAGAGTCTGAATAAGGTACAACTAGAGGCACATTGGGGATGGCATGATGAAGAGGTAAGCTGGCGTAGAAACAAGACTCTGAGTGGCCCATGACCATCCTGAGCACATACCCAGTGCAAAGAGAAAGGAAGGTGGTTAGAGACATACCAAGTGGCCAGGAGTTCTCAGGAGAGACAGTGAGAATGGGGTCCACAGTGGTGGGAATGGGGGCTGCACTAGGCACTGCTCTAGGAGAGAATGAGACACACTCCCAGGTCGCAGGAGCCACTAGCCCAAGTGCTCTCGGGAAGCGCAAGTACAGTCTTCGTGGCTCACCCCTGAAAGGCAAGGGGCCCTTTGCCCTGCATCTCTGGTCCTGCTCCAGGAGGCTGCCATTTCCTTCCTGCCCCATCATTATCCTTGCCACCTGCCTGGGATTCCAGCCCCTGCAGAACTGCTCTTCTCGGCAGCTCTTCTCCTCAACTCCACCCTGAGGTGTGTTCTGGCACATGTCATCAGCCGCTGCCTGCTCATCCACATGCCCGTTTTGACCTCCTCCCACGGCCTCCTGCGTGGCTTCCTCAGAATGTCGCCCATGGTCTTTCTCAGCAGTAAACTTGTGAGATCTAAGAAACAATCAGCTCTTCATCCTGGTCCTCCCTGCCCAGCATGTCAGCTCCCCTGGCTCTTAAGCATAAGCCTAGCCTCAGCCTGGCATGTCTGTTCCTGGCCCTGGATTTTGCATGGGATACTGAATAAGGATGGCACAGAGACACAGAGAACATGCTCGTATCGCAAGCTGTTACCCCAACTCCATTCCTCTGCCCATGGGTGAGCAAATCCACCTGCTTCCTCCATTGGGACCCAGCAACACCTCCTCCCCTGTCACCAGTGCTAAACTTCCTGTTCAAGTCCTCGTTATTGCTCTCCATTTCTTGGCACCCTCCCCTTAAAAGTGCCCTTCTGTGATTACTGTGATCTCACCAATCTATTTTTAAATCTCCCCTGGCCTTTATAATCTCTCTCATTCTAAATCCATTTTTTTCACTACAAATCAACTTTCCAGGGTAACTGACTTTTTGAGCGTGACATTGAAATGATAATCATACTGTACTCATTACATCCACATTGTTTTATTGTTCACAAACTTCATTTGGTTCAATGCAATAAGTAAGCTGGGCAGGTATTAATTACTTCCATTTCATGGAACAAGAAATTGAAGTTCAGAGAGGTGGTTACTTTCCCCAAGCCACACAGTGCTGAAGTGATGAAGGTGACTGATGATGTAGGCATCACGCCTCCTTTGGGGTTGGGGGGCACTACCTTTTGGGGACTCTGAGCCTTGAGCCACACCACCTGCCACTCTTATCCTAGCAGAGCACCCTAAGCTAGTGCTTTTCAAAGAATTTCCATAAAGAGAAAGACCAACTCATGCCTTCATTTCCCTTATCCCCTCAGAGCCAGAGGAATAATTGTAGATTCCAGGATCCCACCATAACTAAAATTCAGGACGCTGCATTTGTCCTCTGTTGCAAAACAAACAAAACACAAGAAAACTATTTTTTCAGAAGCTGCCTTGAAATCCTTGCCTGCAGAGTATCCATGCCTACCTCCCAAGCAGCTAGTCATTGTTAGGTTCTTCTTGTAACACTTTTATGGTAAGCTCCCTGAGGGCTGTCTCTACATCTTAAGCTCTTAGACCTCTCCCCCTCTCAGCAGACCTGTGCAGAGCCAGTGAATATTGATTGGGGGGCGGGAGTGGGAGGGTATTCTTTTGGAAAGAAGAAAGCAAGCCTTGTTACTGGAATTCCCAAGTATTTACAGTGAGATCCGACATAAGGTGTATAGTAACGCAGAGCATTATAAACACTTAAGAAAAGAACACAGAACTTGGGGAGCTGGGGGAGTGGAGAATAAATAATTGGTAAAATGTTATGTGCCTGGTTAAGGGGAGTCCAGAAAGCTTTCCAGAGACGGGATGGCAGAATCCGCTGACCGGTGACACCCCGCCCACCCTCGGAGCTGCTCATTCAACCCGATCACTTGGGGTGCTGTGTTAGTTGGGCTGGCGCTGCGCCCGCCGGGTTTGAATCCGTGACAGGCCCAGTCGGAATCTCGCCGACTATTGAACAGCACCGGCACATTCACTGGTGTGTGGGAGGCTGCGCTGAGGCTCTGTCCTGCAGTGCCTTTCCAGGGACCTGCAGTGACTCAGGGAAAATGGTGCTGCCTGGAAAATTTGCAATCAGCGTCAGTTACCTATTGTGCACTCTTAGTGTGCTCCCTGCAAACTTCTGACAACCTGGCTACTGCCCCCATTTGTCAGGGAGGATCCTGAGGCTCAAGGTGGTTCCTATCCCATCAAAGGGCTCTGAGAGGGTAAATGCTGTTGTTTTAGTCCAAAACCTGTACCTTCAACCCACACCGAATATTAGCTCTTACCTGGATCTGATAGATTTCAAAGCAGTTTCACAACGTGTGCCTCACAACATCCCTGTGACATAGATTTGCTGAATGTTATCACCTCCAGTTGAAATTGAAGCTCAGAGAGATGGAGGGACTTCGCTAAGGTCACCCAGCCAGAAAGGGCAGAGGAAGGCACAGAGCACAAGCTCTTGCATGCTGATCTCAGGAACCTATTGACAATGACAAATCACTGGTCAGGCCTCATGACCATGAGCAAGGTCACTTCCAGGAGGCGCCTTCCCACGGGGTTTCCGGCTGGGAAGTGTCAGCTCCCAGCAACCTTCCCTTTGCTGGTGATGAGATTTGTCTTTCTCAATGTCCTGATGGCTTTGGTTTGCAGTCAGGGTGGAGTCCACAAAGCCTGTATGAAATTAGCTCAGGACATCCCTTCCCCCTAACAGGCACAGTGTATGAGCAGGTGACCTCAGAGGCAGTAAGGATAGTGCACACAGGCCAGAAAGCCTGGCACAGTGGTGATCCAGAGATTCTTGTGGAATTAACAAATGAATTTGATCTGGAAAAATGCTCATTTGCAACAACTTTGGCCTATCATAACCTTGGTTTCTATAACCATCTGTTGCATTGGGTAACACCACACTGATAAAGAAATGGGAGTCGTGGAGCAGGCTACATAACGCAGGATGCTGCTGAAGAGCAAGATCTTGGCCTTTTTATTGATAGAAGAATTGCCCAGCATCAGTTGAGAGGAAGGAGGACAAAGAGAAAGGGAGGAGTGAAACTCGAAAATGTACTCAGTCATCTACAGTATTAGGGGTTGTGAGTGCCCTCCAGGCATCTCTCATCTGCTTGATGACTTGGTATTGTAATTGAGACCAAGCTCCAGTTCCCCAGCCATGGTTTCAATCTTATCAACAAGGCTTTCCACTGATCAGCTTCTGGGGTCCCTTGTTATACAGCGGGTCCTCGGCCCCCAGGGGCATTCCCGGTCATACCTCCTGATGTATAAGTCAGGAGTATGTTTTATGCATGGGTCATCAGCCCCAACACCACCATCCCCCTCTGCTTCCCGGTCATACCTCGTGATGCATAGCCTTCCCAGTGTGATCCAGCTTTGTGCTCTTGATTGATTTGAAAGGCGCCTTGCAGTGTTGGACTCCTGTACCTAACTGCCCAGCCATTCTGACCTTGCTTAGGATTTAGAATTGTAGGTTACAAAATGGTGGCTGAACAGGCTGCTTAGGATTAGCAGACGCACAACCAGCTCTGGTTCTAATGGTGTTTCACAGCATCTATTGCTAAGTCATAATCTCTTACCATATACTGTCCCTCTCTGATCATCTGGAAGCACTTGGTTGTTTAATTCTGGGCAGAGAGTTGAGGGGTGTTGCATCTGGCCTCCTCTCATTGTGTAAATATCATTAGGAGACATTCACATTCGACTCCTGTCTCCCTTTCCTTCCAACTCCCTCACAAGAATCAGCTTATCTTAAAATGGTTACGTGTGCCTAATGTCTTTGTCTTTTATTGTAATAATACAACTTAAAATTTACCTTGTAACCATTTCAAAGTGTACGATTCAGTGACTTCATGCAGTCTCCATGTTGTACAACTATCAGACTCTCTTATCTCAGAACATGTTTTATCAATCCAAAAGAAACCCCATAACCATGGAGCCATCACTCCCATTCCACTCTTGTCTCAGTCTGGCAACCACTGTTGGAGGACAAGAAGAGAAAAATTGGAAAGGAGGCCTCACAAGACTAAAACCTGACTCACACAATTTGCTGAGGGTTGAGGGGTATAACATGACCATTAACCCAGCTGTAGAGGTCGTGACCCTTAGGCACCTTATCACATGAGACCCAAGCAGGATCCGATGTTATAGAGAGTGGAGCTCAGACCTGAGGGGAAAGATATGGAGATTGGGCCCACCCTGAAATCTCTGATCCCTTTCTAGTTTTGCCTGTTACCCTTTCTAGTTTTGCCTGTTACCCAACATCAGCAAGAAGCAGGCCGCTCCAGGAAGGAGCGACCCCTCCCAAAGAGAAAAGGACTATATCAGTGCAGTCTCTGCACAGGCTTGGGGCAGCACTCCCATTGCTTACCTGTGACTATGCAGGAGCCTCTTCTTACCAACTCTCTCCTCTGCAAGGCAGCAGTTTCCCTGCCTGCCCGTGAGCTGTGCTATTCTGGGGCTTCTCTTCACTGACCTCCCTCAGCGGAGGCCGCTCTCCTCAAGGCCGCCCACCTGCAACCATGCAGGCCTCTCTTAGCAAAACCTGTCCCTTTCCCTTATAAACCTGCTCTTTAAATATGACTAACGTCTCTGTCTCATGGAGAAACCCGCCTGGGAAACTCGCCACATGCCACTGAAATGGGAGTTCTGGTGACACATTTCCCAGAGTGAACCCAGGACCCCACAACTCTATAAAACTCCATCACCACTAAACTGTTTTCTGTATCTGTGGATTTGCGTCTTCTAGAAATTTCATGTAGATGGAATTATACAACATGTGGTCTTTTGCATCTGGCTTCTCTTAGCATGTTTTAAAGCATATTCACCCATGTTATGGCATGTACCAACATTTCAATTCTTTTTTATAGCTGAATAGTATTCCATTGTTTGGATATACCACATATATGATTTAATTATTCAATGACTGGTGATTATTTCCACCTTTTTGGATATTATGAATAATGCTGCTAAAAACATTCGTGTACAGATTTTAATTTCAACACCTCTTGTCAGCTATTGGGGGGTATGTACCTATGAACACAATTACCAGGCCATATGATAATTCTATATTCAACCACCTTAAGAACTATGTCTATTGCTGGATGTGCAAAGATGAGTAAGATATGGTCCCTGTCTGAAGAAATTCATAGCCCAGTTATGGAGACAGGCACATATTAGGACAATAACAGGAGTGTGTAGCTGGTGAATTTGTTTCTTAAAGTCAAACCTATCAGTGACTTTTTCAAGGCAAGGACTCTGATGAGGACAGTGCTAAGGGAGATTGGAACTCCAGAGTCTCCCCAGATATTTACGGTTGATGGTTGTTAGAACAGAAGCTCAGAGAAATGACTGTGAAAACCAAGAATGGCTTTGGGGCTTGGAATAGACATAGAAACAAGGCACAGATGTAGAAACAGGGGGGTAGATAACACCATCAATTTATTGTTAATTTCCTAGTGTACTATGGAATAGTGATGGTCATAAACTGAGAGGAGACCAGAAGTTCCCAAGATGGCATTAGGTGGCTACATTCTGCCTCTGCTTAGGACAATAAAACTGTCAATTGTGTTGGCAAAGTTTTATTTCTTAAAAGAGATGACAGAAACATAGTTGTGGTTATGTTAATTTTTCCTTGCTGTTTTGCATGTTTTAGTAAACTTGTGTATCTTTTGATTTTAAAAATTGTTCAAGGCCTCACAGCTAGTCAATAGAAAATTTATTTATTTATTTATTTATACAAGTACTGGGTACAGTCAGAAGCGCAGGAGGGTGAGAGAATTCACCAGAGCCAGAGCGGGGAGCAGAGCAGGTAGAAGGACTGAAGTACACTGCTGAGGGGAGCAGCGGGCGGCAGGAGAGGTCTGCGCGCCATGTGGGACCCTCCTCCGGTGGCCAGGGAGCAGCCGGGGATTGAACCGGCGCTGCAGAGGCTGCGGGCAGCTTTGCAACCCAGCACTCAACCGCTGCGCCACCGGGGAGGCCCTCGAGCCCATGTTTATTTGCTTCCCAGTATATCATGCTGTCCACTGGAGCACATAGACAAGGGAAGGTGTGTATGGAGAAGAAATGCTACTCGTTCTGTTTTCTTTGTGCAGACCTTTGAGAGGCAATTGCTTGGTGACTTTATATACTAGAGGCAATCTTGAAAAACATGCTATTAAATATTTATAACTTGAATCATGTTTTGCCACTGCCTTACATTGTTATGATTTAGAACTGTTTCTACAAAAATATTCCTGACAAATAACTTCATTGACGTGGAATCCTATAGCTATTTCATCCTCCCAAATAGATTCCGCAGCTAGATAATGAATTCATATTCTTCATTTAAAGTGCCCTTTACACTAAATGCGCCGCAAAATTTGTTCCTATTTTCTTGAGTGTTCTCACTAAATTCATCTGTATCTGTTTAGGAACATAGCAGGAACCCCTTCATTTCTTCCTTTATTCAAAAATTAATAAATAACCACTGAATGCTCATCAATTTTGAGGCACTCTGGGAGAGGCTGGGAAATGGTGAAGCAGATTTCCTAGTCCCCGCTGAGCTTTCAGTTTTCTGGAGGAGACAGACTTGCAAGGCTGGTAGTTCCAGCACTTGGAGAGATGGTGCCATGAGGCTGTATTGATGGGGTATGTTGACAGGCCCCAATGGGGGACAAGTATGAGGAATCTACCCCAGTCACTTTGGTTGGGGAGGCCTCTGAGAGGAGGTGATATTTAAGGTGATACTAAAGGATAAATAGGAATTAGTATCTAGATCAGAAAGCAACATAATTGTTTCTTTTCAGAGGGTTCAGTTGTCTTATGGTGGAGTTTTTATTGTCAAGCAAAGTAGAAGAGCAAGGGAATACAGAATTTTAAGGTGACTCCTATCTGAGAAAAAAATACCTGTGGTACTTTAGATGTTGTTCTTGCTGTGTGTTCAAAACAAATGACAGTTGTGTAAACTGGAGTCCCACAACCCTTTGTCAAATATGCTGACACCCCCTTGATCTGAGTAAGTTAGGGTGGCTGTACCAGCAATGAAAGTATAACTACCTGATTTCCTCCCTGCTTTGAAAATCTCTCTTGACCTGTTTATCTAAGAGAAGTGACCTGAGCAGCCTGTGTACCGGGGAAGGAAGGGTCGGCACAGGGCCCAGGGAGAGCAAGGGAGGGAAGACATCACTGTGCAGGCAGACACCCTCCATTTTGCAACAAAAAACTCCCCTACACTAAAATTTAGGAATAAGTAGAATTAATCTTTACCTTTGTTCTCCCCTCCCATCCCCCCATCATGATTAACTGGCTCCACATACATTCCTGAGAACTTGGAAAACTGTGTTGTATCCTAATAAAATTCTCTGTGTGCCCCTGAGGTTGATAGTGGCACGGCCAGCAAACATCTGCTGATGGCTAAGGAAACACCCTGCTGGGGAAGTCAGACACCTGGACTCAGGCCACCTAGTCTGCCCGGCACCTCCTGGGACCTGGAAATGTGAAGCCCTGACTCCCCTGATGATGGCCATGCTGAACAAAACTCCTCCATGTAAAGACTTCTCCTGATTCAGAGTTTGGCTTTCTGCATGCAAAGGTAAGACCTGGTTTGGTCATTTATACAACTGCAGCATCATTCACTGGTGCTGATTCTATCTCATCCTCCCAGTCCTGCCCACATCAGGGTGAATGGGTAGTTTGTGGTGGAGTTATTCTAAGGTTGAACACCGATTTGACTGCATGAGGTTTGCCGAGGGACCTGATTTCCAGGAGTTGCTGAAGCTGATGTCACCCAGGAAGTGATGCATTAGAATCGAAACCAACTTCCCAGCATCCCCATCTTGCTAGTTACAAGACACACAGAACTCAGAGGACAGGCTATAGAATGATGATCTAAATGTCTATTAATTACAATGAAGATCTAAATGTTTATGAATTATGATAGACTGTACAATCACAATGTTCTACTTTTAAACAAATGTAGCCATTACAAAAACTTCAAGCCAGAAAGTGATTTTTTAAAATACAAAGAAATCTAGTACAAGCAAAGATGACATTTCAGGGTATCATCAATGAGTTTTCACAGAGATTTTCCATTACAATAATACTCATTTATATCTTCAGTCCCACACAGCAACAAAGTCACAGTGAGAAAAGACAGCAATTGCTTCTGACAGAAAATCAAAGAGGCCTCGAGCGATTATTTTTTCAAAAGGATCTTGGGAAGTTGAAATAAGGTCTGTTTCTCCACGGGTTGACAATGTTTAACTGTGATGGGAACAGCAGCTTCTTTTCCTCTGATTTTACCTTTGAACAGAATAAAAGGAACTCAGTGTAACATTCCCCCCATCACAAAGAGTTGCAGAACTCAAATCTAACCCTCAAGAAATCCTACAATCAAAGTAAATATCAATCTCGCTCCTATAAATGCTGTTAATAGCACAATTTAGCATTCAATAGAATTTCTTCTACTTGCTAATCTGTCTCTGAATTTTTAACAGTCTTCCTGGACTGGAAGAATAATTTCAGTAGTAGGAAATGACAAAAAAAATTGCTGAAACTTTGGCTCCATAGCATTGTTAAAGATGCGCAGCATTCAATAATGAAAACAGCAGAACCCACAGCGGAGAACACAGCGCTCATTATTCGAGTCACAGGGTTTATGCAGGGAAGGCCAGGTCCCCATAGTGTGACAGTGTACAATGCCTTATGGGGTCTGTATTAAACTAGTCCTTTGACAAATAGTGTCCCTAATTAACACAAGCATCTATCTCATCCAGCCTGTCAACCTGTTATGGAAGTCTTTTGCTGATTGCTATGTGTAGAAATAGCTGGAAACATGTCATAGATTTTTAAAAATTTGGATCCTAAGTAAAAATGCAAAGCTGGCAAAACCACATAGATGTCATGAGGTTAGTGGAAGTGATATTAGAGAGATGCTCAGATTATAATAAAGTCACTGCAGGTGGGTATCCTGCAGAGCAGGACCAGAAAACAAGCAGAAGAGAAAGAAAATAGACAAGAATGCTGATAATAGGTGCTTCACGAAAGGCAAAACAGAATGTAAAAAGATTAGAGAAATCTGATAAAGCACTCCAGTATTTTTTTTCAAAAGTGACCCTATCTATAATATTATTCCAAAAGTGAAGTGTGAAGTAAAGTACACAAATACTGTCAAATAGTTATCCTGAAAAATCCCCCAAAGCAACATTTGATTCATTCTTCATTCATTCTGAATTCTAGAACACAGTTGCTTTTATAATATGAAGACTTGGTTTTTTCTTTTCTTTTTTTTTTTTTTTCAGATAAAGCCCTCATTAGTTTATAAACTTTAACCATAAAATAGTGTTTCATGGTTTAAGTACTGCCAATTGTCCTCAAGAGCAGGTCCCTCTGTGCCACAGCTCATGTTCTGCCACCCATGTTTGGTCCTGAAAGGCTCTGTTGCATGTTTCCTTACATCTCAGAGACAAAACCTCTAGCTAGTCTGAAGCCTTCCAACTGGGAGGCTCATCTAAATGTTGTCAAGAGGGTTTTTATCCTTCTCCCCTGGGCCAAGATGTGCCTGATGTCTTAGGCCATTTCGACATCTTTGACCTTTACTCTTTAACTGTTCATGGGAGAGAGATGCTAATTTCCTGTTTTCAGGAATACTTTCTTTGCCATGTCCCTTACCAACAGCACTCAGCTCAGGGGCAAACTTGTTTCCTGGCCCCCTGCTGTAGAGTCCTCTTTTGTTCCTCTTGGTTTCAATATGGCGACTTCTCCCTTATAAGGTTCACGCTTCACGGGAGTAGGTGTGCAAACCTGAAACAGATCATTTTATGTCATTCCTGTGGTTTATTGACTTCCTGAGTTCAAAACTAAATGAAGCGCCCTTCATGAATTGGGAGAGCAAGAAAAATCTCATGAATTTCTCCCCTTGCTCTATCAGATAAATTCCTTGCAACCTCAGGAACCTGGGTTGTCTCAGCACAGCTAACGTTACCCCTCTTCAGACAAAATTCCAGGGAGTATTCTTTCCACCGCAACTTTCGCTGGGGCCTCGTCCATCCCCTCACACCCTATGAGTGATATAAATGTCTTATAGTCCTTTCAAACAGTCTACCCTTTCCTCCAGCTTCAGTTCTAGATGGCTCTATTTCTGTAGTGCTCGGCTGAACTCACCTTGCATTTAGCTTCAGATTCTAGCAATGTGTGTGACATTTTCTCTTTTACCCAGTGGCTTTTGTGTATCACTGGCCTTCCACAGACTCACATCTCTAACTGCACCTCTTGGCAACCCAGGGGCCGAAGAAGAACCCTCTCTGGATTCAGCAAGTGCTTGAGCAGAGCTTTAAAATCTGGACTTTATAAACAAAGGAATTCACAAGAAGCAATGAAGTCATACTTTTGTAAACAGAAATACAAATTTACTGACAAGACAAGCAGCAGCAAACTACAGTGATTATGATTGTGAACTCTCACACCAGATCGACTATGTTACTTAACTCTGGCCTCAGCAACCTTATTGTAGACTGGGGTGAGTAACAGCGCTTACTTATAGTGTGGTTGTGGGGATTAAAGGTAAGTAAAGCAGTTAGGATAATGCCTGAATAAGCTCTTTACAAGCAAATTAACATGTGTGTGTGCATGCATGTGTGTGTATAATACAAAGACAAATATAATAGACTGTGGGTCTTATTCCGACCACCCATACAAAAATATTGCTGTGATCAACAAAGTGGGTTTCATAAAAGAACAGACCAAACTAAACCAAAACAAACCCTAGAAACCTGACTGCAGGATTGAGGCTACCGGAAGAGGGATAGTGGGGGGCGGAAATAAAGGAGGGGAACCCAATGAACTATGGTGGAGGATTATGGGTGCTTTGGTGGTGGGTGTGCACAAATCTGGAGTTGTGAACCCGTCTCGTTGAATCAGTCACAATGTTGTAAACTGTTGTTACCTCAATCAAGAATGATCTTGCAAATGTGGATTTTGGGTTAAGGCAGATCTAAGTTTGAGTTTTAGCTTTGCCATTTAGTAAGTGTAAGAAACTGACAAGTTTCTCCCTGGTGGCGCAGCGGGTTGAGCACCGCGCTGTGAAGCTGTTTGCAGCCTCTACAGCGCGGGTTGATTCCCAGCTGGCCAGGGAGATTCCTACATGGCGCGCAGACCTCTCCTGTCTCTCCCGCTGCTCCCCTCAGCAGTGTATTTTGGTCTATCTGCCTGTTAAGCTCCCTGCTCTGTCTCTGGCGAATCCTGTCACCCTCCCGTGCTTCTGACTGTACCCCAGTTCTTATATAAATTTAAAAAAAAGACTATATTAAAAAAAGAAACTGGCAAGTTAACCAACCCCCCTCTGAGCCCACTCACTCATCTGCAAAATGGAGGACACGAAATCCATTTCCCAAATGCGTGAGCTTTCCCAGATACAAAGCATTTCCTTCACTCATTCTATGGATCTATATTGAGCACACATAGTCCCAGATATTTTGCCAGGAACATAAGCTAAAGTGGAGAACAAGACAGAGACTGTCCCTATAGTCCTGGAACTTGACTTTTGAGCTTGAACTTGGGAAGGCCCCTGCCCTCTGCTCACCAGTGCAAGCCTCTGTCTACTTTCTTTGTCTGGTTAAATGCTTCACTAAGCCGCCACCTCGGCTCACTGCTGACTCAGCTCTTCTCTCCACCCTGGGTCCTGCCATCATCCGGAGGAAAAACACCAGGAAATGAAGTGCCTGCACCCTGATTTCTGCCACCAAGTCCCTTGACATTGTGGTTACCTGGAGCAAATCCATACCCGAAACTAAACTCAGGTACTAGCCCACACTGACCACACCCTCCCTTTCAGGTCGTGGGCCTGTTTTTTCCTCTCCTGGTTTACTTGCCAAGTCAGATGGTTATGCTCTATCACTTAACCCTGGGTGACCATATAATTTATCATGCAAACTGGAACCCGCCTGAGAGTGTAAAGGGTGCTAAACAATTCACAGGCATAATCCAGGACTATCTAAGCAAACCAGGATTAATTTCCACCTTCCTTCAACTCCTTCCTTGTCTATAATCTTAGAGGTCTTACCTCGCTTTTCCTTTTAGCCTTTGCAGTCAGAAAACCCATGGCATATTTCAGTTCACTCAGCCTTTTCTATAGCAAAAGCCCCTGGAGAAAGTGGCATCGGTGGGCAGATCTTTGTATCCCCTGCCTTCCTGCTGTGTGTCCCTCGTGAGCGCCTATCTTTTTCTTTCTTACCTTCTTACCCCGAGGTTTCCTTTGAAACTTGCATGCTGTGGTTTTCAGTTGCTACTTTTCTGTTTCTCCTTGAATGCTTTTTGGAAACTGATGGCTAACACCAATGATTTAGGGTGGGTTGTTAAGCCTGGAGCCCCATCCTCCCCATTTTGGGGGCTTGCTCTGCGGGCTGGCTGGCTCTTGGAGAACCCCCAGACCCAGCTGCAGGCTAAGAGCAGCTCAGGACTCAAGCCAGACGAATCAGCGTCCTTCTTAGTATTTTTCTGCCAGGGCCAGCCTCTATCCATGTTTGTCTTTTTTGCCTAAATAGATCTAACCTATGTTTTATAACTCTACCCAGGCAGTCAGCAGTCCAGGAAGCATTAGCCTGCCTGCCACATCCACCACCTCTTACCACTGCCTTCCGTAGTTATTTGTCTACTTGTCTCTCTCCCCTCCAGTAGACTTGGAGCTGTTTCTCCATAAACATTCAGAAAACACTTGCTAAATTCCTACCAAGAATGGAAGGGTGTGAAGGAAAGGTCATCCCCCTCTGAGCATTAACTCCTGTTTGCGGTGACCTGGTCTAGGCTGCCTCAGTTTCCCTCAAATTATTTCTTTACTCTCCTTCACCATTTATCTCTTCCCCAGGCTCTTTGGCCTAATCTTTGGCCTGGCTGGTCACACTGATCATCAAGTGTCTCTGTCATGCCCAGCTGGCCTCATCTGCACAGTCTTACTCTTCGTCAACCTCTCAGCTCCGGATATCCGGGTGAGGACAGACCAGACTGGTCACAGGACACTAACCACATCGGCCCACAAGCCATGCCTCCGTCAGGTTCTTCAGCTGTTCCACACCCCACAGTGTTCCCTTTTGATAGATGAATTAAGAAGAACCAAAGGAAATTTAAATTTTGGTCTCAAGCCTCCCAGCACTTTCAACATTTTAGCAGTTTCTTTTCCTCTGCGGTGGCCTCCATAAACCCTTTAAGGCCAGACTCTAGTCTCTTTGTCGATGTACTGTCCATTGTTCCTGGGCATTGTATTCCATGTATATTTTGGAACCTCACTGGATGTTTACCGTGACAAAATGGAAAGGCAATGGCACTCATTCTGCACGATTTAAGCCATTACTGCCGTCATGTAGAACGTAAATGTAGTTGCACATTTGTGTTCTAAGTAGACTACAATTTAGAAAAATGAGTCTTGTTCGCTCTCCAGTGACAATGGCAGAGCCCGATCTGCAGCGTGAAGTGCCTGGCGTTGACATGGGTGTCAGCACCCAGAGGCGCTGGTGCTTCATGTCTGCAGGTTATCACAGCAGCTGGATCCCACATGAAGTGGGGTTCTTCCCTTGGTACCTCAGATGCATACAGTGATAACAAGGACCGCATCCCAAGTCTTGCATGTCTAATTCTAATTAGAAGACGTTTATGCAGTATAAGACACACAGAAAGACAAGGATGAGGAAGGGATCAGAGAGCTCTGGGCTGCACAGAGTAGGCTGGCTGCCTCCCCTCCCTTCCTCTCCCCTCCCCTCCCCTCCTCCGGTCTTCATCCCACCTCGCCAGTCAGCTTTCTTAGGCTCCTTTGTTGGTTTCTCTTCTTCTCCCCTCTAGCTTTGAAGGCTGGCAACCCAGAGCTCTCTCTAGTCCCTTTCTCTCTTTCTACACGGTCCCCTTGGTGGCTGCAGACTCACGGTTTTAAACCTACATGCCCATGCCATGATCCCCCCAATTTTATGTTCAAACCTAATCTCTCTGCATCTCCAGACTCCTTTATCTAAGAGGCTAACTGGCCTCGTCACAAGGAGGATCACTAAACATCCCAAACAGAGCTAGAACATGAGCACCACAAATTATAGCTAAAACAGAAGTTGAATTTAAGCTCTTTGAAAGCAGGAACTGCTGTATCCTCAGCTCTTAGACTATTGTTTGATACTCAAACATTTGTGAAATGCAGGAAGATATCCTGACTGCAGGATGTCTCAGAATTTTTCTATGGTATTGGGCCACAGAAACACCTGAGGGTGGCATAATCTAAAATTATTTGGCAGTTTATTCAAGGAGTACCTCAAGGGCCTAGTGTCCAGAGAGCACACTTTTAGAAGATTAATCTGGTTTGGCATCTTTCCCCCGCCCCACCACGACCAACTGGTCCAAATTATATGATCACACCTCCCAGCTGTTCTTTCCATCTTGATGGAACCACAATAAACTGGAATGAAAAATTATGTCAGAGGTACTCCTAACAATACAAGAAATGCGATGCAGCTGGCCCTTGCCTCACAGGGTGAGGAGGCTGGTGGTTTACTTTGTTAGATGGAGTTGATTTGAGTTCACAGTATTTAATGACAATTGTCATTGTAATGAGTTAATGGAAAGAAAAAAATGAGAATTACAACACAATATACATAAATATTCATTGCAATCTTCATTACACCTGTGTAATTGCAGAAATGCTTTTTGGTTAGCTGGTGGGAGAAGAAGTCATAGGTTGATAGAAAATTTAAATTATTATCAGCAGGAGTGAGGTGCTGGGGTGCCTGATTTTCTGAGACTAACAAGTCCACTGTAGAAGTATACTCACTACTGACATTGAACTGAGTTTCCAGGGACTGTGAATTACTAGAACACAAATAACAGAGGTGATCTGTAACAGTGAAAATTTGTAGTTGGATAATGTTTTACCACCCATCAAATCTTTCTATTTAACCCTATTTCTCAAAAACAATGTGAACAAGTTGGGTCCTCTCACTTCAGGGCTGGCTCCTCTGGGGAGTCTGCCAGTCTGCAGGTAACTGAACCCTGTGTGCAGAAGAGGAGACAGGAGGAGGGCTGTGTCAGGGGCTGTGTGTTTGGATGGGGATTGAACTTTGTGATTAGAATATTGAAGTGGCAGAGGTTAGAAAGAAGTGGTTTTGGAGACAGAAAAATCTGGATTTGAGTTCTGTTGCTGCCACTTACTAACTGTGATCTTGCTAAGTCTCAATTTTTTAATAGGGTTATATTTTATAATAGGGTTACCACTACTTACCTTAGAGATTTGTGGTGAGGATTGAAATATTCCTAGTATATAATTGGTCATCAATAAACACTTACGGAATGAGAGTTAAATGGTTGGATAAAACACAAAGAGACAGTCTTTAGAAAGGCTTTTTAGAGTGGAGTGCTGGCAAATGTGAACACCTAGCTCTGCCTTTCTTTATCTCACTCCTTCAAAAGTCCAGGTTTATAGCTCTTACCTATTTCCCTGGTGTAAATATCCATGCCACAGTTGATTTCAAGCTACCAAAATGGCATTGCTGAATGAAGAATTGGAAAGGGATCTATGTAAGTGGAGCCACAAGCCACAATGAGCTGGCTATTACTTATGTACCATTTTTTAGTGATTATTAGAAATCAATTTGAGAAAATGGAGATATCAGAGCTGATCACATTTTAAATGATTTTCTCTGGGCTGTCACATTTAGAAAAAACATTGCCAAAGTTTTATTTCAGAAATGGAGAAACCCATTTCAATGACTAGATCTGTCATCCACTCAGTTTTCTCTTATCTAAAGGCAAATTATGCTATGCTTGCACAATACAACCCAGACATAAACCTTGCCAGTATTCTGAAATCATGCATTGCTTTGTGAAGAGATTTCTGTCTCTCTATAAAATGCAACATGACCCTTATTTTCCAGAATAAATTGGGTTGTTTATTATGAAAAGAAGATAAAATGAGATGAGTTAGAAATAACCCATACTTACAAATTCTGATGAAAATTGCAAGGCTGAATTCACAAAAATTCTGGAAATAATATTCCACTTGAGTTTAAAGAGCTATATTTTTTGGTAAAGAATTAACAGCATAGAAGATGATTTTTTTTTTTTTCAAGATGCTCATGAACCGCTAAGCTATTGTGACTTTTTTCTTCCTCCTTTATTTCTTTTTCTTTTATCACCCAAAACTCTTAACCTTAAGTGACTATTTATATAAAATTGAAATATATATCTTATTGTATTTATCAAATAAAGTTTGATGATTTAATTTTTTTCCTTTAAGAGTTAGCTGTTTAAATGTTAAAATAAATTAACACCCCAATGCTGTCACATTAGATTAAAATTCCATACAATATCTGATAATAGTGATAGCTGATGGCATGATGCTGATAAAATTTATTAAGTAATCAAATCATGACTATGAATTAAGCTCACTAATAGTAACCCTACTATTTGGGATGAGGCAGTGGGCAGTCTTCTGGGTAAATTCCTTTATATTTCATTCTATGACCACTGAAATTACAGTCTTTACTCCTTTCATTTGCAGTTTATTTATCAAGTGCCTACTGTGCACCAAGTACTGGGCATAAGAAGATAAGACACTGTCCTTAAGGAACTAACAATCTATCTAGGAGATCGTTCAAGTTCCAAAGCTGGCAAACACTGATGTGCCTTTGGAGTGCAGAATAGTAAGAGATTAATTTTCTCAAGAAGGATAACAGGTGAGCAGAGAAATGGGTTGGCTTACTCCTGCTGCCTTCAAACTGTTATCCTCACTCCTGAGGAAGTCGGAATGTTTTAAATGAAAACCAAAGCAAGAGCTCTAATAACTTCATGTGAATTTACCAACTAGGAATCCTAACAACTCTTCCTCTTAACCTCAGTGTGATATTTTTCTTCTATAAAATTGTCTGCTGAATGGAGAGAAAAAATGCCTGAAATGCGTCTAGATGATTCTCAAACCTCATTTATCCATTTTATGGTGACTTTTTCCATATCAGCATTTTTTAAGGTAATGCATTTCCACAAGATTTGAGTTTCACAATTGCTTTCTTCTTTTTTTGGTCTAGAGGGACCCCACAGTACAGCGAGAATCAGAAAGGTCTTATCACAAATCCTGACCTTATATTTACTTACTGCTTAGTGCAGGGAAAGGGACTTAATCTTGCTGAGATTCAGCTTTCTAGTCTGTTAAATGGGAATGGTAATAACTCCCATATGGCTTATTGTGCTGATTAATTAAAATAATGACTATGAACCAACTAATACGATGGTTGGCAGTTAATAACAGCTTAGAAAACCATGTTAATCATGATAACTATTAGTTGTTGTTACTGAAAAAACAATAATGCACTGTCTGAAATTTCTCCTATCAAGCCTGACATCCAGAAACGTGTTAGACTGAGTGTTTGTGACAACACCAACACCACCCCGGGGCAGCTGACAATCCAGCTCATGGGACCAGCCACTCCCACACAACTTACCTGGTCCCGCTGCTTGATCCGCTTGTAAATATATTCAGCAAATGGCTTTCGAGGAATAAACTTCCCATCTCCAGGTGTGACACTGAAAATTCCAGCTTCATACACCACTTTGCCTCTGGAAATAGTCACAAGGGGCACTCCATGGCACACCATGCCTTCGAAGATGTTAAAGTTAACAGCCTGATGATGAGTTGTGGCTGAAATTGTCCTGTTTGGAGAAACAAGGAAGCTCCAGGTTGTCACCAGTTCATTTGACAAATATAAAATATTAAAATGAGGGCCCTCCTGGTGGCACAAGGGGTTAAGCACAGCACTATGAAGCTGTCTGCTGCCACTGCAGAATGAGTTCGATTCCTGGCCAGGGAGCTACCCACATTGCACAGCAGGCCACTCCTGTCTTGCCCGCTGCTCCCGTTAGCAGTGTATTTCAGTCAGTCTGCCTGTTCTGTTCCCCACTCTGTCTCTGGTGAATCCTCTCACTCTCCACACCTCTGGCCGGTACCCCAGTTTTTGTATGCATAAATAAGTAAATCTTCTTTAAAAATATTAAAATGAGTCAGAGGACAATTTAGCAACTCTTAATGCATAACTTCATCATTGGAACGTGTGACTTTAAGAACAGAACATAGCATTAATGTTTATTATAAAATAATTACATTTAATAATTACATTTTTGAGGAAAAATACAGTAGATTGCTCTTTATGGTGATGGATGAGGATGGAGTGGGGGGATATGGACATTGTCTGACATCTGGGTTTTTCAAGTACTTTTTATGCATGTGTTTAAAGAATGAAATGTTGAAACATTTCAAGCACAGGTGAATCTGGTGGATACTGACCTCATACCCAGTTTTACAGAATCTTCACTTTTCACAGAAGCAGATATGGTGACCTCAATACCCCTCCCAATTCCATCATACTATTTCTCCCTTTTCAAAACTAATTGACAGTTATTAAATTGAATTTGGTAGTTACCAAGGAAAATTAAATCTTGATTTTTTTGGCTTGTCTGTGGCAAATTGGAAATTTGAAGATAATAAAATCCACAAAAATGCTAGATTAAAATATCTTAGCCTATGACCATGTGCTTGCATATTAATCACTTATTCGTGCTTTTTTATCTTACCAATATGACTGATGGTTTTCAGGCTGGATATTTGAAAATGCTGGGTGTTTCCTTTCCCTTAATCACATTAAATGGAAAAGGGGGTGAGGGGAGAATCTGGCTGCAGTAAATAATATGAGCATAATCTGAGTTCTGCTAGAAGTTTCCACAAACTCTCCCAGGAGTAGATTAAGGAAAAGCACATTGATTATGATTTTAAAAGAAAATAACATGGGCCTCCCTGGTGGCGCAAGGTATTAAGCACAGCACTATGAAGCAATCCGCAACCTCTGCAGCACGAGTTCGATCCCTGGCCAGCCAGGGAGCAACCCACATGGTGCAGCAGACCTCTCCTGTCTCGCCCATTGCTCCCCTCAGCAGTGTATTGCATATTTCAGTAGATCTGCCTGTTCTGCTCCCCACTTTGTCACTGGTGAATACTCCCACCTCCTGCATCTCTGGCCTGTACCCCAGTTCTTATATGCATAAATAAATCTTAATAAAAGAAAAGAACATGCTGGGTCCAAGGAAGAGCAGTCAAACCCCCCTTCCCCACCCAACGCTAATCTAGAAAGGCAGACTGGGGAGGTTCACAACAAGTGTGTGCTGCAACCTGAGAAATGAAGGAGACCATGCTGACCTGGTCCTGGATTCCAGAATCCCACACCCAACTACCTACTTGGTAGCCATCCAATCAGGATTCTTGATTTGCAGTGTCCACCACAACCTCCCCACACAAGTTTGTCCTTTCCTTAAGATTCTTGTCTCTGTAATGACACCACCATCTACCTTCCCTCACCCCTCAAATCATCATCAAGCTTACTGATTCTACCTCCACACAAATTAATTCCATATCTGCCCACTTCTCTCCCTTTTCACTGTGCCCACCCAAATCCATACCACTGTCATCTCTCATCTAGATGATCTAAAACTCCAACTGGCCTCTCTTTTTACTCTCAATCTCCTCTCCTACACTCCTGACCATTCTCACAGACCTGCTCAAGATTTAAAAGTGAAAGTTGGATCACATACTTTCTTGCCTGCAGCTCTCAATGACTCCAAGAGCCAAATAAACAGCTGTAAAACAGCCCAGATGATATGATAAAGAGGATGATAATATTAATAATGATAATAATAAAGAATTTGTTCCCAATTTAAAAAAATATCACCATGGGAGGGTGATAGGTAGATTCTTCATAACATCTAATTTCATCTTTATAACTGCTCATTAATATAAACAGTACTCTGCACTGAACAGGTAAATAAATGGAGACTTAGAGAGAGGTTAAGTAACTTGTAAAAGGATGAGGACTAGTTGATAAAACTATACTTTCTATACTTTCAAATTAATGTGCAAATTAATTAGTGCTTCGTTTTATGAATTTTGACATGTATAGATTTGTTATCAGAACAACCAGGACACAATTGCAGAGCAGTTCTATCATCCCCCCAAACTCATCCTTTTCCCCTTTGTACTCACACCTTCTCCCCACCCAGAGCTCCTGGAAGCCATCAATCTGTTCGCCATCACTATAGTGTTCTCCTTTCAGAATGTCATATAAATAGAATCATAGCATGTCACCTTTTGAGACTGCTTTCTTTCATCTGGCATAACTGTTGTGAGTGTTGCTGTTGTGTGTATCAATAGCTCATTTCCTTTTCATCACTAGAGTTGCATTGTATGGATGTATCAGAGTGTTCATCCAAAGATCTATTGCTGGACATTTGGGTTGTTTTCAATTTTTGACAATTATATCTAGAGCTGTTGTAGACATTCATATCCATGTTTTGTGTGACTGCTCTTCTAGTCTAAATAGCCAGCACAGGAAACGGTGGGTCATAGGACCAGTATATAGTACATCAAAAAAAGAGCTTTCAGTGTCATTAGGAACCAACTTACTGAAATAAAGAAAAGTTTAAAAGATCACTAATGAATAGGAACAGGTACAAATATAACAAGAATTTCAAACACTAAAGGGGAAGGAAGGCTACTGATCAAATAGTAAGTGATGCCACTATAGTAGGAAAAGGAAAAATATATTTTCAGGGTTACTAAGAAATGAATGAGCTATGATCCTTTACGAAATGATGATGAAAAATACAAACTCAAAGAAAATAAACTAGGAAACAATACAGAGGAACTTCAGCTCCTCAGATGACTTTTTATGACTGTCAGAGTGTCTTTGTCACAGTATTTCCATAATCGGGGCTGCTGTTTCCTACACTGATGGCAGCTACTGCTGGGTTTGTGTGGTTACTTAAACTGATCAGAACTGATGTACTAATAGAGCTGCCATCAGAGAAGGTGGACTGCATTCAGTTCATGCTGAAATGATTATTGAAGTACAAGAATGGGAGGGGAGAAAGGGAACACTCTAAAATCATAAAACTCTATTTTTCCTAATGGGAAGTTAAGAGATACTGACAGTTTGGAATATAACCTAATAGAAAATAAAGCTCTGGGCACAAAGATTGCCATTACAATATTGTTTAAACTATTGAAAAATTGAAGTCTAATAATTTCCCAATGGTTATGCAATGAAATATTGTGTCTATGAAAAACTAGAATTAAGAATACCCTAGGAAAGCGAAGGAAAGGATAATTATTTAATATTGACTGGAAAAAAAACATGGAGAGTATGTACACTAGAAAAATACACATGCATGTGGACAAATACAAAAGGAAATGGACAAAGCAAAGTGTTTTGTGGGCCAGGAGAAAATGAATATGCCAAAAAATGTGAAAGCAAAAGGTCTATGACAACCAAATGTAAAATGGGATTTCTCTGCCTCAGCCAAATAAAGGTCACAACCTTGGTTTTCTCAGCCTTGGGGTTATTTAGCACTCCAAAGAAGACAATTAGGCAACATCTCAGTGAGTCTTTATAAAAGGCAATATGTAAATGAGATAAAATTAACACAAAATGTAAATTTTAGACATTATCACCAGCAGCAAAATGAATATGCTTCCACTTTTACATTCGAAGGTGTCTGACAAGGCGTCATTCCTCACCCAGTTTTTCCTTCCAGTCAGAGCTGCAATTCCCCAATTCTTTTGGAACATTCACACTTCTGAATCTTTAAACACCCAGTTCTCTTTACCCTGAATGCCCTCCTCATTGCTCCTGTCTGCTCCTTTTCCTTCCCTAAGGTTCCAGTCAAGGATCCTGATCCCAAGTCAACTGTATCACAACAAGCCCGGGGTTGGGGAGGCAGAGAAAGAATCCTGGTCTCCAGAAACTGACCCCAACAACCCAGACTAATGCTCAACATCGTTTAGCATTATCTGAATCAATTGTAATATTCTCTTTCTCTCTTCTACTGGTGCACACTTTAAGACAAAGATCATGTTGGTTTATCCCTAGCACACAGTAGATGCATAATAAATATTTATAAAATAAACAAAAAAGAAGCACAGAATTTTCTTGTTGGTTTTATTTCCTGCTATCCTCTGGGATGTGACTTTATGTTGGAAACAGAGCTTTCAATTAAATGGGGTGGAAACATCCAGTTCCAAAGTTGTACCTAACATTTCTGGTGAGCTGCACGGGTTCACTAGTAATAGATAAATAACTAAATATGTAAAATTGATATAATAATAATTATTAGTTGTACTCTATCAAGTTATATGGCACACTTCTTCATCAATACCTAGCAATGCTTAGCAACACCATCTTATTAACGCTAGTAAGTATAAGCTAAGGATTAATGCCTCATGTTCTAGATGATATTGCTGTAACAGAGCTGTGTTAAGAGCATGCCCAAGGTTCACATAGATTGATATTGAATGAACCTCTAAGAAGTCAGAATCATTCACTTTTTGAGAACACTGGTGTATTTGTTAACTCTGCCAGAGAAGGTTAAAAATCTGTGGTTCATTTTCAATATTTAATAGTTTTAAACAAAAATAGAATGTAATGTCATCATGAGATTTACAAAATATTTTTACAGTGTATTCATTTCTAGTGTCCATTAAAATGGACAGAAGTTCAAAGTCACACAGTTGCCTTTGTAAGTGCAGCCGTTCTTCCTTTGGACATGCTTCCTCCAAGGCACAATTCTACTGCTTCAAGAGGGAAGCCAAAAAATGTGCCCCCCCAGCCTGCTTTGTATCTGGGAGCCCAGTCGTCTGACATGGGCTCCTCCAAAATGGTGTGTTAGTGCCAGACTTTGCACGGCAAGTTGGTGATTCAGGAAGCAGGTGCCACAGGAATCTGTGTTGCAGAGGGTAGAAATGGATAAATCCTGCTTTTAGGGCCAGCTGTGACCCAGATTCTCAGAAAGGTCTGAGTCCCACAGTGCCATACACGGCATCTGTGCCCAGGGGTGCCATGGCGGTCTCCACTGCCCTGTGGCAGGGATAGAGAGTGACTCTGGCTGCACAGCCTCTCAACATGGTCCTCCAGCTTCTTGAAGATTTTCTGAGCTACTCAGTGTCCTTTAATCCAGTCCCTTTCATTTAACTACCTAGAGTGGCTTTCTCTTAGTTGAAGCTAAGGATCCTGCCTGATACATCTTTTTCTTTCCATACTTGTAGTCTCTCTGGGACTTTTAGAAAAACCCCCTTTCATGATATGGGGATCTTATATATTTTTAATCTCAAAAGCATATCTTTGAAGCCTTTCATTGGCATGACACGTGATCTCCTGCCCCCATGCCTTGCCCCTGTGATGGGCTCTGGACAAGAAGTGAGCATTAAGCACCATTTCTGACTCCTCGTCTTGAGCCATTGTCATACAACACAGAGCAGACCCATCCTTCTTAGAACTTTCTGGAAAAATGATGAGACAACCTCCAGGTTTTCATATGTTGTTAAAGGGCTGTCCTCTGGTACACACAGACCCAGATGTGATGGCCAAAACCAGAGCTGGTGAGCCTCACGTCATCTGCCGAGCAGCGAGAAACCGTTCTGGAAGAAAACAAGAGTCCAGGCTTTGACTAAAAGGGAGACTTAGTGAATGGACAAATGTGTGATCATCTTAAGGTTGAGCAACACTTTGAGACAAATTGGAACAAGGTCATGGATCTTTGTGGTGTATCTCAGCTTGTCAGTGGATCACACACAGGATCAAATCCCATCCTTGGGAGGCACTGTGTTTTTATCCGCTTGGCATTCATTCTCCTCTCTGCTGGTGTCAGCACCCTAATTTTTTCTTTAAGAAACTTATGCCTCCATTGAAGACAATCTGGAAAGTTCTTTCCTAACCAAGAGATGGCAATTGTGTTCTCTTTTCCAGAGATTTGAACCTTTGGCAGAATGACCAAACAACTTATGTATAGAGAGAGAAGTGACTGGAGGATTCATCCCTGAACACAGACAAAATTTTGCTGCAGGCTGCTCAGGGCTGCCCTGGTTTCACCCTTCCAAAGCCTGGAGCACCGGCTGTTCCTTTGGACTATGAGCTCCCCGTGGCTTTCCAAGGGAGCTTGTGTTTGCTTAAGTGAATGCAAGCTGGTGACTGCTCTGTAGCCAGAGACCCTGACCGAAAGACCTTGTCCTTTGGAGAGTAATTGCCTTCATGGTGAGCCCAAGGATATCTGTGAGGCACAAAAGGTCTGCAACTCAAAAGGAATCTAGAGGCTATTTTCAAACAAATTAGTGTGCAGAACAGAAAGGAAATGTGGGGCAATGCTCTGATTCCATTGTAAGCAAAACCGAAGGTCTTACAAGATTCACGATCAAATGGTTTTCAATTTTAACAATATGCAAACCATCTCGGAAGAGTAGCTGTGATGAGAAATAACCTTCTCACTAATTACTGTCAGATGGCTTGGCTGTTGTTCTGGCGTGTGGTGACAGGAAGGGTAGGAGTGATTAAAGCTTCCCAGTCCCTTGAGTGAGGCTGAAGTTCATGGGTCACTGGCTCTTCGTTAGCAGATTCACAGAGAGGGTGTTCTCAGTGGTCAGTCCGTCCCCAAGGGAAGTGCTGCGCTTTGTCAAGCTCACTTTGAGCTGGTATCAAACAGGCACATCTCTCTGCAGAGGGGTGTCAAGGTTGTCTTTCTGAGTCCTAATTATACACATCTCCAAGCCTCAAGCCCAGAGGGACGCCAAAGCCCTGAAGATAACATGAAGCTATTTTTCAACTTAGCCAATAACTTTGATACCACTCACATCACAGCTGCAGAAAAACGCTGTGTCCCTTCACAAATAGCTTTTTATCAAAGAGCTGCATGATCTTCTAGATGAGAAAATCATTGAAGCAAAGCCTGTAGGAGTTGGCAACACCACCCCTCTGCGTTCAGAGAGAACACTGGGAAGAGGAAGAGAATTTCTTAGAGCAATGTGGGTCTTCCCGACCCCCAAGAAATAACTTCTTTAGGTATTTTGTCATGTTTTGTCCAACTCAGTCCCTTTGTTCATGGGACGGATGGTTTCTTATCAGGTTGCCATGTGAACCATAAAAAGTTAATAGGATGTCAGCACTGTTAGTAGCATCTTTAAAATTATATTTCATGCCTTGTGTACTTAACACGAAAGATTAATAATCATTAAATCTTCTCAGCAATCCTATGAGGTAGGGTACTATTACTTCTCCCATGCAGATGCAGACAATGAGGCAGAAAAAGGTTGACAGCTTATCCTGTGGGACACAGCTAGTAATTTCATGTAGATCAGATGTGATAAGAGATTGGGCACTTAACTGCTAGATAATACTGACTCTTGAAAACTGTAGGAAGCTACCTGGGAAGCATTCAATTGATGAAAATATTCTTGACTCACTAGAAAAAAAGGGGAAACAGACTTTTCCATACTTCCTAATGTTTCTTAGTGTGCATTCTGTTTAACAGCAAGTGATTTAGGAAGCTATTAAAATTCCCTAAACAGACACATCATTCTCAATGTGATTACCGTAGAAGTGATTTTTTAAAAAAGATTTATTTATTTATGTATACAAAAGCTGGGGTACAGGCCAGAGATGAGGGGGTGAGAGGATTCACCAGAGACAGAGTGGGGAGCAGAACAGAAAGACAGACTGAAATCACTGCTGAGGGGAGCAGTGGGCTAGTCAGGAAAGGTCTGCTTCGCTATGTGGGTTGCCCCCTGGCCGGCCGGGGATCGAACTCATGCTGCAGAGGCTGTGGATTGCTTCATAGTGCTGTGCTTAACCCCTTGCACCACCAGGGAGGCCTGACTTTTTTTTTTTTTTTTTTTGGATGTGTGTTCTAACTGTCTATTTCAAGCTACCTTTCTTGTCATTTCTTGGATGTGACAAGTTATCTAAACGGGAAGGAAAACAGCCACATCTCTGGAAATGCTAAGTGGTACCACTTCAAGTACATTGTCATTATTAAGCACAGTTGCTATTTACTGCACCCATCAATCTATCAATCTTCCACTCTACTCAGACTTCTATACCCACCTCCCACAAAAGAGAAAATGGGAGTTGCTTCAGCCACTTTATTAAATTTAAATTGGTCAATAAATTGGAACTCTATGGGTGCTCAATGGAGATTTATTTTTTTCCTCAAACTATTTTTTTTTATTTTTATATTCCCCATACAATTGCAACCCCCTGATTTTGACCCCAATCCTTCCTTTCCCCACCCCTCCCCCCCAAAGTGTGTCTCTGGTTCATAGTTGTTTGTTGATTTTGATTTTTTTCTTTCTTATAGTTATTCTTTTTCCTGGTGGATAAGATATTTAATGGCAGTTCATGAAAATGTTTCCCAAACATTGACTTAAAGAGAAAAACTGAGCAGTGAACCCTGCTATTTTGGCCTTGGAGCCCTGTTCTAAAGGTCACGGTGGTATAGATCACAGTTCAATAAACTGGAGTGAAACATTAAAAAGGTGACCTTGGAAGTAAGTCCCACATCTTTTACCCCTTGTACCTCACATAATGCCAAGCAAATAGAGCACATTTCCATAGATGTATTTGTTTATCTGAAAATAAATTTGCAAATTTTTGGATTACTACTTGATATAAATATTGCACGTTCTAGATACTAGTTTTCAGAAAGTAGGGAACTAAAAATAATTTAGTGCCTTGCAGGAATAGGAACTGAATGTGAATCAGCAAAACCTAGCATGATGCTGGAATGTATGTCCTGTGAATATTAAACAGAGGAGGGTTTCTGGGTGAGGTATGATTATTAGCTCTGGGAAGGCAAGGCTATTGACCTGACGGATTGGTAAGACTTAGAAATCTCTTTCTGGGGTGGTGTGTGGACTTAGCCTTGTAATTATATTGTTACTCTTCCTGGGGCCTGCCTTGCCTTGGGCAAGATGATGTTATTTGACAGACTATCTTGGGCAGGAAAAGATGTCAATTTTCTGCACAGGAATACAATAGGTAAAATCCACATAATACCCTTCCTGAAAGTTCAGAGTAGGCTAGGAACTTATTATGTTTAGTTCAGCTTTAGGGAAGAAAAGCAAGGATTGGAATGTGAAAGAAGGACAGTGTGGTTCTTAACTAAAATGAGGAAAAGGAGAAAGTTGGATAAGAGAATTGTCTGAGGGGACTTTTAACTTTACCCTTTTTTTCGAAAGGGATAAGGTGACCTATTTTCCCTCCACCCCTACCGAGGGGGATAAAAAGAGGTAGTAAGCGTAAATGCCAGCCCATGAAATGTAGTTTGACACTGGAAAATCATTTCTTGACAAGCAGGGAGTGAGGTATGTGACTGAAGGACAGAAGCGAAGTCTGGCCAGGTGAGAGAATCTGAAATGCAGAGCACTGTCGAATTGTGTGAAATCCACAAACAGGAGCTGCAGCATCCCATCAAAAGTCAGAGAGAGTTTCTAGCTCTGCAGTCCTAAAAATTGGGGTTTGGCCTCTAGCATTCTAAGAAGGTAATGAAGCAAGCGTAAGGTCACAGGCTCTATTTCCAAGTCACAGCTGCAGGGGGTCTCAGAAACTCCACAATCCCCCCAAACAATTTTTTTTTTATAATGCTTACTCTGTGATAAGCATTAAAAGCATCTTATTGAATTCTCACAGTAAACTTGTGACGTAGCTATTATTATTCGGTTTTATGGGAAGAAAAGTGAAGCTGAAGTGTGAGGGTAAATTGTCTGGGACACAGCCAGTCCGTGGCATAGCTAGATTTTTGAACTTAGGTCTGTGAAGTGAAAAAACTTCCTTTTAAAGCTTAAGCAACTCATTTTAACCACAAGGCAGGGTCTGCAAGTTGCTTGGAAGAAGCCCCAATCAAATAGGGAAGGACCATGGTAGCAGCTCTATGCTTACACATTTCTGTGTGGCTAGAAAGTTTTATTTAATGCTGACTGCTCAAAAGCCATTAGTCAGGGCCTCTTCGGTGGCGCAGCGGTTGAGCGCTGGGTTGCGAAGCTGCCCGCAGCCTCTGCAGCGCTGGTTGGATCCCTGGCTGCTCCCCGGCCACAGGAGGAGGGTCCCACATGGTGCGCAGACCTCTCCTGCCGCCCGCTGCTCCCCTCAGCAGTGTACTTCGGTCCTTCTGCCTGCTCTGCTCCCTGCTCTGGCTCTGGTGAATTCTCTCACCCTCCCGCGCTTCTGACTATACCCAGTGCATGTATAAATAAATAAATAAATAAATAAATAAATCTTTAAAAAAAAATACTTAAAAAAGCCATCAGTCAGTTTTTAATTGATGGAGCCATTTATAATCCGAACATCTAAATGGAAATTCTTTAGAACCTTCTAGGCTTGAATTGTGTCCAGCTGTGAATAACGAAGTAACCTTTCTAACTGCCTTGATTCACCTTCTAAAGACTGGGATGTGGAAAAATGCACGCCAAGAGCTACTGGGATAACTAACAGTGGCTTCCTCAGCGTCAGCCAGGAGTCCATTGAGGAGCTGACCCTGCCATTCCATGAGAGAAACCTGTGATCACCACAATTCTAAATCATAGGCTGGAAGTCAAATCTGGTCCACAGTCTTACTGCAAATAAAGTTTTATTGGAACATGACTGTGCTCATTTGTTTACCTGTAGCTGCTTTCCTACCGGAATGGCGGAGCTAAGTAGTAGTACCAGGGATTCTATGACCTAATTAATCACTATCAGGCCCTTTACAAAAGCAGTTTTCTGATCTCTGCTCCAAATGCCTCCAGTGGTGAAAAAATCGAATGCTTGAGAGGATTGGTAGACCTGAAACATTGACAAGGGAGAGCAACACAGAAAGGAAAAAGGAAAAACCAGAAGAGAGATTGTAAAAAAAGAGGAGGGATAAAGAAAAACAAAGAACTAGTAAAAATAATGCAGAGGAAGACAAGGTAGGTGACCAAAAGCTTTGGGGACGTGACTGTCCCAAGTTATTGCCATGGTCACTGCCCATTAGCATCTGCTCTATTGTGGAAACTCACCTACTTCGCCTCACTTCTCTCCCCCACCCTATTATTATTTTCATTTACCAGAAGAGGAAATGGAGACTGAATCCATTGTTCTTCCACCACCTCCAGCCACCAGTGACTATCTGCCACTCATTAGAGATGTGACCAGAACTTTGGGAGTTTTAATAGTAATTATCTGCTTTCTGTCTGGGTGAGAACTTGGTCACAGCTAATCATCTATTTCAGCCGTGGGTGCACTCTAGCGTTTCATTGACCCTCTTAAAATAGAGCCTTTTGGGGACTCTGTGGGAGTGAGCAGCACGGTCCCAGAGTCCCAATTAGCAACAAAGTTGACCCAACCCAGAAGGCACCTGTTTCTAGGAAGTTCTGTCAGGTCACCGAGGTAGGCTCCAGAGCTAATATAGTTACTGCAACATCACCTCTGTCCCCTGGAGCAGATTTCAAGGTGGTGAAATGTTGAAAAGTTGCAGAAAATCTGACTCAGCTACACCAACAAGCCTGAGGCGAGCTCATCCGTAATGGAGGCAGAAGGGAACTGCATGCAAGGGGGGCCTGGCAGCTGGCTGCCAATGCAGACACAGAAACCCGCTGACTTGGGTGAACTGGGGTAATGACTGCCAACATTTAGGGCTGCTTAAAGACCGTGCCCTGTTGCAAAGAATTCAGACATATTAATGTCCTGACTCCGAAGTCTTTGATATGGGGGTTTTAATCATGCTCATTTGAGAGATAGGAGGAAAATGAAGCAAACCAAGGTCAGGTAACTCCTCCCAGGATACACGGTCCGTAGCAGGAGAGACCAGATCATGGACTGGGACATAGGAGGCCCAGCTGCAGAGGCCAAGTCTTAACTGCTGGAGCTGCTCTTCCCTTCCCTGCCCTTCTGGGAGGTTGTATCTTTGCAGTGTTTAAGAGATTAAGACAACATAGACCTCTGGTGTTTTATGAGTCAAGCAGACCTGTTCTGAATCTCTGCTCTACCCTTTTCAGCTGTGTGATTTGAAGAAAATGACTGACCTCTTTGAACCTCAATTTCCTCATCTTAAAACATATACCCACATTGATAAGAGCATCTCCACCTCAGAGGTGAAGGGTAGAAGAGAAGCAGCAACAAACTTGCAGTGCAGATTGTCTGGGCTCAAGCACTGGTGTGAGGAGCCCCTGGACTGCACCAGCTCTGCCTTCTTCACCTTCCTCAGCTGCGTTTGTCCCTGTGCCCAAAGGCAGACACCACACACCACCACCCAGGACAGAGAGAGCACAAGAACCAGCTTGGGGTCTACTCTTTCCCTGAGGGGCTATGGCTCAAACTTGTGGTTCTGCCTTGTCCTTGCTCTTCTCACTTCATCCCCACACCCTTCTCTTCCTGACAGCCTGTCCACTAGACTTCAAAACTCCAGCAAAAGACACAAAGGTAGTTGGGGCCCCAGCCTCCACAACTGTGGAAGGTCAAATCATATTTATGCATGTGTGTGCATGTAATGTATTGATACATATACATGTATGTCTAAGCATGTATGTGTCAATATGCATATGTTTGTAGCTCTATCTGTATCTAGCTATGTCCAAATGGTTCTGCTTCTCTGTTTGAACCCTGACTGATATGTCCTGAATGGGTTACTTCTGGGACAGTTTTTTTCAGGGACCTCTTTCCTTGTCTTTTGCTGCCCCAAAGCATTCACCCTTGACATTTTCCTTTGCTTTTCTTGCATTTATTAATACCAGTGGCTGGAAGCCATGATGAAGTCATTTGTGATGAATGTGATGATGATAAAAATTATATTCAGACAAAACTTCCATTTTTTGCATACTCATGTCAAACCTGATGCTGGAATCTTTTCACACATTGTTTCATTTAATTCTCCTTACAATCTGATGGAAGCAGGGTTTTTAAAAACTATTTTATAAATGAAAAAGGAAAGGCTTAAGGAAGTTGAGTAACTCACTTACAGTCATAAATATGACTTTATGTGACTCAAATACTGAGTGCTTAGCCATTATACATTGCCTCCTTCATAACTGACCTCACAGAACACAAGACTGGACAAAATGCACATTTACATAAAATTTTACCTCATCTGCTTACAGAAGTACTAAAACACATCAAAGGGAAAACATAATACAAGGTAATTAGGAACATAATTAGGGACAAAGAGAGAACAGAAAAACTTACAGTCCCAGATACCTGTGGGTAGTATAATTCAGGTCTACACAGGTGATCTACACACAGGATTAATTTCTATACAAAACCTTTCCCCCAAAATAGGCAACCAAAGAATGAATCAATTTGAAGGCCCACGCTGATGTTTTCTTTTAGATCTGTTTACAATTTATTCTCATAGATGTCATAAAACGATAAATGAGGCATTGGAGGACTAGGAGATTTGTCATATTTAGGAATTAGAAATGTTAGTATATTAAAAATAAAATAACAACTTGGGTGGTTCACATATTGCTAGAAGCCATGCTTGGGTCATTAAATTCCTGTCTCTGGCTTCTTACATAAATAATTGAAGCAGGACTACTAATTAGGCTTACAATATTACCATAAAGCCAGAGGTCTCCACTTCACAGGGCTGGCTACTAGCTATATATAATTCTATCCACTTCTGGCTGGAGGTAAAGAGAAAATGAAATGAAAATGTCATCCTGGGGGAATATTGTAGAAAATCCATACTCATCTATGGTTTTATCATATACTCATTCATTTAACATCTGTTTATTGACTGGCTACTCCCAGCTATCTATTACTGTGTTTTGGAGGCATGCAACAGTGAATTAAATAGACAAAATCTCCTGCCTGAATGAAGCTCACACTTTAGTCATATCTATTTTTGAATTTGCAAAGACATCTATGTTATAAACATGATTCTGACATGTGAACAAAGTTAATTTTTCAATGACAACATATATCCTGCTTTACAGTTTATACAAGGTCTTCTCAGAAGACCTTGAGGAGTATGCAAGAAATATGGCAATTTTTTTAAAATAAAGAGGTATATATTATTTGCAGGAAGAGTTATCACTTTTAAGAAGGAAAAAATCTCAATGACTAATAAGCATGAAAAAGTACTCAACTTTCTTGGAACTCAAATTTATGCAATTTACAGTTGAAAGGTAACAATTTTTATCTGCAAAGGTAACAAAATCAAAGGCCAGGAAAAGAGCAAGAAAAAAACCTATGCCCAGAGCTGGTGCAAACCACAGGGTGGTAACCCCGGGGAAGGGAGTCCTTCAACCTGCCCACCCTTTGACACCTTTGTTCTGTTTTTACTAATCCACTCATTGCAAATCATCAGAAATTTGAATTTAAATAGCAAGAAAAGAAAATCTATAGACGTTATCCATTACTGTGAAACCTAGTTGAAGAAATTATATAACGAGCCTTTTCTGAAAACAACTGCTAATTGCTGCCAAATGCTCCAAAATGTCTTATGACCCCATGTAAGATAACTTCTAGGGACATTTTACCAAATGTCAGCAACGGTTGTGCCTTGTGACATGCCTGCTATGAGCTGGATGCCTGGAAGGTGGTGTGTAAGCAGGAGAGCAGTTGTGATTGACCAAACAAATGGGAATTCTGGGGTATCTTGTTGATTGACTGAAACTGCTTTCTCTAGGGTCCCATGTTCTAAAAGTCCTTCTCTTTGATACCTCTCTGTTTATAAATCTCCTGTGTCTTATAATTTTGTATGTGTTAATGATAATACTGATATTAATGTTTCTAACAATTTTATTATAAGCCAAGCAAAGTATTGAAGCCATTATCTCCTTCCAACATGCTCAGAGGTTGGTACAATTATGAGCAGACCTATATTTTACTGAGAGGAAATTGAGGTTGGGAAAGGGAAGCAACTTCCCCAAAGTCACACAGGTAGTGTGGGCACAGGTAGGATTTGAGTCAAGTGACCCAGTCCTGCTCTCTCTGAACCCCACATCCTTTAGCCACAGACCCACACACCCTGATTTGTTAACTTATAGTTATTTGAATTATTTGGAATGTTCTTTATCTCCCCAATTAGATCCTAAGTTACTCTACAGTAAGACATATCTCACTCTACTTTGAGTACACCCAGTTGTGTGATAATGTAATAATGCATTGCGCCCAGCTGTAAATAAACAACTTGGGTTACAAATGAACAAAGCTACAGTTGTTTTGAAGTCACTCAATTTCTAATCTTTCACCAAGTTGTTGAGTAGGATTTTTCCTCCCAGAGGAAAAAGTATTTTAAATCAAGCAGTGATAGTGAAGGCAAAGATAAACAGCTGGGACTACATCAAATTAAAGAGCTTCTGTACAGCAAAAGAAACAGTAACCAAACAAAGAGAAACCCAACTGATTGGGAGAAAATTTTTGCACACAACACTATTGATAAAGAACTAATCACAAAAATCTACAAAGAGCTGATGAGACTCAATAAAAACAAAGTAAATAATCTAGTCAAAAAATGGGCAGAAGAGTTAAAAAGAAGCTTCTCCAAAGAGGATATGCAAATGGCCAACAGGCATATGAAAAAATGTTCAACATCATTTGTAATCAGGGAAATGCAAATCAAAACTACAATGAGATACCATCTTACACCAGTGAGAATGACACATATTAAAAAAAACTCGCAACAACAAATGTTGGCGAGGATGTGGAGAAAAAGGAACTCTCCTGCACTGTTGGTGGGAGTGCAAACTGGTCCAACCACTATGGAGAGCTGTGTGGAGATTCCTTAATTACTAAAGATAGAGCTCCCATATGATCCAGCAATTCCACTCCTAGGTGTTTACCCAAAGGACACAGAAACATTAATTCAAAAGGGCACCCGCACCCCTATGTTTACAGCAGCACTATTTACAATAGCTAAGATATGGAAACAACCCAAATGCCCAAAAACAGATGACTGGATCAAGAAGATGTGGTACATATACACAATGGAATATTACTCAGCAATCAAAAAAGATAAACTCATGCCATTTGCAGCAACACAGATGGAGTTGGAAGGGATCATGGTCAGAGAAATAAGCCAGAAAGAAAAAGAAAAATACCAGATGGTCTCACTCATAGCAGGAGTTTAGAAAACCAGGGAAAAAACTAATACAAAGTAAAAATCAAAATCAACAAGCAACTATAAACCAGAGACAGACACACTATGGGGGGGGGAATGGAGGGGAAAAGAAGGACTAGGGTCAAAATAAGCAGGGGGTGCAATTGTATGGGGAATATAACCAAAATGATAATGCATACATTGTGCAAAAATGAAAAATGATATAAGAATTATATAAAATAATTAAAAAAAAGAAAAATTCATCTGAAAAAATATATTTTAAATCAATTCTCCCCCCCAGCAATGTTTGTGTAACAGGGTGGTCCCCAGGAAAGGGGGAGGTTCCAGGTTCCCTGCCCCACCCAAGTGAGGGTGGAGCTGAGCAGGGAGAGAAGAAGCTGCAGAGGAGACTGAGGATGGAGAGCCAGGAGGAGACCTGGAGGAGGCTCATGGAGCCGAGAGACACATGAAGAAACTGCGCTTGCCTTTTGGTTGTGGACTGGGTGACACAGATGTGGGTGAGACCCGTGGGGAGGTGACAGTGGCAGCTTTTATCTTGATTTTGATTTTGCTCTTTTCCTTCCGGGCTTGTCTGGTTGTTTCTGACCCTTTTCTGTGGGTGTCCACTGGAAGATGCTTTAGATGTGGGGCAGGCTTTGGGGTCTTGCTCTGGGCCAATCCCATTTGGATGGAGTTTTACCCACGAGGGGACGGGTAACTTTGGGTGCTTGATTTAGAAACTAGGTTCTTTGCCTTTCCTGTGTTGTTTCCTAATTGTATTAAAGTCTCATATAATTTGTGTTGATGCGGCGGATGGCAGAACCCATTTAGAATAGGAGGTTTGCAGGGTTTGGGCTGCTCCTCTCCCTGCCCTGTAACATTTGTTCCCATGATCTTGCCTAATGCCAAACCCCACCAACAGCTTCTTGACCATTCTCTCTGACTCCAGTCTGGCATCCACTCATCTGTCTAAAATACTGTTGAATCAGAGTCTCCCAACTGATGAGCCCACATGCAAGATCAAAACTCAGATCCCACGGTGACCAGGGATGAGTAGCCACTTTTGGACAAAGCTCCTTGCAGAGATGCTCTGGGTCAGGCTTAGACTGAGGGGGTTGGGGTTGCTGGGACATGGAACTTTCACTGCTAAGACAGAGAAAGCCCTAGGCAAACCAGGACCCAGTCTTCAAATCCCCTTTTCTTTACTTCCCTTTTCATATAATATCACATCCACTTGAGCCATGTGAAGCACAGACTTAGATCAATTCAAACCCTTATTCAAAGACATTCAATAGCTTGTGCTGGCTAAAAAGAAAACAACAAAATCATACTTAAACTAGCAATTCAAAGTCCTTTGCAGGCTGGCCAGGATGAATCTTATCTTCCATCCTGATCCCTCTGCTCCAGGCTGTCTATTCCTGATTATCCCTTGAATGGATTTTTCCACTTCCCCTCATTTATCCCAGACTTCTTCATGTGGATGGTTTTACTGCCCCGTCTACTGATCCCAAGCCACTCCCAAGGACTCAGTAGGCTCAAAGCCCATACCCAAACCTAAGCCAGTCTGTGTGATGCCTTTGACCTCAACTCAGGACAATTATTTGAACCACTCATTTGTCAAGGAGTCAAGTACATGAGCCCTTCTCCACCTCTTGCACTGATGTGTTGCGCTGTCATGATTTTTTTCTTTCCAACATTTATCCTTTCTCATGTTCCTATCTTGTCTGTCCACTCAGAATGCAGCCTCTTTAATGGCAGGTATTACCACTGATATTTATGTCCCCACAGCACTCAGCAATGCAATTGCTTATACTGTTTTTTCCTACAGAGTGAGCATGCAATAAATACGTGTTTGTAGATAACTGATTAAAACTCTCCTCCTCCACCACCATCACCACATGAGGATTTCATCAACCCTTCCACATAGATAAATGCTCCAATTTTTTTCTTGTGGGTAAATTGCCTTCTTATTATTCTGCCTCCAGAATCTTAGCTTTCCTTACATGCCTGGTAAGGAGAATAGAACTAAGAGCAAAAGATGAACAACCCCTTCCCCTGCCCTCCCCAGGAGGGCAGAATCACAGTGTGTGTGGGGTGGGGTGTGGGGCAGGGGTTGGGGGAGACAGGAAGAAGACATAACAGAAATGTAAAGAAAACACCTTTAAGATATGTTGGAAAGGAGCCTCCCTGGTGGTGCAGGGGTTAAAGTCTGAGCACTATCAAGCTATCACCAGTCACTGACACATGAGTCCGATCCCCGGCCAGGGAGCTAAACTGCATGTGGCGCAGCAGACCTCTCCTGTCTTGCCCACTGTTCCCCTCAGCAGTGTATTTCAGTAGATCTGCCTGTTCTGTTCCCCGCTCTGTCTCTGGTGAATCCTCTCACCCCCTGCAGTTCTGGCCTGCACCCCAGTCTTGTATGAATAAATAAACAAAAATTAAATAAATCTTTTTTTTTTTTTTACAATTTATTTATTTATACAAGCACTGAGTACAGTCAAAAGCGCAGGAGGGTGAGAGAATTCACCAGAGCAGGGAGCAGAATAGGCAGATGACAAAATACACTGCCGAAGGGAGCAGCGGGTGGCAGGAGAGGTCTGCGCGCCATGTGCACCCTTGCTGGTGGCCGGGGATTGAACCGGCGCTGCAGAGGCTGTGGGCAGCTCCGCAGCTCAGTGCTCAACCGCTGCACCACCAGGGGAAGCCCAATAATTTTTTTTTTTTTTTTAAAGAGAAATGTTGGGACTCCCCAGTGGCGCAGCGGTTGAGCGCTGGGTTGCGAAGCTGCCCGCAGCCTCTGCAGCGCCGGTTCGATCCCCGGCTGCTCCCCGGCCACCGGAGGAGGGTCCCACATGGCGCACAGACCTCTCCTGCCGTCCGCTGCTCCCCTCAGCAGTGTACTTCGGTCCTTCTGCCTGCTCTGCTCCCCGCTCTGGCTCTGGTGAATTCTCTTACCCTCCCGCACTTCTGACTGTACCCAGTGCTTGTATAAATAAATAAATAAATAAATAAATAAATAAATAAATCTTGAAAAAAATAAATAAATAAAAAGAGAAATGTTGGCGAGGTAGCGAGCATTCCAAATACAGAAAAATATAGCGGGACAAGGTAGGGAGAAGAAGGACTTAACAGGAAAGAAAAAAGCTCTCTATGTTCAAGCCTGGACCCACCAAATATTTGCAAATGCCCCAGCACAAATAGCAAGCTGTGCCCTGAGAGGGCAGCCTGTTTGATTTCTCCAGAAGGATACTTAAGAGTATCCTTAAGAGTCTGTCCCCCATAGATGGCAGGTCTCATGGGCACATCTGGAGCAAGGGGACTCCCCATTCCCAGTTACAAAGCCCCAGTTACAAGACTGAAGGCAGGTACAGTGAACCATTGGAAAATTTCCTTCAGGCTACATAAACTGCATAAAGAACAGTATTGATCCATTTGCCAACCGCCCAAAGAGAAATCAAGTTAGACAAAGGAAATTTGGCAGGAGATTTAATGTGACTCCAGCTGCAGCTACAGAATAAACCTAATATGTCCTGACTCTGCTTCCCAAACTCTGGTTTGCACATCCATTCCCCTGGGAGGGCACCCAGTAGGTGCTTTTCAGGTGCAAGAAATCTTTTAAATAAAAAAGTCAACTGCCCCCTGGTGTCCAAAGAATCCCAATGCCAGCAGGATGTGCTGGGCCCTGGTATCCAGGAGCATTGGCAGGATTGCAGGGATCTGTGCCACATGCTGGCCAAGGCCAAGTACACATCTTGCACCAAGACAGAGCATGCCATCTGCTGCCCTCAGCATAGTGACAAGGCTCCGACCTTGGATTCACATGGACCTACATCTGTGTGTGTTTTTTAATCTTAGCTTACATGTGATCAGAGCAGGGAAATCAAGGTCAATATGTTTGTGCAAAATAACATGTGACTATACAATATCCTGATGAATAGGAAACAGTTACTTGTCTGGGAGCTTGTGTCTTGGCAGAGTTCCAATACACTCGACTTCAAGGATGGGGTGCACACTTAGAGCAATAAGCTAGCTACAAACCCTGGTCAAAAGGTGACTATTTGCTGGTCACCTCAGGGGACAGAAGGGGACCTGAGACTGACTTTTCTATCTTCACTTCCTCTCTCACCTTCATCCCCACCCCAGACCCTCCCAGCCATGTTGGCTGGGGCCACAGGCTCACTCTGACAATGAGAGCTAAGACCTGGAATGGCAGCTCACCATCCAAACAACAATGATTGGTGCAAAAAGCAAAGAAAAAGAAAAAAGAAGCCACTGTCTCCCTTCCAGCCTTACCTGTGCCACCTCTGGGCAAAGAGGGGGTTATACCTCATTCACTTTTTGCTTGAGTCCCCTACTCTGGTCTGGCACATGATAGATCCAATATCTAGTTTTTAATGACTAGATAGATGAATGCGGGACAAGATAAATAGTAATACAAATGGAAACTTCTGTATTTGTAAGCAAGAAATTTCACATGTTTCTAGAGAAAAAAAATCTGACAGCATTTCATGTAAAACAGACCATGTACTAGATGGATTCCTAGAGAAACCAGCACATGTATAAGGAGGGGCATCTGAAGCACTGAAAGACTGGGAACAACCTAAATGTCTACAAACAAAGACGATATAGTCAACTATGCTATATTTAGAAAACAGAACACTATACAGCCGTCAAAATGAAAGAGCTTACATATTTCAACACAGATAAATTCCACAAACATAATTTTGAGAAAGTTGTACAATAATATGTATAGGACAATACAATTTGTATATAGCTAGAAATACACAAAATTATATATAGGTATATATGTACATATATGTATAAATGTGATTTGAGAATGAATCTATAAATAGAAATGCATTGGAGTAATGAACATCAAATCCAGGATCCAGGTAGTTGTAGGAAGATGAAAAGAGATGGGCTTGGGAAGGTTAGTATACAAGTGTCAATTGCATTATTCTTTGTGTCTTTCATTTACAAAGGTAATACAAAGACAAATATTGTACCTTTAAAAATTTTATAAACAGTGTAAATTACTAACTGCTCAAATGGCCTTAAAATTATGATGGGGGAATGCCTCCCTGGTGGCTCAAAGGGTTAAGCACAGCACTATGAAGCAATCCACAGCCTCTGCAGCATGAGTTCGATCCCCGGCTGGCCAGGAAGCAACCCACTGGCGCAGCAGACCTCTCCTGTCTCACTTACTGCTCCCCTCAGCAATGTATTTCAGTCAGTATGCCTGTTCTGTTCCCCACTCTGTCTCTGGTGAATCCTCTCACACCCCACACCTCTGGCTTGTACTCCAGCTCTTGTTTGCATAAATAATCAAATCTTTAAAAAAAAATTATGATGATGGGCCTCCCTGGTGGCACAGTGGTTGAGTGCAGCACTGTGAGGCTGTCCACAGCCTCTCTGTGCCAGTTTGATCCCCACCGGCAGCAGAGCAACCCACATGGTGCGGTAGATTTCAACCCAAATGATGCCGCAGTCTGCCTGTTCTGTTCCCCACTATGTCTCTGGTGAATCCTCTCACCCTCCTGCACACCTGGCCTGTACCCTGGTTCTTGCATAAATAAATAAATCTTTTTTAAAAATTATGATAGGGGAAAAACAATTTACTATAATCCTAATAATCTTACAGAGAAGACTAATACAAATGTTTTAATTATTGACTGAACAAATGTGATACCTAGGAAAGTCTTGTGAGACTACTCACATTTCACTATGTTTAACCTAAGAGCAAATTTCATAAAGTACACCCTAGTAAAATGTAATAACAGACACGGGAAGCTCTACATTCAGTTACAAACCTACCCTGCTGTGTGTCCCTGCTCTGCTGGTGGTACAGGCGGAAGAGTGTCCAGTGTTGAGGTTCACAAGTTCAGAGGACAGAAGATGAGAAGGGCATATGGGAGAGTGGCCAGGACACTGGAATTCTGCTGACCATGGAGCTCAGGATTCACTGAGGGATCTTAGACTGCCTATTTGGATGATGGGATGGCTAATTGGAGGCCAATAACTTTCTTCAGATGTTTAGTAAATGAATGAAGGATGGTCACACAAGAGCATAGATCTATTCTCTAGGCTCCAGAGGCAAACATTTTAGGAGCTGGAAGGAGGTCAATTTTAATGAAACTGAAGGAAGGCCATACTCACAGTTACAGTTATCCTAAAAAGGACTGAACCCTTTGGTTAGATAGCAAGTTAGCTATACCTAGTAACAGTCAAGAAAGAATTTTAAATAACTGTTTGGAGTTTGTGAGTTCCAAATTCTTACCTCAACCTATGATGTTACACCAGCGGGTCTCAAACTTGTGTGTGCATCAAAGCTGCTGAGGGCTGTTAAAATACAAATATCTGGGCTCTCGCTTGCAGTTGCTGAAGCAGCAAGTCTGGGTTGGCACCTGACAATTTGCATTTCTAGAAAATTCTGATGCTCATGGTGCTGGTCCAGGGAACATGCTTTGAGAAACTTAGCTCTATTTTTTTTTTTTTTAATAGAGGCATGTTATTTATTTATTTATTTGTTTGTTTGCTTGTTTGTTTTGTTTATACATGCACTGGGTACAGTCAGAAGCACGGGAGGGTGAGAGAATTCACCGGAGCCAGAGTGGGGAGCAGAGCAGGCAGAAGGACCGAAGTACACTGCTGAGGGGAGCAGTGGGCGGCAGGAGAGGTCTGCGCCCCATGTGGGACCCTCCTCCCGTGGCCAGGGAGCAGCCGAGGATCGAACCGGCGCCGCAGAGGGTGCTGGCAGCTTTGCAACCCAGCGCTCAACCTCTGCGCCACCGGGGAGGCCCCTTAGCTCTATTTTTTAAAGAAAAATTTGCTTAAGGGGCCTCCCTGGTGGCGCAAGGGGTTAAGACGCAACCTATGAAGCTCACCACAGCCACTACAGCACAAGTTCAATCCCCAGCCAGGGAGGTGACCCACATGGCACAGCAGACCTCTCCTGACTCGCCCGCTGCTCCCCTCGGCAGTGTATTTCAGTCAATATGCCTGTTCTGTTCCCCACTCTGTCTCTGGTGAATCCTCTCACCCCACAAAACTCTGGCCTGTACCCCAGTTCTTGTATGTATAAATAATCTTTAAAAAAATGACTCTTAAAAAAAAAGAAAAGAAAAATTTGCTTAAATTGAGGGTTTTGTTGTTGTTGTTGAGGTCATTTAAAAAGACTCTCCTCCCTTGAATCACTGCTTCCAAATGGGATCTTCCTTCTAAGGGAAGAAAAAATTTTACTGATACTTTCTCCAAAGACCTTTGTAGAAAGCCACGGCTCTTTGCTGTGCTTTAAAGATACAAGGACCCTGCAATTCATTTCAGGTACAGATATTACATTTTTTTAATCTAATTTTATTCTGTCTTTTGTTCCCTCCAGGAGCAAGAGACTAGGATACTGGCCACAATTAGGAGAAACTCTGAGACTAAAAGACAGAGTTGTTGGAGCCACAGAGAATCTAACCTGGCTTACGCCACATTTGTGGCCAGGGCTGGTGATTTCACTGGACATTGTCTGGAACACATCGTTGTTAACACTGATGTGGCGGAGAAGACAGAAGTGCCAAGAATTCTTTTTTTTTTTTTTTTTAACTCAAAGGGAAAAAAGTATAAAGCCTGGATCTCAAACCAGTTCCAGGAGTAAAGAAACAAAATTCAACGAAAAATTTACACAAAAATCACACCTTTGTTCACTGGCCCAAGACTACTAGTATCTGGTTTATTTGCTAAATAATAATTGAGCCCCTATAAGAACTTGACGCAAAGGATATAGTTGCAAATAAGACAGGGAAATGCCCAACATAGAGAAATATATAATCTATGTCAGATAGGAATTAAAATACAGAAAGCCCTATAAGAAAGCGAAAATCAAATTCAACAAAAAACTATGAACCAGAGACACTTTTTGAGGGGTGAGGGGCGGGAGGGGAGGGATTGGGGTCAGAATCGGGGGGTTGCAATTGTATGGGGAATATAAAAATAAAATTTATTATTTAAAAAAAAATACAGAAAGCCCTTGGTTAGAAAAGTCTCTGCCTTTCATATAGTCACTCCCCTTGGTTCTCATTTTTTTCTAACATTCTAATGTTTAAAATAAACTGTACTTACTCTGGCACAGTTTAGATAGAATAGGTTACTGTGATCTATTCCTAACCTGCTTTTCTAGTTTGAAAAATATTATAGCTATTAGTAGTGAAGTCCATGGAAATAATTTCTAGTTCATTTGAAAGATTCTGTTGCCCAAGAACATGTTTAATAAACAACCTGGAATAAACAGTGGTTAAAATTTTACTCATATGTATTCAATAAAGCTTGCTTTCTTCATGCAGAGCCCAAAATTTGTTTTTTAAAAAGTAAATGTCTTCTGAAGGCCACAATACAAATCTTAGGTGGTTTGTTTAAACAGTTTCACTGCAGATGATTTTTAAAGGAGTTGACTCTGGGACATTGTAGAGTTTGATTTAATCAGATTATCCCAACCAGAGGAATCATCCACGCTTCTCAGTTTAGTCATTGTAGGAGAAAACTGGAGGTATTCAGAAAACATAAGAGATAGAGTTTTGGTATGAATTATAATTCTAGTACCTCTTGGTCCCATAATTAAGTCATGACTGCAAGGGTTTCTGAATCACAGCTTGAGCTAACAAATTCTCCCACTCACTTGATAAACTGACCACCTACTGCCACTGACCACCTATGATACTGAGTGAGCACCTACTGCTGCCCAGCATCGAGCATTTTATATACCAAGCATTTTATGAACACTGTTTTAAACAGCCTAACGATGCTATGAAATAAACGTCATCAGCATTATCCCTGTTTCATAAATAAATAGAAATTCAGAACAAATTAAGTAACATTCCCAAGATCATGCGCAAGTAGTAAGCAGCAGAGTGGGAATTTAACCTAAAGCCTTTCCCTTGACACTCTGATTCTGCTCCTGCCCCCAGTAGTGAGCACTGGCAGGTTGAATTTTGGCTGGATTAGCAAAAGACACTTATTTTCTCAAGATACTCTGCTCTCATCTGCCAGAAAATGGTCATAATTATTATGTAAATCTACCGTAAGTACGATAGGGTGTCCCTGTAGCTGTACAAAAGCCCAGCCTGGACAACCTTGAGCAGAGGCCCTGACATCATGTTACTCCTTAAAGATGTACAAAACAACACAGTTAAAAGTAGGGGCATAAATCATCATCATGTCCACCCCAGCACTTGGGACAATACCTAGGTCTCACCTCCTCCTCAACACACAATGTGCAGATCTGTGGCTTCAGAGATTGGAGAAGGAGTTAGTTATAAACACTCTGAGAAACAGATAGTAAAAGGAGTAAAAGGCTAGCTATCTTTATAAGCAGAAACACAGCTGTTGTGCTGATGTGTATGTGTGTAAATGTGTGCAAGTATGTGTGTGCAAATGCATCGTTTGAGGAGTACGAAGATTACAGTGTACAAATTAATCACATGATACACAGTATGGAACTTCAAGGGTAAATGCCTAGTACCGTCTGTGTAATAGTCTCTGGTAATATAGCCAAAATAATAAGTCATCATCATGCCCCCTTGCCAAAGGGCAACTTCTTTTCCTCACACACCGGAAACCCCAAGTCCTAAGGATAAAATAATCATTCTTCTCTTGCTTTCTCTCCCACACAAGGGCCCCTCTAGAATTCAGAGGGGCACTTTCATAAGCTGCAAGTCATTACTCTTCACTGAATATAAAGTTAAATTCATTTATCTCTATCTTCAATGAGAAAGGGAAGGAAATTAAGCAGGAAAGACGGTACAATGCTTCCAAGGATGGTGAATTCAAGGTCAAAGCCTAGCATAATTGAGTTAAAAAATAATAAACTAAAATAACTCTGAGGAAAATATGCCCGCTCTGTAGACACAGTCGAGCTAGAAGTCTTCATTAAATGTTCCAGTGCACACAGTGTGTTAGCTGTATGTTTGTGTGCTCAAGATTCTGGGAGATACCCTGTAGCTCGTAAATACTAAAAGGGAGAGTTACCATAGTAACTAAGTGCCATTTAATGAATAGCAAAGAATTGAAGCTCATAACATAGTCTTAAATTGCCAGAACATGAGTTACTGCTGCTACCATGGGCTTGCAAGTAACTGACAAGCTACCTTTCTAATACAATTTTTAACAAGTTGACCTATTTGACCAGTTTCTGTCTTGATCATATGACATCACAAAATTTTATCTTGTACCACATGAACATCACACTCCTGCTATCTCCCCCCTTCTTCTAAATACCAAGACATTTCACAGGATTGAGCCAAACATTTAGAGAGGGTATGTATCCTTAAATGAGAAGCTTTGACCCCAAAAGTAAAGTATCAGAACACATACCCCTGTCACAGCAGTGGACACTGGCTCAATGAGCTGTCAAGATGCATTTAGCAGACTCCTTTTACTTCTGAAAAAGGTGAATGCTCCATATGCACCAAATGCAATTTGTTTTTATTGTGCAATGACACAGAAGAGCTGCTGCAGTTGATTTTTGCAGGAACTTTTTTTACAGGCTAGTAACATCCTAGAGAATCTTTCATCAGGATAGCCAAACCTTCTTGACAGAATCCCACTCCCATTTCTCTGTCACCATCCTTCAGCACATGGCAAATTCCTTCCCCTGGAATCATCTGGCTTTTTATAGGTTTAACAGGGAAAAAAGCAAGGCTGCACAGCTTTTCTTTCCCCAGTTCTCCCTCAATTACTTCAGTGAAGTCCATTTTTAAGGTTGCAGATTGTGTTGCAAGCATACTTACTTCTACATGCCATTAATAAGTAATGAGAACAACAACAACAAAAGAAAATATCTATGTACCAGGAAGACAAAAATCATTCAAATGCATCCATTCTCCAGAGGCTGGCTTGTTCTTGCATAACCAGCAGCTCCAATGGCCTGGTTGAGGCCCCTCACTCATTGTGGACTGTGGGCGCCCCCTTCCGGATTTAGGGTGAAATACATGTTGGTCTCTTAAGATACTGACTAGTCAGCTGGGTAACTGTCTTTGTTAAAACCTTTCAGGAAATTTTAAAGGAAAATTTTGGACAACTCCTAATTGTGTGGTCAAAGAGCCTTCATGTCACCAGCTAATATTAAAATCAGGTAGGCAAAAGGGAATATTTTGCAAAGGAAAAAACCCTATTGATACATCCATTTATTCCTTTGAAAGTGTTTTTCCACTAGTTGAGTTCTGTTTAAAATTGCCTCTAGGGCCTTCCTGGTGGTGCAAGGGGTTAAGCACAGTGCTATGAAGCTTTCCACAGCCTCTGCAGCACAAGTTCCATCCCCGGCCAGCCAGGGAGCCGCAGACCTCTCCTGTCTCCCTCGCTACTCCCTTTAGCAGTGTATTTCAGTACATCTGCCTGTTCTGTTCCCCACTCTGTTTCTGGTGAATCCTCTCACCACCACCCCCACTCCCCACACCTCTGGCCTGTACCCCAGTTCTTCTATGCATAAATAAATAAATCTTTAGGAAAAAAATTGCCTCTAATAAAATTTAAACCAGAGAGAGGCAACCCTCAACCTCTTTCCCCTTACTTTCTTCCACAGCCTGAAGCTGTGTAATCCCTGGCCTTAACTACTTCCACCCAGACCTTTTCCATCAACACATTGGTTTATCTCACTTCATGTTTAACCTAGAATCTCAGGGCCAGATAACTCATTAACTATCCTGCTAATGTGGTCCTTTGCTGATGTCTTCACCCATGCAAGAATGAAATTTCTCCTTTGAACATCAATGGCATTTTGTTCCTGCCTCTCATGTGCTATTATGATGTGATAACACATTCCTTCTAAGACAGAGTACAACGTTTGACTTTATAGCTATTCTCATCTCCCTAGACTGGGAGCTTCCTAAAGGCAGCACCTGGCTCTTGTACAAACTTGACCTTGAGGCCTGGCTCACAGCCACGCCCCTGCTGAGTGATAGATGGAGTGCACAAAGGCAACTCTCCTTTAGCTTCATTTGTTCTTATAAGAGGTGGTCAACAAGCTAATTTCTCCCCTCCCATGAAAATGAAAGGGACACAAGTAAGTCCAGTGAAGCAGTTCTTCTTCCTTTCCTCTCTTTCTACTCAGTCACCTTTATTTTTTCAATAATCATTCATTGATAACTTATAGTAAGTTAAAAGCATGAAGTGAGAAAATGCTGGTTTTTTTTCTCTCTCATCATGTTTTTGTTTAATAAAACCTTCCTAGGCCAATCTGTTTGCCCCAACTTTATTGGGATGTAATTGACATATACCATTTAAGTTTAAGGTGTACACATGAGGACTTGATATACTTAATATATTGCAAAATGATAACTACCTTAGCATGAGCTAACAGCCTTGACATACTACATAATTACCATTTCTTTTTGTGGTTAACAACACTTGAAATCTACTTTCCTAGGGATTTTCAAGCATGTAATATAGTTTATGTCATCTCTAAATCACATCAATCTCCCAGGCAGTGTGGGAAAACTATATCCTCACTCACCCGTTCAGCTTTCACTGTGTGTTTCCTCTGTGCTGCCCTGGGCCAGGCTCTGGAATCAATGAAAACATAAAACTAGAGCGTGACTCCTCACTCTGTAAGTGTGAGTATGCACACTGACTTCCGTATAAAAGGCACACCATGGAGAGGTGGGAAAAAGAGAATCTGGAGAGTAGAGAAAACCAGAAGGCACTACAGCCTCCGCATGACCCAAGTCAACATCAGCAGTGATGAACCTCGCTGAGATCAGGTATCCCTGGAAGGATGTGGTGAAAATGGCATTTTTTTCCTCTGTGGTCTTTCTCCCAAAACCCATAAAAATATCACAAAAATGATAAAGAGGGACTTTTTTTTTTTTTAAAGATTTATTTATTTATTTACCCAAGCACTGGGTACAGTCAGAAGCGCGGGAGGGTGAGAGAATTCACCAGAGCCAGAGCGAGGAGCAAAGCAGGCAGAAGGACCGAAGTACACTGCTGAGGGGAGCAGTGGGCGGCAGGAGAGGTCTGCGCGCCATGTGGGACCCTCCCGGGTGGCCAGGGATCGAACCAGTGCTGCAGAGGCTGCAGGCAGCTTTGCAGCCCAGCACTCAACTGCTGCGCCACCGGGGAGGCCCAAAGAGGGATATTTTATCAAACATCTGACCTCAAATACTGCCTCCAAACTGTCAATGTCATCAAAAATAAAGAAATTCAGAGAAAATGTCACCCAAAGAAACCTGATGACCAAGTCAGTGGGATCCTGAAACAGTAAAATAACATTGGATAAAAACTAAGGAAATCTCAAACTATGGCCTTGGTTGGAAATGCAGGTTGGAAATGCAGTTATTCATTACTATTAACCACCTATTTCTGCAGCATCCAGTTTCTCATCACTCTTTCAAGGAGGTCATTTGTCTGAATTTTGTTCCCTTGACTGCTATCCTAAATCTCAATTTCCACATTTATATACATATATAAAACCCCAAAGGTAAGAGAGAATTTGTAGGTTAGGTTCATGTAGAGAGGTTTCTCAAAGATGTTCCACTTTGGAGTTAATGCCTTTTAAATGTATTGGTTGCTTAATAAAATAACAAAGTCTACTAATTTAAATGAAGTATGAAATCTAGCTAGTAATAACATATCAATATTGGTTCATTTGTTGCACATTTACGCCATAGTCATGTAAGATAGTAATAATGGAAACCAAGTATGAGGTACATGCTAACTCCCTGTACTATCTTTGCAACTTTTCTGAAAAATCCAAAGCTAATCTTAAATAAAATGTTTATTTTTAAAAAAGGAATGAGATTCAAAGCATGTTAAGGAGGGAGAAAGACAATGCAGGAAGACTGGACATAGTCAGCGGGCAGGCAGCCTTCAGTAGAACTCAGCCTTCAGGTTGAGGAGGAAACTGTGACCATGGTGGGTGGAATCTAAGGACAGTGGGCAGCCCTGGATGACCTATGGACAGTTAGAGGAGGCTTAAACTCTGGCCATGCTAAGAAGGTCCTAGTGGAGGTCATCAGCACAGATTTTGGCCAGGGACAGCCAGCCTGTCCAAGACCAGAGAAAGCTGGTGCTGTGATCGACCTAGATAAGCAATCAGCACACAGTTTCTGCAAAATCCCCTCTCTTTTAATAAGAGCCACAGTAAATGCACTTCCTCCTTGTTCAACTATTCCTCCAGGTTCATTATTCTTTGAAGCCTCCTCTTCAACCGCCCCTTCTCTCCTGTTTCCCACCTTCTCCAATTTTCCCATTGAGAGAGATGAGTAATAATAGTGCAAAAAAACCTGATGGTGGCTTAGAGAAAATTCTTAAATTAAAGGGTTGGAGAAGCAAGATATAGAATAAGTCAAAGAAATCCAAAGGGGGTTAGAGCATTTAAATATCTCCTGCCAGTAAAGATAGTATTTCTCCAGTTTTCTAAAGGACAGTAAAAAAAAAGGAAAGGAAAAACCAAAAGTTTTCCAGGTAGTGATTATTTTTTTTTTTAATCTGAGAGTCAGAGAAATAAGACCTGGTGGATCATTTCCCCTCTGCTCACAACGAGCAAGACAGCTAAGAACACCTAAAAGTGGACAGCCAAGAATAAGACTAAGCCAAATGAGAGAATTCCACACAAGAGAACTATAATAGCACACGTGGTGTCTTTCTTACATTACAAAACACTTTCACATATACTGTCTAGAGAGTCTAACAGAAATGCAAGCAGTAATTATGAAGAATCTCATTTTACGGAGGAGAGAGTGGATATTCACAGACTTCAACGACCTGCTTGAGTCCCCAGCTCAACACGGATGGAGCAGAGGCCAGAACCTTAGAGCAGTGCAGGCTTCCATTACGCTCAGCCTCTGAGGGGCACGCCATAAATAGACGTAGGTAAGAAGATTAACACTAATAATGAAACGTCAATATATATCTTTACTCCAAAGACACATAGAGGAAAATGAAAATATTTAATTTTCTTTCAGCGGTACTGTTAGTGAGGAAAAGGCATTATGCAAGAAATATTACAGAGCTGATGAAAGAGATAGAAAGAAACTTAAAAGCACAGGAGTCTCTTAGTTTGACCTTAAGTTAGTTATTCTTAGACTGAAAATGAGGGAAATTAAGCAGGTGATACATAGATCTTTTTAAAAAGCCTAAACATCTGGATCATTATGTGCTATTCTGAAACAACTGAATAGGAAAAGGACAAAACAATGTTATAGAAATCAGGAGCTAAAACTTGTGAGAAAGTGGTCTAAATTTATATATTCTAAAAACATGACTCAAAGAGACATAATCACAGCCTATAAATATCCTCTGAGCAACAATATGTGGTAAATAAAGTAAGTGAATTATTCACAACCTTAGGTTCAGGTCATTTCTTTGTCCAGCTGTCGAAGGAAGATAATGCTTTCTACCTGAGCTGGTGTCCTCAGAAAATTAAAACAGCCGAGGAGACTCTTAGGGCTGGTACTGCTGGAGCTACCCAGGAGAAGGGGTAAAACGCCCCACAGAGAATGGCCCTCATGGCTTTCTGCATCGTTAGGAATTACACTCGAGCGTTACATCACTCAACTGAGTATATTCATTTCTCCCTCACTTTTGAGAAGAAATTACAGAAAACAGAATCAAATCCAAAACCACTTTTGGTTATTGGATTGGAAGAAGAACCAAGCATCAACTAGCAAGTCTGATAGAAAGCACCTAGCTTTGATAGCAGGAGGTGGTGTGACCCTGAATTTCAGATTTGCAAAGTCAAAGACAGTAGATGAAGGTTCTCGAAGCCCTCTCAGACCCTGCTGTGCCACAGTTTTCTCATTGTTGTAAGGTGAGCATATTTGTCTTACTTTGTAAACCACATTTTAAATAGCCAGGCATTTTTAAAAAACACAGAGCTGAGTACACACAATCATCATTATTATGATTATTGCTGTTATGCTTCAAAAACGCCATTTTCCACAAATATTCCTTCTAGGAATAGTGCAAATAGTGCATAGTTTCTTCCCTTTTGAAATTTTCTAGATTTTCTGAGTAAGTCTTCTGATCCCCTGAAGCCACAAGTTATTTCAAAAAACCTCTTTAGTCCCAGCACTTGGGAAGGCCTCAATAGTTTGAATTGCAGGCAAGCTGATGCTGGGCAGGCCCCTGGTGGGTGGCCACAGCTCTCCTAGGGTTGTTTTTTTTTTTAAAGATTTATTTATTTTATTTACACAAGCAATGGGTACAGTCAGAAGCACGGGAGGGTGAAAACGAGCCAGAGGGGAGAGCAGAGCAGGCAGACTCACGAAGTACACTGCTGAGGGAAGCAGCGGGCAGCAGCAGAGGTCTGCGCGCCCAGGTGGGACACTCGCCTGGTGGCCAGTGGCTGGGGATTGAAGCGGCACTGCAGAGGCTGTGGGCAGCTTCGCAACCCAGTGCTCAACCGCTGCGCCACCGGGGAGGTCCTCTCCTAGTGTATTTTTTAAAGCACCAGGACCTCTCTAAACATAGTATGCTCAATTCATTGGCAGATCAATCCAAATCCAAGCAACTGTTTTCTATCCTCTTCCCCATGACAATTGTTCTAGCCTCAAAGAGAAGCTGCCTATAGTTGGTTTTACTTATATTCATTTCTCAGGCAAGGAGAAGGGCTTAGGTCACTTGACAAGGTACTCACCCCTTACATGAGTAATGGTTCCTTATTAACACCCTCACAAACACCCTGAGGGGTGCCTTGTTGGTTTCTACCACTGTCTGCTGCCCTGTGTGTATCGCAAGCCAGCATGGAGGGGATGGGCATTCACTGAAGGCCGCTTGCTATGACCCCCGGCCACCCACAACGTGAACTGCTCCCAGATTTGGACAGTGAGTGTCTAAGGAGAGAGCCAAGCTTGAAAAGCCTGCATCTTCTAGGGAAATATCTGGGGCCTATTTTCAAGCCCATAGCAATGGTAGCCTAGGGTTTCTCCAATGTTCTTTACTCTAGAGGGTAGACCAGGCGCACTTCGGTGGAAACTAGGTTATGATCATCATACCAGCCCCAAGGAGGTATAGACTGACTTACCACAATGGAAAAACTTTGCAGACTTTGAGTAAATGCCTATATAATGAAGCTGGACAGTCCTATCACAACCTCATTTACACACAAATATTTGGGTACGCAATGTGTGCAAACACACACACACACACACACATAATGTTAACGTATGTGAATTTTTTCCATTACAACTGCAAAGTTTATGAGAAACACAATCAGGATTCACATGTTGCCTGTGGTAACTTCCTATAAGGAGAAATTAACAGAGCTTCAATCTCTATTGAATGCTTTCCTGAGTTGGTGGAATTTACCAGACCTGCAGTATTAACACAGAATTATGGAAATTGGAAACAAAAAGTTGGAATCTACTGGCAATGATGGACTCAAGATGAACTCAACTGGAAAATATGGCTAACTAAAAGTGACATTCTTTGTGCTGGAATTTTTCTATCTGAAAGGTTTCAAAAGGCTGTAATTATTTTGAGTTTTCAATTCAGCCCTGTTCAAGCTAAGCCTTTTATTTTCTTCATTGCTCTGTACCTTTCCTCCATGGCAACTCAGGCATTGCCAAGCACTGAAATGGTAAATTCAGATCGATTTTTATACAAGTATCCATTTCCAGGAAATGATACACAATACAACTTTTGCATCCTCTGCACCAAGAAAAACAAAGAAATATTTGTATATCTAAATTTTTATCATGTATACAAGCTTTAAATATCGAGCACAGTGAAATAAATAACCTGATAAGAAATGGCCAATTAAAGACAGTGAATAATTTCCTTGCAAGTTAGTGCTCTTTCTGAAGAACTTAGACTTACCTCGTGGCTTTTGGGTCCCAAATCACAATGTCAGCATCTGATCCCACAGATATTCTTCCTTTTCTTGGATAGAGATTAAAGATTTTAGCTGCATTTGTGCTGGTAACTGCCACAAATCGGTTTTCATCCATTTTACCACTGTGCTATAAAACAATTCAAGGAAGAAAACGCATTTGTTGTAATGATCAAATCTTAAAAAAAAATCTTCTATCAATAAAAGTAGAAGACCATATCTCTTAGAACCAAAAAGAACTGTGCACAGTTTTTATATTGTGTGGTCAGACACAACTGCGGATGCTGATAAGTCTTAAGCAATCTTAATGATGGGAATGATTGGTTAAGCTTGAAGATGACTTCTCAAAACCCTATAAGCTTTATAAAAACACCTCCACTGGGGCCTCCCTGGTGGCGCAAGGGGTTAAGTCACAACCTATGAAGCTGTCTGCAGCCACTGCAGCACCAGTTTGATCCCCAGCCAGGGAGCTACCCAACTGGCTCAGCAGACCTCTCCTGTCTCCCCCGCTACTCCCCTCAGCTGTGTATTTCATTTCATCTGTCTGTTCTGCTTCCCACTCTGTCTCTGGTGAATCCTCTCTCCTCCCGCCCCTCTGGCTTACACCCCAGTTCTTGTATGCATAAATAAATCTTTAAAAAAACAAAACAAACAATAAAACCACCCCCTCTAATTTTTTTCAGTCTTCCCAGAAGCACAGCTAAATGGTAACAGTACTTTCAAATCTTGTTTATAGTTTACTGCCTCCCCTTACTACATTTAAGATCTGGCTTATTTATTGCAGACCCAAGATTGATGAGATGATTATGTAGACATTAAATAGACTATTATAGAGTTGAGATAAAATGAACCATTAAGTCAGGTGACAGTGCTTTTTAAAAATGGAAAAATTAGTTCAAAAGACTCAATTTTGTATATTGAAATTTAATTGAACCAACTGTCATGGACAATCTATTCCAAAACATTTTAATATGGACAGATTTTGGAGGGATGTGGTCCCTCTAAAATGACTTTTTTTTTAAATTATTGAGAGTTTATCTTTTTCATGTGGTAAGATTATCCTTAAAGTTTGTCAATTGGTACCTGTCTCAAAATGGTTAAGAACTATGTCCTGAAAGTACTATTTCCCTTAGTAGCCCATCTTATTATTTCAGAAATTAACATGGTTTCTGTATGTTATTGAGAAATATTTCATCATTTTAAAAGCCCTTTATATACTTGGGAATTATAATAGATTCCAAAAATCTGCTGTAATGAAGACACTCATTATAATAATAACGTAAGATCAAAGAGGTTTGCTATCGAGAAAGTCTAAGCAAAGTGAAGTCATCTGGGAAGGTTAGAGTTAAGGGAGAGCAACAAGGGTGAAGAGGCTGGCTAACAGAGATGGCTATAGAGATGTTTTGAAGATTCTTATATGTAAATTGTTTAAATATCATTTTACAAGTAATAGGGAAAAAGCAAAGGATTTTAGAGAGGAAGGAACCATGTACAGACCATCATATTAAATGGTGACTCTGATACTGGCATTTAGATTTTAGCAAGCGAGAGACTGGTGACAAGGACACCAGAAACCATGTGGTTACTGCCTTGGTGGATATGGGCCTCCAAGTAGAGCCGTAGACATGAAGATGGAAATAAGGAGGCACTTTGGAAATAATATTGGCAAGACCTGTTCAATAATTAAAAGTCCATGGGATGTTCAGGAGGTACTGAGGTGTGAAATACGGTAAAGGTCATCCAAGGGATGGTTACTGGATGTGGGGGAGAAGGGCATGACTACAGGACCTCAGGTCATCACGCCTCCCCTACTGAGCTTTGCAACTATACACCTCAACCAACTGGACTGGCTAACATGGATTTATCTGATTTTTTTTCTGTCATCAGGGAGAAAATTTTCAATCATTGAAATGTTTTAAAATTCTTTATCTAGACTTTGGATTTTTATTTATGTGAACCTACAGACGTTTTTGAAGTAGGATATCCAAGGGCTTTTAAAAAGGAATCATCTAAAGATTTCATGAAAAGGAAATATGAACATAATAAAAATCTTTCATGCATTTTCAATCATTCTGGTATTTATATTCGTGCTATGTGAAGAACTGGGATTCACGAGCATAAGAAATATAAGCGTTACAACATTTTGAAGACTTCAAGAATAATCCTGTTGGCACCCAGTCTAAAGTTATTCCTTAATGTCTGCAAAAAGTGTAAAGCATCCTCTAAACTAAATTGTGTAAAGGAAGAAATGATCTCTCATTATTATCCTGGAAGATGGGGTGATGGTGTTGATGATGTTGTATTTACAGGGTTCCCTCTAGTTAAAACAATCTCATAAAACCTCTGCAAAGGTGCATGGCAGGCACACTGGTTCAAATGGGCCAGATTCCGTGGAAGAATTAGGTAAAGCAGACTGGATCCTGGAAACTTACCACGCCTTTTTCCCATATTACTGACATCCGGTCCTCAACACCATTCACCCCATTGGGAATCTTAGTAAAATCATCCTTTCCCAAAGCTTTCTGGCAAGTGTTGAAAGTACAATTGTCAGTCCCTGTTGTGCTTAGATCATCACTGAAAGAAAAACACAAGCGTGGTAGGGTGAACAGACAATGTCAGAAGTACCATCACCTTTCTTCATCTCCTGACTCCCTCAACTGACTCAGAAAACTCCAGTGGAAAACATATAATAGTTTTTCAGATACATATTTCACCCCATTCTTGTCTCTGTTAGGGTTAGTGTTTTCAGAAAAATACTCTTACAAGAAGCATGTTTAGGTCAGAAAAACTGGGTTCTGGGCTCCATCACTTACTGGTTCTGTGTTATGGGTAGGTCTGATGCTCAAGTTCTCTTTTAGACATTGATAATTATATGTATTTGATGATTACTATTTCAGAATGACAGGCACTAACATAAGTGAAGATTCCCTGGAGCAGAGCAGCAAGCAGAGATGAACTATGGTGATCCACAATGAACAGTGGCGGGTCCTCAAGGGCAGCTCCTGGTTAATTAAAGCATCGTGATGAGCAGAGATGTGATATTGCCTGTGAATATCAATGCCACCAGTGACAGGCAGACTAATTATGAATAATCTCAGGATTGTGGATGTGGGAAGGAAGAAGGAGCTGAAATGAAAGGCGAGTGAACGCACAACCTAGGTGGAAAAGATCTTTGTTAATGTGGATCTATCTGTGAATGGGGAATGTCAGCAAGACCATAATGGTGTAATTCTCAAGAAAAAATGATCACAATGCCCTAGAAAGTAGCATTTCTGAAATGATTTTGGGTGACTTTCATGGGGATAACCTGCTGGAGGGTACAATTTTGCCTTTCCCACCCCTGCATTAATTCTGTTGTACCTATGCAGCAGGCATATCTGGTTTCAGGTTATTGGAGCATAGGAAAAAATTCAAGAATATTGTGAATAATAAAATAAGGCGTAATGAAGAGACCTAGCTCTTGGCTAGAAAAGAGAAGGAAAAAACAGAGGAGTAAAATTTTCAGTAAAAATAATCTGATTTCTCCTTGTTCAGGAGAGGTTCTGGTCCCATATCATAACCTCATGAAAGCAATGCTTCTTGGTTTCCAGATGCAGGTCTCCCTGGGGCCTTTCAGATCAAGTAGAACAGAATATTGGGAGGTCACTGGGAGGACCATATGGTAAGAGAAGAGCTCCTCTACCTAAACCTAAAACATGTAAAACACTTGATTTGAGCAAATTATTTCACAATGTTAAATGCTTACTTAGCCAGTAGATTCATCAGGAAGTCAGGTGTTGAGGGATCTGGGCGCAGGGGTGGGCCCATCACATGGTGAGCTGCATGGTGCCAGTCTTTACTCCAGTAGTGAGTGCCATCAGTGCCAAGACCCGCTGCTATCGGCTCTCCATATACCACCTTCCCTGGAAAGTTCAAAGGAAGCATTCAGCACCTCAATTTGTTCTTAAGAGAACCATGTGACAAACATAAATATAAATTTTCTCTGTCCTAGCAAAGGATATCATGAATCCCAAACTGAAATTCACTTTTTGGGAACAGGATTTGAAAATAAAAACTACTGTTTACTGAGCATGTACTTGGCTCCTGTCAATGTCCATTGCCGGTTAGAGGGAGATGACTGAGCCACCCACTGGTCACCACATGGCTCACTTTGGCCAGTTAAATATGAATGGAAGTGACTTGTGCTGCTTCCAAGAGATTGTCCAGCCACAATGAGGTCTGCCACCCCCCTCCTCCCTCTTTCCTGAGACCAGCAGAGGCTGCTCCTTCAGTTGTATCTCAGAATGAAGAGAAAATGGAGCAGAGGCTCAGTCAACTCAAGATGAATGTGACTATGAGTGACAAAAAAATCTTGGTAGTTAGTTGTAAACCACTGGTATTTTAGATACATTTGTTATCAGAGCATATCCTAGCAAAAACTGGTTAATATATTTGTCATTCTTATGGAATCTTCTTGAAAACCCTTTCCAGGAAGTGATACTATTATCACCATTAAAAGATGAGGAGAAGGCTATGGGAGAAAATAACTCCTCCACAATGGAGGAGTCAGGATGGAATGGAGGGACAGGATCTGAATCCAGCACTTGGCCGCCGAGGATCCTAGGTTCTATGCTCTACTATCCTGATAACAAGGATCACAGTCACATGAAGTTCAAGTACAGTATACCTCTGTGGCAAATAGATCTTAAATCTTCTCATATACTTAATGAAAAAAAAAAACCCTTTCAAAACTTATATTAAATAAAAAGAGCATTCACATAAAGATTGTAGTCAGAAACACAGATTTAAAAAATCATGCAAATGAGCCCATCAAAAGCATACAATGTTAGAAAAGTTAATAGTGCCTAGTGAATTTGAATTTAAAATTAGAGTCCTGTCTCTGATTAGCATTTGTCAGAATAATAGATTCACTGCCCCACCTGATCGTACCTAAGCAGTCATAAAGGAGGGTGTAAGTAGAAGATGCTGGAATACCAAATTAGTTCATTCTGGTTAATGAGATACCAGATTTTAGTTAAAATCCTGATACATAACTGAAATTAAACTGATTTCCTCAGAGAACACAGTGGATGGCCTCCAGCTGCCTGAGTCATATTGAATTGGAATGTAGCACCCTATTATCTCACAGATCATTTCTCCCCCAAACAACGCACCTTCCTCTAGCTAGCCTAAGAAATTTGAAAAGCATGAAAGCAAAGCTTATTGGAGAAACTTTGCTTCTAAAGCAACCACATCTCAGAGGGTGGTCAATAAAGGTTATCCCTGACTTAGCCACTACTAAGCTCCTTCCCTTTCACGATGCACACAGGATAGTTGAATTCTGCCCTCCTTCTGTTTCTTCCTTTCCTCAGCCTGTAAAGGTGATACTACCTTTAGTAAAGGCAAAATACCTTTAATATCTCTATTATGTAGAACAGGTCATTTTTAACGTGAACTAAGAGGTAATGTACCATTTACTGAAGAAATAACAGGATGAACATGGTGTTTTATTTGCAGGTACGAAGAGACCTTTCTACTCCAAGAGAACTTCTCACAGATGCTTCGACAACAAGAAACTCAGAGACTTGATCAGCAATCACTTTACAAGTTGCCAACTCAGGATTTTCTCTGGTACGTCATCATAAAGGAAAGATCTTTATCACAAGTTCTATTCAATCACTTGGCCCATCAAGGTGATATGGGAATTCAGTTGCAAAAGTTTTTCAATTTTAATAGCTCTCAGGAAAAATTAAAAATATCAGCATGTACCAGGAGTCTGCCAGGAATGTTTTGAAACCAGATGACAGGTAATTTCCTTGGAAAAGCTTAGCTTTTTTACAATGTGACAGGACACGTTTCTGGTATCTACAATAAACTCTTTGTTGACTAGACTGCTTTCCACCATCTCCCGATTAAACTTATGTAGATATCAAAACATTTTTAAATGAAGAAGTAAAAGTTCCTAACACCACCTCCCCTCTTTCACAATGGTTCTAAGGCATTTTCAAGGCACTTAAAAGCATGAGAAGTCCAAAGAGGAAGGAAAACAGGGAAAATCCATTATTCGAACTCAGCATAATTGTGAATTTTGTTAGATTTGGGCTAAAATTAAAGTAGTAATAAAAAATAGCTATCAGGAATACCTTTCTATAGTTTGCAAAGTCCATATATCTCATTTGATCTTCACAGCAATCCTTATACTGGCTTGACAGATAAAGAAACAGAAACTTGATGAGACTAACTCATTTACCTAAGATACACAGGTAACTAAATGTTACACCAGAATCAGAATCCTAGTTTTTTGATATCATGTTGCATGTACTTTGTTACTCGGGGAAGTGTCATTTTTCATTTCTTGGTAAAGAGCTTGTATTTTTAAATGCCTAAGTCAACCACAGCTATTTGTGGATGTGGCTGAGCAATTTTCCAATTTCACTTACTGGTTTCATTTACTACAGTTAGCAGGTTGGTAATGAAAAGGGCTATATCTGTCCTCGTCTGGTACTCTCCTGATTACATTTGCGACCAGATGGTTTCAACAACTCTTGGGAGATAGTACATCTTCATCATTAATCTCCTCCCACTGTCTCAGCAAGTTTCACATTATGTTGTACCCTGTCTACCCATACATGTTTCGCTTTCTTTCTCCAGCATTTGGCTCCAAAACAAAAAGAGACTCTGTACTTATGATACAATCTCCCTCTTAAAGATTTGTCCTCTGAGAGATTCTAAACATTTCCAAATAATAAAGCCCCTCAACTAATCCAAACTCCCCCTCCTCAATCCCTCCCCCCAATGACAAGACAGACTTGTTTATTAGATGAAGGTGACAGAGATGTCAATTGTGTCTGGATCTGGGAAAAGCACTTAATCAAGTCATGGAATCTGTGGAGAAGGTTGAAAGATGCAGAGAAACTGGCATAGGTGCCCAGAAGTGGAAGCATTGGCTACCAAACACATTTATAAAAGTCTTTTTTCCTAACCAAAAAGAGACAGTGGAAACTTCCTGAGTACTGTGTTGATTCAAAATATTACACTTTCAAAGGAATAATTGATAAAATACATAGTAGCAGCAAAGAAGAGAGTAGATCACAGATTTAAGTTCAAATCCTGATACATTTGTTTTAATCATTGACTTTATGCAAGATGGCTCATTGCTCTCTGTTTTTTTCACCTATGAAATGAGTCACAATATCCCTCTCACGGCAGTTTTGTGAGGACCAAATAAATGAATGCACATAGAATTACTTTCCATCTTCTTGGGATCCTGGTGTCACCTTGTACTATATGCAGAATCCTGTCTCCCGATAAACTTCCAATGCAAAAGCCCCAACCCCAGGGTATCAGAATTTGACTGTATTTGGAGATAGGGTGGTTCATAGATGTAATCAAATTAAAAGAAGGTCGTTAGGGTGAGCACTAATCCAATGTGACTGGGTTCTTTGTAAGAAGAGGAAATGTGAGCAGGGACTTAAGCCAGAGAGTGGCCTGGAACACTTTTCCCACAGAGGTCTCAGAGGAAGCAGACCTGCTGGCACCCCGGTCTCGTGCTTTTAGCTTCCAGAATTGTGGAACATACATTTCTGTTGTTTAAGCCACCCGGTCTGTGCTACCCTTTCACAGAAGCCGTAGCAAACTAATATAATTCACAAATACCAGTTTCCTTATGGTTACATAATTCTATTTTAAAATCTGTTTTTAAATGGCCAGTTTTCAACATCTTAGCAATTGCTTATAAGATAAATCATCTTGTTCTAAATTTGAAGGACAAGGAGGTGTTCAGATGCTGGTACACACAAAAGAAAAAAGAAAACCTGAGATTCAGCTCCACCATGACTCAGGCACACGTGACTGCTTCCTTAGTAACAGTGCTGGTTACCAAGCTTCAGTTCAGCATACTTGGGTAAACTTGATTTGGTCTACTCTTCTTGCACACTAAAAAGGTTTTCTTGGAAATAAATATATGATTTATCCAAACAAAAATGTACTCAAAATTCAGGAGAAGTAAATGAAACTACTTCCTAAAATGTAGAGCTAAATTTAAAGTGCTTTTTCTGTGCCAAATCACATTACTACTATATTTATTAATATGATTAAAAAACAAAATGCAATGAAAATAGGAAAGGGAAGGACCACTGAATTGGAAGGTCTGGAGGTACCTGAAATTTCCTTAGCCATTACATTAATTGGGGAATTATCAATTACTCAAGCTTTGTAATTTAAAGTTTCCATGTTTAAATTTAGGCAAAGACACTTGCTTCTCAAGAACCATTATTAGAATGAAAAAACAAGGGAATGTAAACATTAATAAATTGGCCTTTTGTGGGCCAATTCCAGAGAATGGAGTAGCATCATGGTTTTTTTAAAAATAAAAATAGTTAAAGGACATAAAGGATTAATTCAACAGCTATGATGGGGGAGTTTCAGGAGAAGGAAGGAACAAGAAGGTTAATATGAAGGAAATAACAGAAAACATTTTTCAAAGTTGAATCTTCAGATTGAAATAGGCCTCTGATGACAAAGTTGAATTGTTTAAAGGCCTACTGCTAAATATAATCTTAATGAAATTTGCAGACTTCAAAAATGAAGGGGAAATACAAATATCTTCCAGTTGGTGAAAAAAGTTAGTGACAAAAGGATAAGAATGTTGTTGGTATTTGTCTGCTCAGCAGTAGCACTGGATGCCAGAAGAGAATGAAATGGCACCCTTAAATCCAGAGGAAATGACTCTGAACCTAGAAATCTATGCTTATTCAGGTCTCCAAACCTGAGGTCAAGGAATCAGAATATTTCCTTAAAAAAAAAAAAACTACCTGGGAATATTGTAGATAATTCAAAAAGGGGTAGATAGGGAAACCAAGCTACAGAGCATCCAAGTTAGGGTGCTGTGAAAAGATATGGTGGGGTAGCATCTCACAGCATCCCTGAAGAGCAATTACCAAAAATAAAACAAAATCAGAAGTTTCTCCTTCTCAAAAGAATCCCTGCAAGAAATTCTTACAGGGACCTGATTCTATTCAATAGATGTAATGAAGAGCTGGGAAATCGTCATGATATGGTAATGAAGGCACATGTTTCTTTGCTGAACCTATTTTTAAAAGAGCTCATTGGAAAAGTTCCAGGAAAAACAAAAAACTTTACAAGGCAATAATGGTCTAAATAGGTAGCAAATTAAAACAAGGTCTGCAGAGATGCTTACTGGAGTACAGGCAAGGAAACCTACTTGACCTTGACACTTGGCAATTGCTCCTCCAAGAGTTAATTTTAATAATGTGAGCTTGTGGGGCCTCCCTGATGGCGCAGCGGTGTAGTGCTGGGGTGCAAAGCTGCCTGCAGCCTCTGCAGCACCGGTTCGATCCCTGGCCACCGGGCGAGGGTCCCACATGGCGCGCAGACCTCTCCTGCCGCCCGCTGCTCCCATCAGCAGTGTACTTTGTCAGTCTGCCTGCTCTGCTCTCCCCTCTGGCTCTGGTGAATTCTCTCACCCTCCCGTGCTTCTGACTGTACCCAGTGCTTGTATAAATAAATAAATAAACAAATCTTAAAAAAAAAAAATGTGAGCTTGTGCTCACATTGGTGCAAATTATAATATGAATTATTCCAGGGCTCCCTTCTCACTATTTGTTTCTACAGAGAATACTTCCACAGTCTAATGTTGTAACAGTTCTAAACTTTAGACTTAATCTATAGACTAAGCATGGAAGACCTACCTATAGTTACAGAGTCAACTGTAAATGCATTATCCCTGTTGGCATAAAGATAATATAGTTGACAGAAGTCAGGAGAAGTCAGAGAAGATAATGCAGGATCTCTAAATTCCTTTTCGACCTAGTAGAGAATGAAGAGATACCACTAAAAATAATAGTATGAACCATACAAACCAAAGTACATTATTCAAGGTGACAGTTACCATTCACGAGACTGAGGAGGTGAGAGGTAAGATTTACATGAGCTAATATATCTATTATCATAGTTGGGGAATTGAGATCTACTCTCAAAAATTTTAAGTCACTACCTATAAACTAATGGTTGAGAATTTTGAGGCAATCACCAAACTAAAAGCTAGATATGGCTAAAAATGGATGGTTCCAAAGACTGAGCAGAGGGAATTAGAAGATATCTACTTTCATTTAATACATTCTTTATCACTTCCATTCCTGACATGTGTTCCTTTTAAAAATGATAAAAAAAAATAACATGTTGATAAAGTTTTATATCAGTGTCTTAAATGGAAGGCTAAAAAAACCCCCCAATTAAGTATAAATTTGATACCATCATCCCCTACTTCCTCAAGCTGATTTTTTGAATGGAGTAGAGAGTAATGGGCAAAAATAGGGCTTTGTTGACCATCTGGACCTGAGCTTGAATTCCAGGTTTAGCATTAGTAGAATGTCTTAGGCTTAATTTACCAAACTTTCCCAAGCCTCAATTTCATTAGTCACAAAACAGCGATAAAATTTGGCTTGAAATATTGTTATGACAATTTAAAAAGATAACGTATATTACAATACATTGATGAGATAATATATAGTGAAACCTGAAATGAGATAAGATATATTAAAAGATGAGCCAGGTACATATTAAGCACTCAACAAACAATGTTCGTTGTTATAATCATTAACCCTCATGTTGCTCTTTTTTGGGTATGTAGTTGGCAGCTCAACTGTAAAATCAAACGTAATAGCATTGTATTTCTAAGCTACTACAATAGAGACAATTAACAATAAGATACCTTTTGTGTCTCATGGAGCTGCGATTCTCAAACTTTAATATGCATATGAATCACCTGGAACTTTATGCACATTCTATTCAGTACATCTGGGATGGGATCCAAGGCTCTGCATTTCTAACAAGCTCTCAGTGGATGTTCATGCTGCATTCTAGGGACCACAATGAGTGGCAGAGTCCTAGGGATAAAATGAGCTGGCTGAGGCATTTACAGATAGGAAGCATTCATATGATAGATCTGGAGGACTGAATTGCTTCTTATTTAAATCATCTAACAGTGAATAGATTTGTATTTTTCTTTTATGTTCAGAAATTAAGTTAGGTAATAAATGAGTGCATTAAGGGTAGGGGAATTTTCTGTAAAATGTCAGTATCCTCCACCAGCCCTCCTTGCTCCAACCTCCCCGGGGATCTGCCCTTGGATTTGCTGACTCCTTCACCATGTTTCTACTGGGTCACATGAGAGGAATCAAATGTTGGGGTGGGAAATTGCTCATGCTAATTTATTCTGGAAGTTTGCTGCCTCTTTGACACTCATGCATTAGAGTATTTTCACAAGTACTATTATAATAAGTCTGACTCAACTAGAACATTTGGGATGACATTTAAACATTTAACATTCCATATTTACAGTCCCTTTAGAAAGGAATTTAGCAATATCCAAAAAGGATACATGCATTTACTCTGACCCAGCAATCCCATATCTAGGGTCTTCTGTTCTGTGAATATCCTGCAGAAGAATAACGGTGTCTGAAAGCTGCCCATGCCTTACTCCCCCTAACTGAATATGTCACCCTACCTGGCAAAAGAGATCACACCGATATGATGAAATTAAGGACCTTGAGTTAGAGGCATTAACATGGATCAATCAGATAAACTCAATGTGACTCAAGGGTCCAGAAGTGAGAGGCAGAAGGGAAGGTCAGAATAATACAATTCTCTCTGCCACCATTGGTGACTTCGAAGGTAGAGAAAGGGGACATGAGTTAAGGAATGTGGGTAGTTTCTGGGGGTTGAAAAGGCAAAAGGAAGGGGGTTCTCTTTTACAGCCTCAGGAAGGAACATAGTCCTGCCAGCACCTTGGTTTGAAACCAGCTTAAGACCCATTTCAGACTTCTAACCTCCAGATCTGTAAGATAATAAATTGGTACTGTTTTAAATGACTAACTTTGTGGTAATTTATTAGAGCTGCAACAGAAAACTAATGCACCTTCCATATAGGAACTAGCATAGGCATCAGGTCATCACTGTGGTTTCATTTGTTATGAAGACTGGAAAAAGAAAAATTCCTCACTTATATGAGGAATGTAGGGAAACCAAATAAAGGATCAGGAAAAAATAATTATAATAAATTAAAAAATTAAAATTAACAGGCAACTATGAATCAGAGACATCTGTGGGGGAGGAGTAGGGAGAGGGATCAAAATCAGAGGGAAGAGCGCAAGGGACTATGGTGATGGTGCACAGGTGAACTGGTGGTGGGAATTTTACAGGGACTACACCCGAGAGGAGAAAGCATACATTGTACAAAAAAATATACTGGAAACAACCCAAAAGTCCATCAGTAGGGGGCCAGTTGAATAGAGTGGTATGTTCTGCACCTGTAGTAAAAAAGAACAAGGAAACTCTATACCTATAGAAGCTGACCTTTGCAACATATTTTCATGTAGGAAAAAGAAAAGGCATGATATAGAAGCTTACCTATAGTATTTTATCTTTTGTGTATGAAAGAGAGGGCATAACATACAGCCTTCTTGTTTTGTAAAGATAAACACTGTAGATGTAGGACAGAAATACAGTGATACAAAAATTACCTATAGAGAGTGGAATAAAGGAACTAGAGAATGAGGTAAGACTTTTCAGACAATATATTTTTTATATATAATTTTGACTTGTTGCATGGAAATAGTCCATCTTCAAAAATTAAAAATTAATTTACAAATAATTTAAAAGAAAATTTAAATGCCCACACTTTCATTTAATAGCTCAAACTGTAACTTGCATTCTAAAACCTTCCCTAAGCTTTTACACAGCTCCTCATGGAATTCTATCCAAATTCAAAATAAATACCCAAGATCGAGTAACCGCTTCCTGACAGAACTGTCAAAATTGTAGTTTGCTGCTGGGTAATGATGGGCCATTTCTGCTGATTTTGTGGTTTCTAAAATCATATTCTGACATTATGGACCTGACTGACGGGCTATACGGCATGATGCATGAATTATAAAGCAAATAATAGAATAACTGATTCCATAGGGTTGACAACAGAGACATCTAGTGGCCAGAAACAAATACTACAACTTTAAAACTGCAGTATTTCCCTTTTGAAATACTGCCTCTTTCTAGACCGAAATTCTGTTCTAGCTGAGGAAAATTAATCAGAAATGGTTGGTAGTAAGACAATTTGGGATTAAAAAAACCTTTCCAAATATGAACATAATTGTCATAAAATACTGTTTGGACAATTACTTCAATTACTCCAACACCCAAGTTGTAGTCAGATAGATCAATTCAATTCTAAAGAAATTCGTTGAGCACCTATTATGTACCTGCACCACCCTGACTCATGTGTGGTGAGAATTATAGAGATTATCCCTAAAATCCAGAGAAAATTCTTTGAAGCTCACGGGAGAGTTTGCATTTAACCATCAGATTAAAAGGTGGGCCGCCCTGATGTTAAGGGTGGGGACTACTAGCAGCAAGGAAATGTTCTAAGGATGGGAAAGAAGGAAGCTGAAAGGAGAGAAGCAGGCATGAACATGAAAAGGAGGGCAAAAATAAACATGTAAAGAGATAGAATGAAACAGAAAGCTAATAAAAGGGGAGTAAGAAAAGCTGTGGAAATTCATAGGCAACTAGATTCTTACAAGCCCAAGCAGAGGCTGCATCAATTTTACCTTACTCTTTAGCTCATTCTGACTTAAAAGTGAGCGTAGCATTCAGGAATTACCATCTCTCCTTGCATCTGCAACCACCTTGGCAGCTGACTTGCTCATCACATGCACAACGTAGAGTGGGCAGTTGGCAGCACTGGCTATGGTGACAGCTCTCTGCGTGGCCTCTGCCTCCACGGCTTCTGGGCGGCACATCTCATGGCCCTCGGGGCCTGTTATTCCCAATGCCAACATCTTCTTTGCTCCCTAAAAACAGCAACAGAAACACCCACTTAAGTAAGGAAGCTTTACTAATGCTGACTGACGATGGTCATCGTTACTAATGGTAACCATGGTCCATCGAAACCCAGCAGCAAACTGCAATTTTGACAGTTCTGTCAGGAAGCACTTACTCGATCCTGGGTATTTATTTTGAATTTGGATAGAATTCCATGAGGAGCAGTGTAAAAGCTTAGGGAAGGTTTTAGAATGCAAGTTACAGTTTGAGCTATTAAATGGAAGTGTGGGCATTTAAATTTTCTTTTAAATTATTTGTAAACTAATTTTTAATTTTTGAAGATGAACTATTTCCATGCAACAAAAGTCAGAATCATATATTTTATTGTGAAGTATAATAAATACACTGCCATAGATCTCTTAGGTGAAAGAGAGAGAATATGAGAGAGAGAGCGCGCGCGTGCGTGCGCACGTGCTCAAACACAGTATGTGTATTTGATTAAAAGTAACTATTTCAGGCCTCCTGGTGGCACAAGGAATTAAGCACTGCACTATGAAGCAATCTGCAGCCTCTGTAGCAAGAGTTCAATCCCCTGCCTACCAGGGAGCAACCCACATGGCACTGCTCCCCTCAGCAGTGTATTTCGGTCAGTCGGCCTGTTCTGCTCTCCACTCTGACTCTGGTGAATCTTCTCACCCCCTGCATCTCTGGCCTGTACCCCAGATCTTATATGCATGAATACAATATTGTATGTCAGTTTTCCATATATATTAAATTATATAATTTATATACAATTATATAATTTATATACAATTGTATAATTTATCTATAAATTATAAACTTCTAATTTTTATAAATTAAACCATATAATTGAATTATTTTGATTGAAAAGATCAAAATGATGAGGTTAGTTGTAATCACATTCTTTAAAAAGCAGTATGTGTTGAAGAGTCATGATTGGTTCAGAACAGTTTTATTTATTTTTTTATAGAGGCATGTTTTATTTATTTGTTTGTTTGTTTATACACGCACTGGGTACAGTCAGAAGCACGGGAGGGTGAGAGAATTCACCAGAGCCAGAGCAGGGAGCAGAACAGGCAGAAGGACCGAAGTACACTGCTGAGGGGAGCAGCGGGCGGCAGGAGAGGTCTGCGCGCCATGTGGGACCCTCCTCTGGTGGCCGGGGAGCAGCCGGGGATCGAACCAGCGCTGCAGAGGCCTCAGGCAGCTTCGCAACCCAGCACTCAACCGCTGCGCCACCGGGGAGGCCCCCAGAACAGTTTTATAGAAAGGATTCTAATCCCCAACATTAGAATCTTGCTGAAATTATTATATTAAATCATGTAATGAGCTTCATATTTCACTGAATCATAGTTTTCATGTCTCCTCTCCCAGCCCTCCAACTGATATTGGACCAGCTATGTCCCCTCTCTAAAGTTTTATTTCTTCCTTATGAAAAGAAAAGGAAGTCAAGACTCAGACTGGAAAAATGACTTGTCACCCAGCGAGGAAGTGGAAGACTCAATTTTAAACTCTGGTCTGTTTGGGTTTACAGCTCATCTCTCTTCTCATTATCCCCTCTGCCTCTTGGCCACTGAGCCTCAATCTCACTGCCTTTAATGGGAACTGAGCCTAGGGAGAGAAAACATCAGCTAATAAAAAGGGTAAGTACAGCTCTTTAAATCTTGCAGATGGTATACCCTTCAGGCACCTATAATGAAACTAACATGAGAGATAAATATCATCCAGATTCCTCCAGAGCACTTTTTAATACCTGGTTTCTGAAAAGAGTGGGGCTGTGAACAGCTTCCCAACACGATGCTGATGACATCAATTATGCTGCTGTTCACATGTTGGTATTCTGAACCAGCAGCCTGAGCTACCAAAAAACAGCACTGGGATATACAAAGTATTTGCATTTTATAATAATACATGTTTGAGATCTAATAGCTGGTTTGAAAACAGGAAATCCTTATTCCAATGCATATACTGCCCAGATGAAACTAGAACAGGGACTTAAGTAAATTGAGTCAAGTGTTTCCACGCCAGGCCACAGAAAATGTGTTTATTCCAATGCAATTAGTGAGTTTGCCTGCTAGGACTGACAGGTAAACTCTTAAGTGATGGACCATCTCTTAAGTGATGGCTGTTTTCATTTCTGTAGGAGCTTTGGAATGCCCATGCTTACCTCTACAATTAGGTCTCCGTTTTCTGCGTGGACCTGAGCGATCGCTCCAATATCTTTGCACTGAGAGAAGGCCGCATACAGCTCCTGGTCCCCTATCATGTACACATCTTTATAGGCCATAAACATTTTGAAAGAGTTTACACCTTTATCTTGGGTAAGGATTTTCATTTCTTCTTTAACCTACAAGAGAACAACAACAACAAAATATCACTCTTTAAATGGTAATTTCAAGATTCTCCAAATTTGTTGCATTTAGAAGAGAATAAAGTAAAAGACAACAATCTAATTCCCAAGAAATGCAATTAAGAACTTGATCTTTCTCCCAGATTAGACCTCATTTCATTTGATGAGTTGCTGCTGCTATAACTTTTAAATTGTGCAATAGTTTTCTCCAAGTATTTCATTTCTATACTTGGGTATAAAATTCTCAGCATCTATCTACTGCCATGAGGAAATTATTCTTGAGAATGGAAAAAAAGCCATTTGGTAGCAACAGAAGCAATGTCTCTAGAAGCAATCGAGGCTAATGAGAGATAAGGATCAGACTTTAAGGATGACTTCTTAGGCAAAACACATGATGCAAATTGACCCAATTGGCATCTCCTAGGAGGGGAGAGACCCCTGCACCTATCAAAATCCTCAGGGCCTTCAGATTGCCAAAGGCAAGGGGAAAGCTCAGATCAAAACTATCTTAATAATGGCCCCTGTATGTCCAATTCAATTCTCAACAAGGGCTAAAATTTCAAAGGAAAAATCAGAAGATATGACTAAATCAAATTGTCAGAACTTCTATAGGTTAAAACACACAAAGGCATATACTAAAAAGCAAAAATATAAAGAAATAAAAATATGTAACAGGTATAAAACTATTGCTTTTAGTTCATAAAATCTCACCTTAATAAGGAAACCTCTAATATTCCAGGTGAAACATTACCAATATTTCAATGGGAACTATAAATGACTATTAAACATGAAAAAAAGTTAATCTTCCTACTAATTAAAAAGTGCAAAATAACACAATGTCATGTTTTCTATTGAGTCAGCAAAGATCTGAGATGATAGATGCACAGAGTAGGTCTGCAGAACAAAAAAACAGTATTACATATTGAGCTCCCCATTTCCATTGCTGATTAATCCCACACTAGTTTTTCCATAGTTTTCCCTAGGGGGCTGTAGCAGCAGGATGGCACAGAGCAGGACTCTATAATTGGGCAGATGGGTGAAGGAGGAGTCCTGGAGCCCTTGGTGGCTTTACAGGCTTTTATTGGGATTTTACCAGGTACACGGCAGGCAGTGGTGTGTGTGTGGGGGTGGGGGGCCAGGAGGCTAGTAGGCCTCCTAGCCCCCAGCGAATCTTCACTCTTTCTGGGCTCTCTGGTGTTCTCTCGTGGCCTCTGCTTCTCTGCTGGTTCTCTTCCGTCTCTGGCTTGTTCTCCTTCTGGTCTCTGCTGGCGTCCCCGTGACGCCCTCATAAGCCCAGTCTCTCAGCCCAGGTGCACCCACCTACGCTTGCCCACACCCTACTCCAGGTGCCCGCCATCAGGCATGCATTCAGGACTTCAGGGATCCATCATCAATTCTAATGGTGGGAGGACAGAAAAGCCTGACAATTATTTACCCTACACTACCCTAGACCTATTGTCATGGGCTGATTTGTATTCCCCCCCCCCCACCACAAATTCGTATGTTAAAGTCCTAACCCCCAGTAACTCAGAATGTGACCTTTTGGAAACAGGGTTATCCTGGATGTAATTAACTAAGATGAGGTCATGGAGTGGGCCCTGATTGCTGTCTTTCTGAAGAGGGGAAATTTAGAGAGATATGCACCACGTGAGCACCAGGTGAAGATTCTGGTGATGATTTGATAAATCAGGGAACACCAAAGATGGTCAGAAGACTACCAAAACCTTCTCTACTGAGAAGCATGCAGCCGATTCACCCTCCTGGCACTCAGAAGAAACCAACTCTGCCAAAACCTTGATCTTGGACTTCTAACCAAGATGATGAGAAAATAAATTCTGTTGTTTAAGCAACCCTGAAGGTGGTCCTTTGTTACTGCAGCCATAGTCTGCGTTTTAACATTCGTCAGATTTACTCATTGTGTATTAAAGTGTGAGTGGCTCTGGTAACAGCAATTATCATCATCTTTAATTTATCTTAATAAAATAAGAGAGACAGGAGAAGAGCAAAGGAGGAAAAAAAGCCCTAAAAGCAAAAAGAGATCAGATGCATCAGTTCTTATGGCATTTTTAGAGAAAAATTAACTTTACCTGTGGACTATAAACCTTGCTATTATGTTTGCTGAAATACCTGTTAAAGATTTATTTCTTGTTGTATATTCACTCGGCTTATAAAACCCAACTTTGGTGGGGGGGGGGTGCAAACATAACGTTACAGAGTCACTTCAAACAAATCTTCCTGAATTAAGTCCAGTGTGGAAACATGTTGACTGAAATCACGAGTAAAAATTGCTCCCATGTTACAGGTACATTTTTACAGGGAGAGATGAACATACCGTAACATCTGTCAAAATTGTCTTTTCTACCCAAACCAGGTTATCATTTCTACTATAGCAGAAAATTAGTTTTAGGTCTTTTACGAAATGACCCCACCAGGTCCAGGAGGGGCACACGTAGCTGGGACAAGGCCTTGAAAACCTTCCCAATCTGTCCCTTCCTTTGTCTTGCAGCACATATTGAACATTTTTTTTTTTTTTCATATTGAACATTTTGAATTGAAGTGCTAACATGAGGAAAAATACTGTCTAAAACAGTTTGCTGACGTTGAAGTAGAGAGAGAACAGTACTGTTGTAAGGGGCAGGACAGGGCACAAGGCAGGTTTTCTGATCCCATGCAGATCGGGTAAAGGAGGAGTCAGAGTCCTCAGTAGTTTTGCAGGTTTTTTATTTGGGGTTCACCAGGCATATGGCAGGCAGGGGTGCTGGCTGGGGGGCTGGGAGGCTGGCAGGCCTGCCAGCCTCCCAGCCCCCAGCAAGTCCTCACTCTATCTGGGCTCTCTAGCGTTCGTTCTGCTGCTTCGCGGCTGCTGCTGCTGCTGGTGCTGCTGGCGTCCCCCCGTGACGCCGCCCTTAAAAGCACAGTCTTAGCTCAGCTGAATCCCATCTACCTATGCCCACACCCTATTCCAGGTGCCCGCCATCAGGCATGCATTCAGGACAAGGATCCATCATCTATCCTGATGGCGGAAGGGCAGAAAAGCCTGATATTTTCTTTACCCTACAGTCCACCCCCTCAGGGTTTTCTGCCATACAGTCTATACATATATACACAATTTTCTAAGCAAACAAACAATGCAGCCATGGCCCACAAAAGCAAATACATCAAATAACAAAATACAACATAACAAAATACAACAGAACACAAATAAGTCCAGGCAGGGCACCAACCAAGTGCAAAAGACAATTATTGGTACCAGCAGATGAGCCACCAAATCTGCTGCCGAAGGCACTGCTCATACGAGGGAGGGGAAATCACACACGGTATCTGCTATAACACACCAGGAGCCGTCAGGCTTCCTGGCCTTCTCTGGCTGTAGTCTCGGCACAAGGCACACACAGCATCCACCCCCAGGATGCACTAGCTCTGGGATTGGCAATTTTATTCTGTTGGGGGTAATCGCCAACCCTCAGGGTTTCTGTCTGCAGTCGCTCCAACACTCGGCCTTCATGGCCACCCATGCGACTCACAGACCCCTGCTCTCAAGCCAACCCACTGCACAAGCACATGGGTTGGGGATCCAAACTTTGCATTTGGCTTGGGCTCCACCCCAAGCCACATTTCCCACCCGTCCCCCAAGGACGGGCTCCTCAGCTCCTCACCCTCACTCAAGAATGAGCAGGGCATCACCCATAGGTGATTTTACGAGACTCACAGGGCTTCAGCATACCCAGGCTGCTTAACAGCCGCTTTAGGGCTTCTCAACTTAGCATCAGTACCAGCTTTTGCCACCTTAGTTGGCTTTTCTCCTCCACCTGGCCACTGGGCATACACAGGCTGCTTTTGGCCATCTAGGCCCACTGGCCACCCCCAGATTCTCAAAAAATAAACATAACCTGCTAAGGTCCTCCGCCTTCTGGCGGGATTGTCAGTCCAAAATCATCAGTTCATCAGTCTATCAGTCCTTTGGCCTCTCCCTGCTTCAGCAATGGCCTGCTGCCTCAGGGGTCATTGGCTGGTCCTTTCCGGTGTCGTTGGCTGGTCCTTTCCGGTGTCGTTGGCTGGTCCTTTCGGGCGTCTCCTTCACGCCAGGTCTCATCCTATAGCTCGTGGACGTATCCATCTTCTATACCGCCATGGTGCCTCCAGCGTCGTCACAGGCAAAGTCTGTTCTCCTTAGTCCCTCCAGGTCTTCGGAGGGCTCCAATACCCGTCTGCATGGATCTTGCCGACATACGCCAATTGTAAGGGCAGGACTGGATACAGTGCAGGTTTTCTGATCCCATGCAGATCGGGTAAAGGAGGAGTCAGAGTCCTCAGTAGTTTTGCAGGTTTTTTATTTGGGGTTCACCAGGCATATGGCAGGCAGGGGTGCTGGCTGGGGGGCTGGGAGGCTGGCAGGCCTCCCAGCCCCCAGCAAGTCCTCACTCTATCTGGGCTCTCTAGCGTTCGTTCTGCTGCTTCGCGGCTGCTGCTGCTGCTGCTGCTGGTGCTGCTGGCGTCCCCCCGTGACGCCGCCCTTAAAAGCACAGTCTTAGCTCAGCTGAATCCCATCTACCTATGCCCACACCCTATTCCAGGTGCCCGCCATCAGGCATGCATTCAGGACAAGGATCCATCATCTATCCTGATGGCGGAAGGGCAGAAAAGCCTGATATTTTCTTTACCCTACAACTGTTTAAAAATACATTTAAAATATTTACAATTCATGAATTAAATAGCAGTGAACGCTATTGAGATTGAGTATGATGGATTTATCCTATCATCTTTATATGCTTTAATTTTTGTTTTTAAAATGGGTAATATTTCGGGCCTCCCCTGGTGGCGCAGGTGGCTGAGTGCTGCGCTGTGAAGCTGCCCGCAGCCTCTGCAGCGCCGGTTCATTCCTGGCCAGCAGCGAGGGTTCCATATGGTGTGGCAGATCTCTCCTGTCACGCCCGCTGCTCCCCTCAGCAGTGTATTTCGTCAGTGTAGGGTAAGGTAAAAGGTATCGGGCTTTTCTGCCCTCTCGCCATCAGGATAGATGATGGATCCTTGTCCTGAATGCATGCCTGATGGCGGGCACCTGGAGTAGGGTGTGGGCATAGGTAGATGGGATTCACCTGGGCTAAGACTGTGCTTTTAAGGGCAGCATCATGGGGACGCCAGCAGAAGCAGGAAAGCAGAGGAGCAGAGAAGCAGAGAGAACATGTGAGAACGTCAGAGAGCCCAGGAAGAGTAAAGACTTTCTGGGGGGCTGGGAGGCTGGCAGATTACCTGCCCTGGCACCCCTACCTGCCATATACCCAGTAAATCCCAATAAAAGCCTGCAAAAGCCACCGAGGACTCTCTAGGACTCCTTCTTTACCCTGTCTGCTGGATCAGAAAACCTGCTCAGTGTCTTCCTGACCCTTACAATCAGTCTGCCTGTTCTGTTCCCCGCTCTGTCTCTGGTGAATCCTCTCACCCTCCCGTGCATCTGGCCTGTACCCTGGTTCTTGTATAAATAAATAAAATAAATCTTTTTAAAAAAGGATAATATTTCACAGGATTCAAAATTCAAAAGGTACAAGAGAATATGCAATGAAATGTCAGGAGGGAATTTTGACTCTGACTTCCAGTCATCCAGGAAGCATCCAGGACTCTGACTTCCAGTCATCCAGGAAGTTACCAGTGTCTTAGGTGTTGGTATTATCCTTTTTTTGGATCTAGTACAGAGCAAGGGCACAGGGACTAAATGAAGAGATGGGAGCAGGTAGCTCACCTGGTCACTCCACCATGTCACGGCCACGTGGAGGCTATAGTCACAACAGACTTTGGGGTCAGCCCAGCCCCTCCAGGTGTCGAAGGCCTTGATGAGGGAGCTGCCTTTCTGAGGAATGGCAAAGTCAATGATCATGGTGGTGCCTCCTGCCAGGGCAGCCTGGAATCATAAGACGGTTTCAACAGGTTCAGTCATCCATTTCCTAGTAGGTCATTTATCTCCTTGAATAACACGCACTGGCAAGCACGTAGGTAAACCTGGCATGTCCAGGAAACCACAAAGATGCTGCCCATTTAAAGGGAAGCATAAATAGACTTTCCTGAAATTAAACTTGGGGTCTTAAAGCTTCTAGAACTGCTTCTATAAAAAGAATGCCTGTCTGATGAAAAGAAAATGGTTACAAAGAGAAACCAAAATGGAAAAGTAGGGAAAATTCAAAACAGTTGCACCTTAAGAAAATGCTCTTCATTATTTTGAAATCCCAATCCCTGAGAGGGGGTCTTGGTAGTTGTGTTTCTAATGCCCTGAGATCCAGGAATCCTGGTAGACTCACGTGATTCCTGTCCCTTCATTCCCCACAGCAACTGATGACCCCTTAGTCTTTCCTTACTTCCTCTCTGTCCCCCTGCTCCATTCCCTCTGCTCCCGTCTTAGTTTAGACTCTTGTCATCCTTCCCCTTGATCTTCATGCCTCCAGTTTTGACCCCACTCTTGCCAACACAAGCCCCTCATTGCACTAGAAGGCACCACACAACGCAAACGTGACCACTTGACTCCATATGTTAGAACCAAATGCTTCTTACAGCCTCTGGAATGAAGTTTAATTTTCTTTACATGGTCTACAAGGCTCCCTGAATCTGCCTCAACTCTTATATTCTCCTTGTGGTCTCCCCAAAAAGGTCAGACAGGCTTTTCTCAGTGTGTCCAGAGGAGGCCCCTTGTCAACTTGGCATAGAAACTGAGGTCAGTGGAAGCCCTGTGAGCCTCAGGAGGCCTATGACCAGTGCCGAATGAATGCGGATTGTTCCATGGTACCAGCCATGAAGGTCCTGATGGCTAGAAAAATCTTCTCTCCCGGCTTAAGCCCTGGATTCTTCCCTAATCCGGGAAGAGATGGAATGCTAAGCTTGGTCCCTTTTCCTAATCAGAGAAGCAATCACTGTTCCCTTTTTTATGACCTTAGAGAATGAAGGGTCTCACCCACTTGTAGGGTTATCAGTGAACACGACCTCCATGTCTAAGAATCTCATCTCTACTCTCAGAGTAAGTATGAGGGAACTTCTAATCTGTCATGTAAAGTAACCCCTTCTCCCACCTTCTTGATGCCCCAGGTCCCTAAATGCAGGATTAACATTCCTGGTCCACTCCATTATTCTCTAGAATTTACAGGCACATATATTCTCTGTAAGTATGTTATTAAATTGATTGTGTTTCCATTGCTAACCCTTGCTCATCTGATGCTGTTTTGATTATTCATCCTGGCCTGAGAACTAAGAGGGGAGCGGGACCATTTCTTTTGCACCCTGACATTGAACTAGATTATATTACATTATGAATAGTTTAAAAACTAAGTTCCTTAGTCAAGGGTCTTTGAATAATTATTGAAGTTGATTTTATTTAAACTACAATCACAAGGTGTTAATATGTTGTTAACTACTGTGCTCAGGCAACCCGGGTACAGAAAACAAACACAGGCAGAGCGATAACTAGGTTCGTAACTAGGGCCGTGGTGAAGGATTTGAGGGAAGACTCGTAACTTCCACCCTCCCGTGCTCTCTCCCTCCTCCCTAGATCCTCCTCTACCCTCCCTCTTCCCCCCTCCAGCCCTTCCTCTCCTCTCTCCTCCCCGCCATTTCTTCTCCCTCCCTTAATCTTCTCACCTTCTTCTTAAAGTGTCTTCCCAGTGTGACACTGAACACAGCCATCCCTTGGGGATGAGGGACATTTTTTTCTACTAGTAAATACTGTTAATTAAAGTGGTAGAAAAAAGTACTTTTAAAATGTCTACTGAAGGCCTCCCCAGTGGCGCAGCGGTTGAGCGCTGGGTTGCGAAGCTGTCCGCAGCCTCTGCAGCGCCGGTTCGATCCCCGGCTGCTCCCCGGCCACCGGAGGAGGGTCCCACATGGCGCGCAGACCTCTCCTGCCGCCCGCTGCTCCCCTCAGCAGTGTACTTCGGTCCTTCTGCCTGTTCTGCTCCCTGCTCTGGCTCTGGTGAATTCTCTCACCCTCCCGTGCTTCTGACTGTACCCAGTGCATGTATAAACAAAAGAAACAAACAAATAATAAATAAATAAATAAAGCATGCCTCTATTAATAAAATGTCTACTGAACTAGAAAATCAAGATTTTTTTTTTTCTTTTTCCAGGGGAGAGCACGAACGCAGTCCCCCCCTCCACCACAAATTATGCAGTCGAGTTTCCCACATTTGGGGAAATCACAGGGGTCAGCACATGCGAGTGCAGTGGATAAGCCTCACCCTGGGAAAACCACCCTTGTGATCCTGGTATCGCTCCTGTCAGGTAAGTATGAAAATCAAGCCGAAAGAACGTGTCTTCCCATTCTTCCACATGAAAGACCTGCCGCATGCAGCATGTAGGGCAACTAGATACAGTGCTGGGGGGACACACACCACTTAGAATGAACCAGGAGCAGAAGAGAAACCACGGTTCTTTGTTTCTTCTTGTTGTGTTTCTTCTCACACTCCCTTCTCTCTAGTCTTCAAAATGCGGATAAATTTAGAGAAGCTCCAGGGAGCGGGTAAGGAGAGCTGGGGCCAGTAAGGACAAAAGGATGAGACACTGTGTCCACCTTTTCCCAAGCCCTGGGCATTAGCCACTTGCGACAGGGGGCGCAGAAAAGCCCCTGAGCCCTGGGGAGCACCCAGGCTCTGCCTGGGCCCCAGCCTCCTCTGGGAGCCTTTTCTTCCTCTTGCCTCTTTTTTTTTTTTGTGGGCCCCTTGCCGGTGGCCGGGGAACGAACCGGCGCTGCAGAGGCTGCGGACAGCCTGGCAACCCAGAGCTCAACCGCTGCGCCACCAGGGGAGGCCCTCCTCTTGCCTCTTAAGGACTCTTTGGTCACCAGAGCCCTCTGGCTCCCAACATTATTTCAGATTCCTGAATAGTAGCTCAAGCTCTGAAATGTTTCCTTCTTTCCACTAGGTCTAAGGAGCCAAGGCTGTAGGTCTGTAATCCCTATGGGAGTGGACCCCCAGACTCACTTATCAACATTCATTAGGATTTACCGAACATTCGAGGAATGAAGAGAAGGTAGGTGAATTTTTTTCATATTTCTACATGAAACCTAATTGTTTTCTCTTTGTTTTTGCTGATTGTCTTTGCTCTACTTTTATTTGTCAGTTAGCCAAACAAAATACATTTACCTTTTCTGATCTTGGCTCATAAATCAATCCCTTCAGCTCCTAATTATTTTGGCTGTTCTCCCTTGAAAACTTTCCAATTTATCTAAAACTTGCTTTTTGGGGAAGGAGAACACATGCTATCTCAGGGCAAATGCGATGGGACAAAAATAGAAACTTTAACCAACAGTGAGTCACAATATTACATACATAACACAGATTTTTGTTCAGAATGTATTAGATCGTAAGTCATGATTCAAAACATCCCTGGCATTTTATTCCTTTTCATAGTGTCACTGGATTTTCATGTCTAAGCTCATGTTGGGACAAGTGACTATGCTGCACTAAAATCAATTGCAGGACTTGCTCAACACAAGTAAAACAAAAAAGAAATTCAACAGTACATTGGAGTCTTATGGAGAAAATCACTTGGCTGACTTTTTATCTTTCTCAGTCTTCAAAACTTCATGATCCCAATTTGTGTTCCAACTCCAGAAGCACATTCAGCTTTGGAAAGTTGCTCTCCACATGTATCCTCTATGCTTCCCCCTTTGCCTCTCCCAGTTTGAAATATCAACCACACCATCATCCATCGCACAGGGCAAACCTCGAAGAGTCACCCTTGATGCCTAGCTCCTTCTCAACACCCCCAAATCCAATCTCTCAGCAACCCAGGCTGCTGCCCACATATCCCATGTGTCCTTCACTTCCACAGCCCAGTGCTGTCTTCGTCTTCTGACTGGACTAAAGCAGTAGCTGCTTCATTGTCACCAGCCATGCTTGTCACTTTCAATCTTATTGACTTCCCATTGCTCTTAAGATGAAGAAAATACACTATTACACAACCCATAAGGCTCTGCGTCACCTCAACTTTATTGAGCTGCTGAGCTTTCTATTCAGCCACCCCTTTCCCAACCCATTTACCCCACTCCAATGTCATGGATCCCCCTTCTCTTTGGAGAGTTTTGAGTTCCTTTCTACCTCAGAGATAGTTAAGGTGAAGGGGAAATGTTTAATGAACAAGGTGGACTTCAAAGAGCATGCACAATTTAGCAGAAGGGAGAAATGTGTATATGTGCCCAAAAGAGAAACTTAAAAGGATAAGAAGCAAAATGTTAAAATTATGGTGATTTAAGTATAATTTTTGCCTATACTCTTCTGTATTTTCCTTTCTAAGAGGAGCAATTTCTTCCTTCAATTAGTATGTATTGAGTGACTGTATTCCTCCAACATTTTCCTGGATGAGGATTATATATTGTTTCATTAATTTTAAAAATATATTTTAATTGAAGTTCTAACATTTGACTCCATTTCAATATCAGGAAATTTTGACTGCTTTGAGAGAGGCAGTGACTTGCCCAGGGTCACATAGTCAGCCCACACATCTTCTGAAGCCCAGCCTGGAACTCTGGGAAGCAACAGAAAAAGGAATTTGGTTTGCAATCAAGTTTTCTGGAGTGCAGCCCTTCAACAAGGTGAGGACACTCTATAAATACAACCATAAAATTTGTGCTTAATCCTATACCTTCTACTACGATATTATAAGTAATCATCTCCATGGCATTTTACCAAAAAGTTCCAGAAAGAAGCATAATTGCCTTTCTCAATAATTTTAAGGACTCTTTGTCCTTTACCAAAAAGTATTCTGTGAATTTTCCCAATTTTTTAAAAAAAATCTCCTGCCAGTTATTGAAGCTGCCAAGGTTTTAATGTGAGTCCACCAGTTCCAAGCTGCCCCAGATGTCTGAGTATAAATACATTTATGTATATATATATTTGAATTCTAGTGAGCTCTTGTAATTCATTCTTTTATCACAGGATGTAGTAAAAGCAAAGCCATAATTCCTTCATGTGTATCTATTTGCAATATCCATTCGAATAAAAACTCCCATTGTCTTCCTCATGGACATTGACTTATTGGAAGACCACTTGGTCTTTCTTGTACAGACCACGCAAATGAAAGATGATTTCCTTAAAGCAGGGCATTATTTTAATGAGTTACATCAGATAGAAAGCTTTTGCCTGCAATTAAATAAATCAATGATAGGCTTTGAACCAACCTCTGACATGAGTTAGATTTACAGACTATGTAACCTTCAGTTGACCTGCATTTCATTTTTTAAATTGGACCCCATCACAATTGAGTGATCAATAAATAGAATGCCACAGACATTCTCCCTTCTATTTGTCAGATATTATAAATGATCAGCCTGGTGGATACAGAGAGCAAACAGCTATTGGTCTAACCTTTTAAGGACCATCTCCTGAAAGCATGATATATCATTTTTACTTCATAGTAAAAGTATGCTTTTTTTTATACTCACCCCTTTTTGTACCCTAAGAGGTGATGTGGCTATAAATGCATGTATGAATCCTTCACAAATCTAATCTCTGGGTTGTGTATTTATTTTTGATAACCTTGACTGCTTCTAGCCTTGGGAGGGTGACAGACTACTTAATTTCTTAGGGTGACTCTGCTCTATTTATGAGAAAAGCCACTTTCCATTCACAGCTCGTGACCTATGCAGCTCTTTTATCCATCACTGCCATTCTGACAATCTAAGCATTAGAAGTTTAGTGAGTTACATCCTGACAATCTAAACATTAGAATTTTTTTCAGAAGGAAGAAAGCCTGGCTGGTAAAAGCTCTCTCTTGCCATGGCAGGTGGTCCTGAATTTGAAAAACATCTTGGCCACTTACTGGGTGTGTGATGTTAGGCAAGAGATTTAAGTTTCAGTTTCCTTAAAAGTAAAAAGCAGAGCGTGGCATCTGGGATTGTTGGAAGGCGATGCACAGCTTAGCGGTTTCCTGCAAACTCTTCATAAAATAAATTTACCTTAATATTAATAGTATTGATAATTTAAATTTAATATTGTTAAATTAAGTAAATAATGAAGTCATTCACTGAGGTGGTTCTAATAGTTTAGCAGTCCATGTAAGGACACCAAAATTTAAACTTGTAAACCTTTCAAGGTAAGAAATCAAAACTGATGGACAACCAATGACAGCCAACTAAGCTTTTCCAAATGAGGCAAACACTAAAGCTACAGCCAATCAAATCATTTCCTGTTTTGCTTCTATCTCTTCCTCATCCAAGTCCTCTCACTCCTGTGGTATAGAGTCTTCCTAATTACGTCTGCTTTGGTGCTGCCTGGCTAGAGTGAATTTTTGCTCAAGGTAAAAGAAAAAATGTAATATACTGCAGTTTATCTTTTAACAATATATAATACAACTAACATTTACAGAAGACTTTTTTGCCCCTAGTCCCCAAGTCAGAAATCTTACCAACATTGACTTGAGAATAATTGTGAAAACTCTAGAAAGGAGGAGAACATAACTCCATAAAACCCTCCTTCAGAATCCAGCCAATACTTGAATGCTCATGTTTATCTTTATTTACTCATCTGGTTGCCTTTTATGGAGCCCCATCCTTTGCTGTGTCAGGAGTAATTCTCTCCTGGGGTCCAGTCAACCAACTTCAAAGTGGACTTTTGCAATTGAGTCCTTTGTGTGTACTCTTTAATATTCAGCATAGCTTTAGTCTTTACTAAATCTTTATATTTCTGACCATATGGGTTTCTGCTTAAGACCTGAAACTCATGGGAAAACGTATTTTGTTTAATGTTTTGGCAACCTTTATGTATAGAAATGCCTAAAGAGTCAACTGGTGTCAAAATTCTTTCAGATGTTGACAGCACATCCTAATATACTGTAAAGACCTGTTTTCTCAGTGAGGAACTGCAAATCTTTCCATGCTAGGAGACCAGAATGAGTAAGGAACAGATAGAAGACTGAGACTACCTCCCAAGGTCTTGGGACATCACACAGAAAACCTTGAGAAAGGGAGGAATGACCCACTCCCACAACATTCTATCCTCTCTTCTTAGCAGTTTTGTCTGGAACTCTGATGAGAAAAAGGGAAATAAATGTTCAGCTACATGCGCAGAAATGATGCTGGAGTGTCTGGTAACTTAGAGTTACTGCCCACCTGGCAGATGAGGTGTTCTTGGAATGCCCTGCCCTCAGCAATGCATTTTGTTAGACATGAGTCTGTTATAACATGAACTGTTTAAACTATAAACACAACAGGTAACAAAATTTTATATGCAGACACACATCCCCTCTCGTATGAACTTACACAATACAATCACAATGATGTAAAATAAATCAATTTAAAAAGCATAAAGTCCATAACACTGAAACAGTGGTTATTGTTGAATGGGACATTATGGGTATTATTTTTCCTCTTTCTACTTTACTATTTTTTTCTAATTTTTCTACAGTTGTGTATTGCTTTGATATCTGAAAAATTATAAAAGTAAAAATTATAAAAGTATACTTTTATAAAATATAAAAGTATGTTCATTAATATTTAGCAAATTTCACTTTTTAGCTAAAGAGAAAAATGAATATTCAGTTTTCAGAACAGATGATCATCTGACCTACACAAGAGTTTGACCATCGCCCTGACAAAGGTTGATAATTAGTAACTGAGAGGAAACTTTCCAAGTGGTGTGAGCAGTCTGGGACAGTCTGCTCTCTCTGGGACAAATCCTTCCTTTTTCTGTTAAACTTTCTGGTTAATCTTCGATCTGGAAAGGTGGAGGCGGGTAGGGGGATAAGGTGAATAAAACTGCTAGATCAGTAGGATCACCAAACCATGGTCCACTGCTTTGAAAGCCTGTGCAGCCTAAAAACAACACACTTTGCTTCATACAGATCAAGGCAGGGCCCTGCAGGGCAACCTTGCAGTGAAACCTTGCAGCACACCAGGGAGCGAATTGCTTAGGCCTAAGGATATCAGGGCTCTCAGTCCGAAGGAGCTATTTCTGCCAATGCAGCCCCCATTCCAGCCTCAAGGAGGTTGTGGGTGGGGCCTCATTGGAGCCCTGGGAGTGAGTTTTAATTTTCTGTTCTGGGTAGGGCTGCCCTGCTCATCTGCTGATTTTGTTTTCAGGAGCTTTGGAGAAATGTTTAAGATTCTTTCCTCAGCATAAGCCTCGGCGGTTTTGTGTTGAGAGAAACCTAAGCCCGTATCACCTGGGGATGGGTGACTGGTCAGCAGTAAAGCAACAGTGTTCAAACAGCAGAATCCCAGTCTGATTTGATGTCCCTCGGGCAAGCAGGTGGAGGAGATGGGACCAGGTGACCTCAGTGCCAGTGGGAGTGCTAGAAGGCCATTTCTGGAATATTTCTATTCCAAGTCCTCCTTAGTAATTTTCCTACTGGAAGGTGGAACCTCAGTCCCCACCAACCAAAGCTAACTTCGAGTCAGAGCAGTAACTATTAGGTGAGTGGATTTTTCACTTGAAGAATGGGGAGAAATGACCTCCAGTGCTTACTGAAAGCAGATTCTGTTAGATACTAGGGACGATTTGGAGACTCCCCCAGAACACCACTGAAATTAAGGGGTTGGGAGGACAAGATGTAAAGAAATGAGGCAAGACAAGGTGGCCCGGAACTTGTCCTATTTGCCAAAAGGGAAGAATAAGCCAAAGCTGGGGGGCTGCCTCTGAGAAGAGTAGCCTAGAAGAGAGGAGCTCAGCAGGGGGACTCCCCACCCCCATGTCTCCACCTGCCCACTCAGTCCCTCTGTGGCCAGGCGCCTCTGGCCGGCTCCAAACTCCAGGAGTGGAGGCCTGAGGACCCCGAGGGGCTCCCCAGGGCGGTACCTTGGTGCCTTGGTGGAAGTCGTCGACGGACTGTGTGCCCATGAAGGGGAACTGCATGTGCGTGTGCGTGTCGATGCCGCCGGGTAGGACCAGCTTGCCCGCGGCGTCTAGGACCCGCAGCCCGGCTGGCGCGCCCCCCGGAGGCAGCAGGTCGCGCCCCAGCGCCCGAATCACCCCGTCCTCCACCAGCACGTCCACCACCTGCGAGGAATCATCGTTGACTACGCGACCCCCGCGGATCAAAAGCCGCGTCGGCGCTGCCATGGTGAGGGGCGCACGGGCTGCGCCGGGGCTGGCCTGGGCGAGAGGGGTCGCCTTCTTTCAAGGATCCGGAGAACCGTCCCCAATCTCCAGCCGAGGCTACACAGGTCTGGCAAGTCCCAGGGTTTATCAATGGGCCTTGGGGAGCGGGCTCCACCCTCTGGAGTGGGCTGGGCTGGGCTGGGCTGGGCTGGGCTGGGCTGGGCCGGCCCTAAAGGCTAGGACAGAGCAGATCGCACAGGACAGATCAAGAGTTCAGAACCCAGATGTTCTGTGGCCCTGAAACCCAATGTACATCCAGGTCTCTGAGTCATCGAAGGGAAAGATCCGGGAGTTAGAAAAATGAGGGATGTTTGTTTTTCTTCATAGGAAAAGCGCTTTGGGGGAAGTAACCCACCTGATGCCTAGGGGTATGTTTGTCTCTTAACTGAGTCTGAGGAGGAGCGAGGGAGGCGCACAGATCCCCCCAACACCAGAAACTACTGTGAAAATACCCACGAGCTCCAGAGACACTTGATCTGGATTTCCTTTTAAATTTTTAAAAATTACATGAGGAACAAATGATCACACAATTCCAGTAATTGGCAGGCAGAGCTTGAAAGGTCACAATGAACTATTTAACCTATTTGAAACTAAAATGATTAAGTAGCAACTGTGCTCCAGGTTGTAATAATACAACAAGCAAGTTTTTCTTGGAAAAACAGCAAGGGGTGTAACTCTAAGGATCAAGATTTTTGTTCCCAGTTTCCCCATAATAGCAGCTTAGTGGTGCTCAGTGAAATCTTTTATCCTCTTGGTTCCTTAGTTTTTTCATATATAAAACTGGGCAATACTTGGTCTTTCTTTTCAGGTTTACGTTGAGAAATAAAAATGCTGATGGATATGAATGCATTGTAATACAACGGGAAACCCCCCACACATGTATTTAACGAACAGTAGTTTTGTAAGGACTGACCTGGAAGGGGATTAGATAGAGCAGATGAAGATAAGCAACATTTTCAGCCCCGAGGACAAAGGAGCCAACGCACATATGTATTTCAGTATAAAAAACAAAACTACATTTGAGAGAGGATAAAGAGAAGAGTATAGAAGAAACGGGGAGTTTGTCAGCCCTGAAGAAAATTAGATATTGAAAATTCACAAGTTGGTATTTGGACTAGCATATTATAGAAGACATGAACATATAGAGGTGAAGGGTGGGAGGTGGAACAGTGTTCTAGGCAGTGAGAACAGAGTGGGCAAAGGCACAGAGGAGTTGGTAGCTGGGAAGATAGGATTAGACAGGCATGGAAACCCTCTTGTCTTAGAGAAGATGGAAGAGGAGAGGGGAAGAGTCTGAGAGGGGCAGAGTCAAAGAGGGGGGACCAAGAGCACTGCGTGAGGGAAGGCAGGGGCGCAGTGTGTCAAGGAAGGCAACAGCATCAAATGCTGTCGGAGGGTTGGAGAGTGTGCTGGTCACCTGCTGTTCCAGTCTCTATTCTTGTCCATATTCTGGTAAAGAGTTTCTGGGGTGGGAAATCCTCCATCATGGTTCTCAGAACACTTGCCTGGTGGACTTGATGGGATAACTGGTTCAAGACCTGATCTGCTCAGCTAGGCTCTGCCTGTCACAGCTGATACCCTCACGGCCACGGGTTGCAGGGGTTCAGGGATGGGCACCTCAAGTAGACTTATGTGTCCAACAAGAGCAGACTCTACAAGATGTTAGTTAGGAGCAGACAAGAAACTTGCTGTTTGGGGAACCTGAATCCAGGAGGTATAAACAAGAGACTTCTGGGAGCTGTTTAGACCACCTGGGAAAACAAACAACAGCCACACTGGAGCAGGAAGGAGGGAATGAGAGAGACCGGCATCTCCCAACTCTGGAGTTCCTGAAACCACTGAAGCTAAGCTCAGGTCCTCTCCTCCAGCCTTCAGATCTTGCCTCAGCAGATTTACTTTGGGTGTTTCATCATTTTCTTTTTTTCTTTTTCTTTTTAAAGATTCATCTATTTATGCATACAAGAATTGGGGTACAGGTCAGAGGTGTGGAGGGTGAGAGGATCCACCAGAGACAGAGTGGGGAACAGAACAGGCAGACTGACTGAAATACACTGCTGAGGGGAGCAGCAGGCGAGTCAGGAGAGGTCTGCTGCGCCATGTGGGTTGCTCCCTGGCTGGGGATCGAACTCATGCTGCAGTGGCTGCGGATAGCTCCATAGGCTGCATCTTAACCCCTTGTGCCACCAGGGAGGCCCTCTTTTGTCATTTTCAACAGTCAACTGGCAGAAACTGGCAAGACGCCTTCCACCTGGGCAGTCATGTGTGACCCTGGAGAGGGACTTTTCAGCAGTGGGATGTGGTCCTCACAGCCTGGTGACCACAGTCCCTTGTCCTTGCCCTGTTCATCCTTGCTCTGCTCTGGTTTCTTGCAGACAAAACCAGAAAACTGGGCAGACTGGCTGAGACCAAGATGGAGGCAGAAGGAAGTACCATGAGGGTTAAGTCACAACCTCACTACGTAAGTGAAATAGCAGCACAGCAGCAGCCTGGCAGATGAGGTCAAGCCAAAGTTTGGGTGTGAAGGCAGTTTCTGGAAAACCCTGCTTATTTCTCTGCAATCCTACTGGCACAGACCCTTTAGCTTCTCCCCTTCTTTACTACTCCCCCAATTAAGTCCCTGCTTTTCCCCAATTTGGAGAGATGCCTAAGACAGCAGATGGCCATTTCCTCAGGATGCTGCCTGCCGATTAAACCCCATCTCCTTCCACCTCCCAGCTCTTGAGTTTTGGCTTATGTGGGGTGAGTAGGCAGAACAAAACTCCAGTAACATGAGGAATAGTTATCACTAAATTTTCTTCAAGTCTCAGATTATACAAACCTCAACATGCTTAAAAATTAGAAAGCATCCATACATTAAATTTCCATAGATTTGGCAGTCAAGTCAGGAACAGGAAACCCAAGAAGGTTGTGCAATTATTATCAAAAGAGCATTGTAGACAGGTAAAAGGTGTGATTATAAACATAACAAACCCCTACCAGCTTTATGAGTAAGCACCATGCTAGGAAAATAAGATTGGATGTCGGAGGGCCTCTGAGAACCTTTTCAAAACTGTCCAAGCAAGTGATTTCAGAGGCTGCTGCTTTTTTTTCTTTTTTTAAAGATTTATTTATGCATACAAGACCTGGCGTACAGGCCAGAGGTGCAGGGAGCGGGGTGAGAGGATTCACCAGAGACAGAGTGGGGAACAGAACAGGCAGACTGACTGAAATACACTGCTGAGGGGAGCAATGGGCAAGACAGGAGAGGTCTGCTGCACCATGTGGGTTGCTCCCTGGCCAGGGATCAAATGTGCTGCAGTGGCTGCAGATAGCTTCATAGGTTGTGTGTTAACCCCTTGTACCACCAGGGAGGCCCCAGAGGCTGCTTCTTTTTAACACTTTACATCCCGACATGCTCTGCAAAACAAACTTCTCACATGTAATTAGCTCAAACTTTTATCAGAAAAAAGGGTTTGGGGCCTCCCTGGTGGTGCAAGGAGTTAAGCACAGCACTGTGAAGATATCTGCAGCCTCTGCAGCACGAATTTGATCCTCAGCTGGGGAGGTAACCCACATGGTGCAGCAGACCTCTCCTGTCTCACCCACTACTCCCCTCAGCAGTGTATTTCAGTCAGTCTGCCTGTTCTGTTCCCCACTCTGTCTCTGGTGAATCCTCTCACCCCCTGCACCTCTGGCCTGTACCCCAGTTCTTATACACATAAATAAGTAAATATTTAAAAAAAAATTAAAAAAAAGAGTTCACTGATGGCACAGAGGGGGGCAAGTTTAAGGAGACTACTACTCAGAGAAGGCGTTCTCCCCACTTCTGGCCATCACCCCCCACACCAGCTGGCCTGGGGGTGGGAGTCTGCACCTGGACAGACCTGCTCAGAAGCAGGCCTGTCCTCAGAATAACCTGTCTCCCTTTTCTTTGCCCTGCTCAGCCTCCTTACCCAGACATTCGGCCTCCGTGGCAGTAAACAGACACACCATGTGGGCACTGGGAGGAAGGGGGGAAGCTGTTTTGGCTTCTCCTTGCTGGGGAGAGAATCACTTTGATGGACTCTCATACTTGAATGTATCTGAGAACACATTACTCTTCAGAGGAATAACTTTGAAGGAAGATTACAAAGATTGTCAATGCTTAACTCACAGAAACATACCCATGGAAGCGCCAGTGACAGCGACTTAGGCAGGAAGGTCTTTTCAACCCTGCCTGATGGTTAAGAACAAGGCAGAGGAGCCAGTGGGTAACTTTCTTCAGAGTGCCTCAGGTTTTCAGAAAGCAAAAAAATCCCTATCCTCCTAACCATCCCCACTCCCATGCCAGGCCCCTGTGGCCCTCAAAGGATTCCAGGTCATTGTTTCAACCTGGTAGAAGAGCCGTCTGGAGCAGAGGGAAGGTATGGTGAGGGAATGAGAGCAAAACCCTGCAAGGAGAGAATGGGAAAGAACTTGGTATCCAGAGCTGGCCTGCCTGAGCTGGGAGGTAAAGTAGGCCCCTGAGGGGAACTAAATCAGCATCAGAAAAGGGTGGTGGGCAGCATGGAAGGGTGGAGAGAAAAGAAAATTGAAGGAGGAATTGGAATCAGGAATCAAAGCCTGCCTCTGAAGAAGTTGGGCAAGTCACGCTTTCTTGGTGATGAACAAAGCCTGACTTCCGACTTCCTGACGCTTTCCTCAGACCTGAGGCCCTTCCTACTCATCGCCTCCTAGTCATCTACATGTTGCCCCGCCCTGCTGTGCTTCTGCTTGGATAACTAATGTCGTGAATGTTTTAAAAAATATATAAAGAGGGCTTCTTTGTGGTGCAGGGGTTAAAGACCCAGCGCCATCAAGCTATTGCCAGCCACTGCAACATGAATTCAATCCCCAGGCAGGGAGCTGACCCACATGGTGCAGCAGGCCTCTCCTGTCTTGCCTGCTGCTCCCCTCAGCAGTGTACTTCAGTAGATATGACTGTTCTGCTCCCCACTCTGTCTATGGTGAATCCTCTCTCACCGCCCCCCCCCCCCAGAATCTGGTATTACTTGCAGACTCTGTGTGTGTGTGAGTGTGTGTGTGTGTGTGTGTGTGTGTGTGTGTGTGTGAAGGTACTCTGATGCTAAGCGAACAGTTTCAAGCTCATTGCCCA